>NC_041385.1:788636560-788668120 GCF_002162155.2 Triticum dicoccoides | reverse complement strand
ATATATATATATATATATATATATATATATATATATAATGTATATGTGTATGTATGTAGATGTTCAAAATGTATAAAAAAATTGTTCAGAGCATGTTTTTGTTCATATATGTATTTTTTGTTCATATGTGTATTAATGTTTTCATACATGCAAAAGATAGATTTTTAGAAAAGTTAGGATTTTTTTCTGTTCATAGATTTTTTTGGTGATATTAATTATTGTAGAATATACAAATGTTTGTATATTCATATGAACAATGCATTAGGCAAAACCTTTACTTTTTTCGAAATTTTCTATTTGAACATTTTTTAAAACAAGCAATACTAAAAGAATGAGAAGACAAAGAAAAATAAGAAGAGGAAGAAAGGAGGAGAAGAGGAGAAATAAATAAGAAGAGGAAAAAAGAAGAAAAAGAAGAGGAGAAGAAGAAAGGAATAGAGGCGAAGAAGAGAAAATAGAATATTTTCTATTTTTTCTTGTTCTCCTCTATTCCTTTCTTCTTCTCCTCTTTTTTCTTCTTCTTTTTTTCTTCGATCTTCTCTTCTATTCCTTTCTTCTTCTCCTCTTTTTATTTCTTCTTTTGTCTTCTTATTTTTTATCAGGTATGTCGTTGTCCATATACCCCCTCCCGATAACTTCAACACAAGGGGGGAGGGTCGATATACCCCCTCCCCGATAACATTATTTTCCCATGTATGTATGTTCCCATACATATACCCCCTCTCGACCGTGATAACTTATACCATGGCAGCACCCCCCTCGGCCCTCTTGCTCGACCAAAACTCTCGAGGACACCCAAACCCAAGAGAAAAAACGATGTTGGTCTCCTACCCCCTCCCGCCGCGCCCCTACCCGACAAACTCTCTCGAGGCAGCGTCAAGGCCACTAATTAATATGATTCCTTACTGTGATTAGCTAGCTAGTTCTACGTTTGCCACTAATATATCCATATCTGTCTTGTTTGAATAATAATTGCCATGTTGTAAATATTTGTAGAAACTATGGACACCCCCCGAGACGAAAACAGAAGTGATGTTGGAGGAGATAATCGCACATGGAAGTGATGCCGTCTTATCGTTTCTGAACGACACCGATGGTGTGGAAGGACAGGGTGAAGAAGCAGGCAATTATGATGGCTCCTTTGACCCAATGCCGGTGCAAGAAGGAGACCATGAGGACGGCTCCAGTGACCCAATGACGGTGCAAGAAGGAGACCGTGATGACGGCTCCGGTGACCGAACCGAGTCTGGCCAGGTATATATATTAGTTAAGCCTGTGCTGACTAGCTAATTGATGCATTCATTGTTTTGGTATATGTACACATATTAATTAACTCTCGTCTTTCTTCTTTTTTCTAGCCCTCCGGATCGAGCACAACTTTGGTAAGGAGACGAGGCCCGAAGAAAAAGTTGAGCTCGGATGAAAGGTTTGAGATCACAGCAATCGAGCGCGATGGCGAACCGATTGAACCCATCCGGACAAAGAACGCATTTGCTGCTCAGTGCGGGGTTCTTGTTAGGGACAAGATCCCGATGTGCATCCACCAATGGTATAAGCCTAAGGAGGAAGACCCTCAGGTGTCTTATGTCAATGATATGCAGAAAGATGATCTTTGGACTGAGCTGAAGGCAAATTTCACCCTACCGCCAGAGGAGGATCCGGAGAAGCCAGTTAAAGAGCAATTTATCATGTCTTGTGCTCTTAAGAAGATGGCAGGCCTATTCAGGAGGTGGAGGAAAGAGCTGAAAAAGTTTGTCAACAAAGAAGAGACACCAGAATTCATCGGCAAATATGAGAAGATCAGAGATCACTGGCCCGCATTTGTGACACACACGACATCGGAAAAGAGTAAGAAGATGTCGGCGACAAACAAGCAAAATGCTGCGAAGAAGTTTCACCATCGCACGGGGTCAGGTGGCTACCTCAAAGCCCGGCCTAATTGGTCCAAGGCTGAGAATGATCTACTTGATAAAGGGATCGAACCAGAGACAATGAGATGGCCAGACCGTTGCCGGACTTGGTTCTTCGGGGCTGGCGGAACCTTGGACCCTGTATCAGGGAAGTGCCGTTGGACGGACGAGCAACTGAAAACACCAGTCACAAGGCTTCGGCAGTATATCGATGCAGTGCAGCAAGGGACGTTTGTTCCAGATAGGGAGAAGGACGAGCTCACAATGGCCCTTAGGAATCCTGAGCACCCCGGACGGACACGAGGCACGCCAGGCTCCATGCCGTGGAAGGTTGGTTTTCCGGACGCTGGGTGAGGGAGTTTCGGACTAGGGGGTGTCCGGATAGCCGAACTATCATCATCGGCCGGACTCCAAGACTATGAAGATAGAAGATTGAAGACTTCGTCCCGTGTCCGGATGGGACTTTTCTTGGCGTGGAAGGCAAGCTTGGCGATACGGATATGTAGATCTCCTACCATTGTAACCGACTCTATGTAACCCTAGCCCTCTCCGGTGTCTATATAAACCGGATGGCTTTAGTCCATAGGACGGACAACAATCATACCATAGGCTAGCTTCTAGGGTTTAGCCTCCTTGATCTCATGGTAGATCCACTCTTGTAACACACATCATCAATATTAATCAAGCAGGACGTAGGGTTTTACCTCCATCAAGAGGGCCCGAACCTGGGTAAAACATCGTGTCCCTTGTCTCCTGTTACCATCCGCCTAGACGCACAGTTCGGGACCCCCTACTCGAGATCCGCTGGTTTTGACACCGACATTGGTGCTTTCATTGAGAGCTCCCCTGTGTCGTCACCTATAGGCTCGATGGCTTCTTCGATCGTCACCAACGACGCAGTCTAGGGTGAGACTTTTCTCCCCGGACAGATATTCGCATTCGGCGGCTTTGCACTGCGGGCCAATTCACTTGGCCATATGGAGCAGATCGAAAGCTACGCCCCTGGCCGTCAGGTCAGATTTGGAAGTTTAAACTTCACGACTGACATCCGCGAGGACTTGATCTTCAACGGATCCGAGCCACAGCCGAGTGTGCCGCACTGTCACGGCAAGCATGATTTAGCTCTGCAGCCGGACAATACCCTGGAGGCCGCACTAGAACCCGCTCCGATCTTCAATTCGGAGCCGGCTGCGCAGATCGAGGACGGATGGCTAGACACCACCTTAGGGGCTGCAACCTCTACGGCGGTAGAGCCGAACAGTGACCTTGTCCCTCATGAACCTTGTGACTCCAAGGCGCCGGACTCCTTGCCGGACTCCGAACCTCCCGCGCCCCCTCCGATGGAATCCGATCGGGCGCCGATCATGGAGTTCACCGCAGCGGACATCTTTCAACACTCACCTTTTGGCGACATCTTGAGTTCACTAAAGTATCTCTCATTATCAGGAGAGCCCTGGCCGGGCTGCGGTCAGGACGGTCGGGATGGGGACGACGAAGAAATTCAAAACCCACCCACCACCCACTTGGTAGCCGCTGTTGACGATCTAACCGACATGCTAGACTACGACTCCGAAGACATCGATGGTATGGACGACGATGCCGGAGACGACAAAGAACCAGCGGCCATCGGGCACTGGAAAGCCACCCCTACTCACGACGTATACATGGTGGATACACCAAAAGGAAGCGACAATGAGGAAAAATGGGACGTGGCGAAGGACAACTCCCCCAACAAACAACCAAAATGGCGACGCAAGCAACGCCCGAAGACCGGCCTCGATAAAAACGGCACCCATACGGACAAGGCCCTATAGCAGGATGAAGCAGTGGATGACGCACACGTCACCAAGCAGCCAGCAGGACATGAACTGGACAAGCAACCCATCCCCGGCGAAGATGATCTCACATCACCAGAGCACACGAATCTTCATACAAGGCTCGTCGCCACGGCAAGAAGTTTGAAGAAGCAAAAGCGGAAGCTCAAAACAGCGGAGAACGCACTCAGAATGAGATGGAGCAAAGTACTCAACAGCGCAGATAAACATGGCGCTAGTCACCAGACAAAGAGCTACCCGAAGCGCAAGCTATTGCCTGAATTTGACGAGGAGGCCTTAGAGCCCCGCGGTCAAAAAAGAAAGAAGCCGCCTGGCCGGATAGACGACCAGATGGCATGCCAAGAGCAACAAGGGGCGCCGCACACAAGCCGGCACACGATCAGCATAAAGATCCTCGGAAAAAAGACTACCCAGTCAGATCTATTTATGGACCAAAAAAGAAGATTCCAGGAAGCAACATAACCCGCCGAACATCTGAAGACAACGGCACACCCAAAAATAGGGGCACCGCGCACCCACTATGTTTCACTGACGAGGTGCTGGATCATGGATTTCCAGCGGGATTCAAACCCACAAACCTAGAGGCATATGATGGAACAACAGACCCCGGAGTCTGGATTGAGGATTATATCCTACACATACATATGGCCAGAGGAGACGATCTCCATGCCATTAAATACCTACCCCTCAAGCTCAAAGGGCCAGCTCGGCATTGGCTTAAAAGCCTCCCAGAAAATACCATCGGAAGTTGGGAAGAGCTTGAGGATGCGTTTCGAGCAAATTTTTGGGGACTTATGTCCGGCCTCCGGATGCAGACGATTTAAGTCACATAACTCAACAGCCCGGAGAGTGAGCACGCAAATTCTGGAACAGGTTCCTCACTAAAAAGAACCAGATAGTCGACTGTCCGGACGCTGAAGCCTTAGCAACCTTTAAACACAACGTCCGAGACGAATGGCTCGCCAGACACCTCGGCCAAGAAAAACCAAGAACAATGGCCGCACTAACAAGCCCCATGACCCGATTTTGTGTAGGGGAGGACAGCTGGCTGGCTAGATGTAGCACCAACGACCCGAGTACATCCGAAGTCAGGGATGGAAATGGGAAATCACGACGCAGAAAAGATCAGCGCCGGAACAAGGAAAATTTCCCAAATAGTACGGCGGTCAACGCCGGATTCAAAAGCTCTCGGCCGAATAACAAAACACTGCCCCTCAAGGACAACAGTGACGAGCTATCGAACCTAAATAAGATTCTGGACAGGCTATGTCAAATACACGGTACCTCCGGAAAGCCTGCAAACCATACCCACAGAGATTGTTGGGTCTTCAAGCAGTCCGGCCGACTTAATGCCGAACACAAGGGGCTCGACACACCAAGTGGAAGTGACGAACCCCAAAAGCAGCACTCCGGACAACAGAAGACTTTCCCACTAGAAGTCAAAACAGTGAACTCACTTCATGTGATAACACGAAAATAGAGTGCGGCACCTGACATACCAGGAGACCGTCCGCAGAATGGGGATAGACCATATCAACATTCGACATAACAGTATTTCCCTTAAAGGAGTGATGCCAGGCCTTTAAGCCAATCATACGGGCTCTGTACCACTAGAGGTCGTGTTCGGTTCATCCAACAACCTCCGTCGCGAAAGGCCCATTCTTCGCAGCACCCCATTTCACAGTGGCCATCAAGCACTACTGGGGCACAAATCTTTTGCCCGCTTTAACGCCATACCACACTACACGCCTCTTATTCTTACAACGCCCGGTCCATGCGGCATAATCTCATTTAAGAGCAACTACGAGTGTCCCTCGACGACAGAGAGAGTGGGGCTGCCTTGACAGCCACTCCGACCCTGCAGGTTAAGGCCCCTAACCACAGGTCATTCAGATCCCGGACACGGTTAGTTGAGTCCGGCTTAACTTAACAAGGGGCTTCCAGCCGCATATCCCCTTTACAAGGGGCTGCGCGTATAAATGATGAGAGCCAATAAATCTCAACTTTCTTCATCTTCCAAATTATACTTTATTTCATACAATTTTTTGCACGATATTTCTTAGAAACTAAGTCCTTATCTTTTACAGATGAAGCACGTGCTAGACCCCTCCAGGATACAGCACAACGGAGACACAGGCGCAGACGTGCAGCAGGGACCCGTTGCAAGGATTCTTTTCAGATTAAGACCCTGCGTAAACCTTTCTTAATGTCTCTTGTTAATACACATCCCCCGGTTTCCCACCATAGCCGAGGAGGTGGCTGGCGTTTTGGCATCGGCCGCGCCAGAAGTTCCCGCCCGTACCTGGACACTAGGGGCTTAGGGCATTATTCTGCCCAATATCATAAAGACCGAACACCTCAGGGAGTGTTCGGCGTCTCGAGTTAGGCCTTATATGCATCAGCTCCGAATCATGTCTTTGGTCGAATGTTGGGTTTGCCCGGCTCTTGTGTTTTGCTGCCTTACGTTCCATATCATCGGCTAACGCGGCACCAGGAGAACTACTGCGATTGTGCCCCGGTTCGGCCGGGCGAGCACCTCAGTAGAGAAAGCCGAAAACTGACTGTCATGATATAGCGAGAGACTGGTCAACCACTCGATCGACCATTGGAATGTTTAGAATTCCTCCGCTTTGACGAAGGACTGCTTCCCGGTTAGGCACATACACGCCCCGAAGTTTGGAGAGGAGCGGTGCCGCTAGGGGCTATATAGTAGCCCCACATTCGAGCTCCTATGGCTAAGTGAAAGTGATAAAGCATTATAGTCCGGTTGCCTAGTTTGCTACGCTATCACCTCCCTAAAAGGACCAAGACATTGGATTAAGTGTGAAAAAGCGCCTTTTTATTTGCAAACACCCCCGCACCATGTGCGTGGGGGCTGAAGCCAAAGACTTCAACTTTCAGGTTATTCATACATATACGGCCGCACAGGAGATAGTTCAATACTTGAGCACACAAGTATAAAAAGTTATTGCATTATAAACATAATCTCAAAAATCATACATATCATTCAAACATAACATCTTTCGAGCACTGTGCCTCTATTATACGAGCGCCCTGCAGGACTTCCTCAAAATAGTGCTCGGTGGGGAATCGACTTTTGTCCGAACCCCGGGATGCAACAGTGGTGGCATCCATCTCCGCCCAGTATGTCTTACCACGGGCGAGAGCCATCCGTGCACCTTCTATGCATGCCGACTGCTTCATCGCCCCAATACGCGGCACCGCCCCAAGGAATTGCTGCAACAAGCCAAAATAACTCTTCGGCTTGGGCCTTTTCGGCCACAAATGAGCGACCACATCCGTCATGGAAAGTCCGGACAATCTATTCAGCTCAGCCCACTCAACCAGCCGATCACTCAACGGCAGTGGACGCTCCGGACTATGGAATTGAGACCAGAAAAGCTCTTCCATTTCATGATCCTCCTGGCTTCAAAAGTGCACAACTGCGTCCGCCGCACTCGCCGCCAAGTCCAGATATGGATCCTCCGCACCGTACAATCGGCCCAGCTGAGCATACTTCGGATCCGTGAACTTCCTACGCAGCATAAAGGGCTTTCCAGCCACAATGTCTCCAACCTGACGAAGTTCCTCCTTCATAGCACGCATTGCACTAGGGCATCCTTGGCTTCGGCGTCGGCCTTCTTCAGGTCCTCTTGCTCCGCTCGGCGTTCTCCTTCAAGAACCTCCAGGCGGTCGGTAGCAACTTTTAATTTCGTGGCCATTCCGGCAGTGAGCAGCCTTCTCGGCTTCTAGCTCTTCCGCTGCCTTCGAGGCAACCGCCTCGCTTTTTCTGGCTTGCTCCTTGGCCCGAGCAAGTTCTGCTCGAAGGCCTTCCACAGCGGCAGCACTATCTGCATCAGGCATACAAATTGTAAGGAATGGGCGTCAGCTCCCTTACTAGGCGACCATAGAGCAACCATGCACCTTCTGACTCATCGAGTCGTTTATTGACCAGCGAGATGTCCGCATCCGCAACGTCGAGTTGCCTCTCAAGCTCGGCAACTCCATCAGTCCGGCTAGCCACCGAACGTTTTGCCACCTGCATAGGAAAGGCGACATTATATAACTGAGATTATGATCCTCGGCATGCTGCCGCTTTCGACATCATACCAAGTCTCAGGGGCTACTATCTATACAGGCCGCACTTCATGTGCAAAAACTGTCAAAAGGTATATCATTTTTTGCGTACCTCAAATCCCGTCAGGAAACTCCCGACGGCCTCACACAACCCGCTTTCGCCGGACGAGATCCTCTCAATCGCCGTACTCATTAATGTGCGGTGATCTTCTGAGATGGATGCCCTCTTAAGCAAATCCTGCAGCTCCACCGGCCGTACTCCAATGGGTGCCGAATTTTCTGGCCCCGCCGGACTCGACGAGACCCTCCGCGACGACACCTCAGGGTCGTCCGCCCTGCACGATTGGGCGGCAGATGGAGGCGTTTCGCTCTCCATCATATCCGGATGAAGGTCTCCCGAAGATGAGCTATGCTGAGATGGGCTGAGACCCGAACTACAAGGTGAAAACTTGGGTTACCCTTAGAAATTAAACGGGGATGTTTACTATTACAAAATTTCCCCTTTTAACTTACGGCTCGCTAGAGGGCTGATTCCTCCAAGGAGACAGTTCGGCCGGGGATCTTCCCGGCACGGGACCTTCCGGTACAGATTTCTTCCCCCGCTTTGAGGCCTTGACCTCCGGGTCTTCGGAAGCGGTCCTCTTCTCTCCTTGGAAGGAGGAACTCTCGATTCCTCCCTTACTGAAAGCCTCTGTGGCTGAGGTGGTAGATCCCTTGTGTCCTCCTTAGCCCTCCTCCGAAGGTACGACCTCTAACATTTTGATTAACACGGGATCCTGCATGGTCTCAGGGAGGGGGGCCAGACACCGTATCAGTCTTGCTTGCGCTATCCACTCCTGTCCAAGGGATAGCTGGTTAAAAGGCAAACCCACAGTAAATAAATGGACGATGTACCCAGACACAGGGCTACTTACTTGAGTATCCGGGGGATTGCAGCTTAGGCCAGCATCCTCGGTCAATTCCGGACGCATTTCTTGCGATCCGAAGAACAGTTTGTACATCTCCACGGGTGTCGAACCCATGAAGTGTTGGAGAGCTCGTGGCCCCTCCGGATTAAATTCCCACAGACGGAGGGGGCGACGTTTGCAGGGCAGTAAGCGCTGGATCAACATAACTTGGGCCACTACGGCCAGATTGATCTTCCTTTCTTGGAGACCTCGAATCCGGTCCTGCAACAGGGGAACATCCTTGGATGGCCTCCAGTCAAGCCCCTTGTTGACCCATGACGTCAGCCGCTGTGGGGGGCCCGAGCGGAAGACGGGCGGAAGTCTCTGCCTGCTGCCCCTGGGAGCGGTGATATAGAACCACTCCTGTTGCCACAAGCCAAGCTCCTCCGGAAAAGAGCCTTCGGGGCATGGAGCATCGGCCCTCTTACTTATAACCGCCCCTCCGCACTTTACCTGACGCCCCTCAATCACCTTCGGCTCCACGTTCAAGGTTTTGAGCCACAAACCGAAGTGAGGGGTAGTGCGGAGGAAGGCTTCGCAGATGACAATGAATGATTAGTTGTGGAGGATAGACTCCGGAGCCAAGTCATGGAATTCCAGCCCATAGTAAAACATGAGCCCCCTCACGAAGGGATCTGTCGGGAAGCCTAAACCCCGACGAAGGTGAGACACAAACACGACGCTCTCGCCGCGCTCGGGAGTAGGAATAACTTGCCCTCGGGCAGGCAGCCTATGCGAAATCTCGTAGGTTAAGTACCTGGCATCTCTTAGCTTTAGCACGTCCTCCTCCGTGACGGAGGAGGGCATCCACCGGCCTCGTAGGTCGGGGCCGGACATTGTCAAAGATCGAAGATACCCGAATATGGAGCCTTGGGTGTTGGAACTCGGGGCGAGGGGCGGATTCGATAGAGGATTGAAGAAGAAGAACGGGCCTTGGTCTCATTATAAAGAGGAAGAATACCAAGAGCCGTCCCCGTGACCGTTTGGAACCCGCCTTCGATGGAGGGGGAGTGGCAACGGGCGCGGTTGGGTTACCCACGTCCGTATTGATGGGAATCCCGGAATAAGGGGAACACGATCTCTGCTTCGACAAGACGTGCCAAGGAAACCGCCTCGCTAAACGCGCTGTGGTGGAACAATAAAAACAATTTGAAGGCTTGGTAGTGGTGTGACGTTACGCCACAAAATACGTCAGCAGATTTAACTTGTGTAATATTATTCTCTCTACGGGGGTACGTGGAATTTATTTTTGCAGAGCCGGACACTATCCTGGTGTTCACAATCTTCTATAAATTATTCGGAGGAAGAACCCGCCTTGCAATGCCGAAGACAACATGCGCGCCAGACTCGTCATCATTGAAGCCTGGTTCAGGGGCTACTGAGGGAGTTCTGGACTAGGGGGTGTCCGGATAGCCGAACTATCATCATCGGCCGGACTCCAAGACTATGAAGATAGAAGATTGAAGACTTCGTCCCGTGTCCGTATGGGACTTTCCTTGGCGTGGAAGGCAAGCTTGGCGATACAGATATGTAGATCTCCTACCATTGTAACCGACTCTGTGAAACCCTAGGCCTCTCTGGTGTCTTTATAAACCGGATGGCTTTAGTCCATAGGACGGACAACAATCATACCATAGGCTAGCTTCTAGGGTTTAGCCTCCTTGATCTCGTGGTAGATCCACTCTTGTAACACACATCATCAATATTAATCAAGCAGGACGTAGGGTTTTACCTCCATCAAGAGGGCCCGAACCTGGGTAAAACATCATGTCCCTTGTCTCCTGTTACCATCCGCCTAGACGCACAGTTCGGGACCCCCTACATGAGATCTGTCGGTTTTGACACCGACATAGGGGGTTACAAAACCCACAAGAGGAGGATGAAACTGGAGCAGAGCCAACTGCAGGCGCTGCACGAAAGGGTACAAGGGCTAGAGGAACGAGAAGCAGATCGCAGCAAACGACCTGCCGAAGCTTCCCCCGAAGCTACCCCGCCATCTCAGCGGAGAAGCAGCGTGGCTTCCACCGAGCTGCTTCAGCCGGAGCATGTCTTGACGGCTCCTGCTAGCTACCCCACGGATTTTATCACGGAGGCTCAAAATTGCCACCGTATGACGCAATGGCAGAACTTAAAAGTCAAGGCGGCTGTCGGCCAAGTTCGACCTTCTGAACCCAGCGCAACTTTTCACTGTCGTCCGATTTCAGAAGGATATGCTAGGGTGATGGTGGATGAAATAACAGAGGGATTTGAGGACCTACAGCTTGAGCACCCTACCGGTGAAGGGGGGACTGGGCTGGGTTCTGCTCTGAAGACTCCATGCCTATGGCGGAACGAGTTCATCAAGCTTTCGAAGTGGACGCCTCCTCCGACGACGACGACGAGTCAGGGCACTCCGCCTCCTCCACCGCCTCCTCCTCCGGCGAGTGACGATCAGGGCACTCGACCTCCTTCTCCGGCGCATAGCGGCACTCCGCCTCCTTCCCCGCCTGCGCCGGCGCGCCCGAGCAGCCAGCAGCCTCCTCCGTCTCCGGCGCGTGGCGGCAGTCTGCCTCCTTCTCCGCCTGCGCCGACGCGCCCGAGCAGCCAGCAGCCTCCTCCTTCTCCGCCTCGCCAGCAAGGGCGGAAGAGACCCGCCGCCGCCCCGGCTGCTCCGGCGCGTCGTAGTCCTTCTCCTCCACCTTGTAAGCAAGCACGAAAGAAGACAGGCGCCGCAGCCACTCCGTCTGCTCCGGCGTCTAGCAGTACAGCCAGCAGAGGCGAGAGGCAATACAGATACAGTCCTTCTTTCAAGCCTCTAGAGAAGTTACCGTACGAGAGGACAAAGGAGGAAAACGCGAAGATCGTGCAGGCCGAAGTGGACGACTTCTTTGAAGGGTTGAAAACAAAGAGGCATCCACCTCCGGAGGAGAAGGTAGATCCGGTGAAAGCAAAGCGCACTGTCGATGCCCTTAGGAAACCACCAAAGTCTCCGCTGAGAACCAACTATGAGCGCATTACTGAACAGACATATCTCGAAGCGGATCAGTCGGGAAGTACTGTCAGTGATAAAAGGTTAAAAGAACGAGCAGCTGGGGGAAAAAATTGCCCAGCTCGGCGAACAAGCAAAGCAATCGTGCCCCCCACTCAATGTGTCTAGCGGCGACATCGTCGCTAATGCTCCGGGGACGGTGGCCGGTTATGGCAATCTTGCAGATTACCTGCCTGACGATCAACTTCCTGATTTCTTGGAGGTGGACGAACACAGATACGAGTACGGGAAGCCTCTCGTCAAAGATGAAAAATCTCTAACAACTATGATGCGAAGATTCCATAACTGGTACATGAAAACCTGCAGAGAGTCTGGGGGGGGGGGCGAATGCTTTGTATCTGAATATTAAGAGGACCACGACCTCATTGGAACTGATCTGTTGACTGTTCCATTTGAGTAGTTCTTCGAGTTCTTCCATCAAAAGGCCCTTGATAAACTAACGGTCTTTTGCTACTGTCTGTAAGTACTATTTCTGTCATTAAGTCTCTATATATAGCTCGGCTCTTTCATTGCATGTATTGATAATTAATTATCCTCACTATATTATGCAGGTTGAAGATCGTCGAGTGCAAAAAACAAGAAATGTATGATAATGGGTTCATTAACACAAATATCATAGATGAAATTCAGGTTACAAAGCACGCCGAAGAGGCCGAGGCCAACTTGCTACAATCGTTGATAAAAAATCAAAACAAAGATTTAATACTCTTTCCTTACAACTTCTAGTGAGTGTTACTGTCGTGTGCATATTCGATTTCCCTTTATTACTCGAGCGAGGTTATAGTAATGTAATTGATGAGTTATGCATGCGTGCGCAGATTCCACTATGTTCTTCCGGAGATTAAGCTCGAGCGGGGAGTAGTAAACGTCTTAGACTCGAGACGAAAAAATCCCGAAACCTATGTGTACATGACTAATTTGCTCAACAAGTAAGTTCAATCGATCATTATTGCACCATATCGGCAACTTTTTGTTCATTTTCTGATATCTCAAGTAATAATAATTATTTTATTTGTCTTGCAGGGTTTGGAAACAGTTCACCGCGGAAGTTCCGGGACTGCCGAAGGAGCTGCGATATACATACCCGAAAGTAAGTACTACTAGCTAGCTAGTTGCGCGCATCTCCCGTTGATTCTACAGTTGTACTTTCATCAATGTCATTTATAATGCTTCATTATCAGTTTGATTGACCTCTATTTCTCGTAAAGTGCTTGTGGCAGGAACAAGGGAATGATTTATGTGGATACTACGTGTGCGAGTTCATCTACAACGCGACTTTAAAAAATAAGCGGGGCTACTCTAAAAGACAATATGAAGTGCGTAAGCAATAATATTCACAATTTTATTTTATTACACCATCATTTCTGTTGAGTTTCATTCATATATGTATTAACCCCCTTCTTCAAATTAGACGTGGCAGATGCAGGATGAACTCCTAGAACAAAATCGCATGAAAGCAATTCAAGAGGAATTGACGGGAGTCTTTCTTGACCACGTCATGAATAAAGCCGGAGAATACCATGTGGAAGTTGATTTAAATTGCTAGGGGATTGTAAGAGATCTTACATATTGTATATGTATGTAGCCAGTAGCGTCGGATAGATAATACGAAAACTTGTTGTTCGACCAATCTCTCGGAGAAGGAGAGGTCGATCAATCACTTCTCTCGGTATGCATGACGAACTTCTGTATTTAATGGTTCCCTTCATTTTCTTACTAGCTAGCGTGTCGAGAGCCTCTCTATGTACAGTACGTAGCGTCGAGCAAGCACGCACATAAGAGAGGACACATAAATTAACCCCCCAAAACCCCCAACCCCCCTTTCAAAAAAAAATCCCAGCCACTGAAATATTGACGCGTGGATGCCTTTTGGTGCCGGTTGGTGCCACCAACTGGGACCAAAGGCCCTCCTGCCTGGGCTCGGCGCACCGGCCACGTGGAAGCCCATCTGTCCCGGTTCGTGTTAGAACCGGGACTAAAGGGGGAAGGCATTAGTAACGACCCTTTAGTCCCGGACTAAAGGCCCTTACGAACCGGGACAAATGCCCTATTTTCTACCAGTGGCGACTCGGGAGGCGGCGAATCCACGCCCGCTCAAGGCCTCCTCCCCCATGCTCCCCCTCCCCTCGCCGCCGACCCTTGGTTTTTGCCGGGCGAAGCTCATGCGGATCCGGCGGCGGCAGGGCTCTGCCATCCCTGGGCGGTTGGGGGCTCTTGCCACGGCTAACGGTGCCGCGCTCCTCCGCGCATCTCGTAGGTGCCTGGGGGCGGCTGGAGGACGATGGTGGCTGCGTGCCTGCTGCAGCACATGGAGGTGCTGATCCGCTCGATCTAGATCCAGAGCTGGGTCGGTTGGTGCTTCGACCATGGCTGCAGTCGGGCGGCGGTGGGCTGGATCAGGGCGGCGTGGGGGACTACTACGGTGAATAAAGGTGGTGGTCCTCATGCTCCTCTCGCATCACGTCATCACACATCAGCAGGAAACCTTGTGATCTATGTGGAGCTCTGGTAAATTTTAGCACAAGGGAAAATTGTTCTCCGATCCAGAAGTATTGGGATCAAATACCTGTGGCATGTAAGTACATGTCCTTAGTTCACAATTTGCAGGTCGATGCATGCTCACTTCCCATACTTGGAGGATACAACATCTCCACGAGAAGAAGGATTGTACTGTAGCAATTAAGATACACACTCGTGGTGGGTTCTTTTGAGAGTACGGAAAAAATGTTTCAAGCACACCAAAATTTTGCAATTATAGGACATGAGCTTTGCATGTCACATCAATTTATTTATTTCCTTTTATCCTTTTGCAATAAATATAATCCTGCTTGCTATATCATACTCCAGTCTTGCATGTTTTTGTGTTGCTCGCCATTGTGTGGGTGCTGGCCACTCTAGCGTTACCAAGCGTCATGTGCAAAAAACTGCAAATACGTTTGGAACTCTAGCTTACCCTTTGTAGCTAGATTAGACTTGGTTAATAGCCATCGAAAGCGCAGAAGATTGCACAGAGCGATGTGTACTTGTCCATGCGGGAGAGCCTAATCAGCTCTCCGTTGGTGGATGACGCTTTGTCGCAGTTACAGGGCTATGCTGCTGACAAAAGTGAGATATGTGAGCGGCACCAAACGCTTATTCTCTCAGCGAACCAATCGCTATAATTGGTTGGCATTCAAACACAACAAAGGCCATGCGAACTACAACAAGTTAAGGACTTGCGCCCCCTATATTTTCAGATGCATCTCACTCCCACCACGCGTCCAGCTCTTCATGTTGTACACTGTATCCCAATCCCATGTCTTGATTCCATTTTTGTGCTGCTTTTGTGTGGATACTACTCTAGTCCGGAGTCCTGAAGAGCACGAGAGCTATAATGTTATATGGTATGTGTTTAACTTATTATTTGCTACATCGGGATGGCGACTATGCCCTTTATAGTCGGGCCTTTATACACAGGACAATCATCTTACAGTTACACAGAGGAAATTGTTGATGAGCATATTAAATATCCAAGCACACCAAACTAAATACCTGTGATTAATTACATTTTTTAGTACCAAAATGATATGAAGCCAAACTCTCATCAGCTTTCATCTCAAATATTCAATGATGTCGCATCTAGTAAAAAAGAGAGTAATTTTAGAGATATTTTTTTAGATAAATGGAGTTTGCATATAATGCTCTAATCAAGACGATATTTTTTGGCAGTTATTGTTGGGAAACGTAGTAAAAAACAAAAATAATTTGCCCTACGAACAATCAGGAACAGTATGAAGATGCATATAGGGTTTGGATCAACGATCCTTACCGACTCCGGAGTGCAGCGGAAGTAGATGGGTCGGTGTAGATCGTACTTGGAGTCCCTTGAGCCGTTGATGATGATCCCGCGTACCACCTTGAACGATTCATCGAACGTAAGATAGAAAGCACGGTCTCTCTACTTGATTGCAAGCGTATGGTCTTCAAACTAAATGAGAATTAGATCAAGAGAGAACTAAAGGAGGCTTTAACACTTGTGTTCTAGGGGCTAGCCTTGTCCCTCTATTTATATGTTGAGCACTGTGGTCTACCTAAAATCGGTTTGGAATGCAAAGAAGAGTCCTCCTCGGACTCCAAAGCTAGAGTGTCACGTCCAATATGCGACCCTATCCAAAAGGAACTCGAAGGTCCCACCAAGGATAGACCCGCATATTGAAACGCTTTTGCAAGGTGGATATCATTATATCAACATTACATAATAGATGTGGATACATACATAAGGCATACAATGCCACATGAATACAACATCACAATACATAAGAGCATCATCCGACTACGGATGAAACACAAAAAGAAACTCAAACGACATCCACCCTGCTAGCCCAGGCTGCCGACCTGAAACCTATCCCCTGATCGAAGAAGAAGTAGAGGAACTCAACGCAAGCAAGCATCGCTCTCGCGTCATGATCATCGCAAAACCTATACCTGCAACTGTAGTTGTAGTAATCTGTGAGCCACGAGGACTCAGCAATCCCATTACCATGGGTATCAAGACTAGCAAAGCTTAAAGGGAAAGGAAGGGGTAAAGTGGTGAGGCTGCAGCAGTGACTAAGCATATATGGTGGCTAACATGCGTAAATAAGAGCGAGAAGAGAGCAAAAGGAACGGTCGTGAAACTAACAATGATCAAGAAGTGATCCTGAACTCCTACTTACGTCAAACATAACCCAAAAACCGTGTTCACTTCCCGGACTCCGCCGAAAAGAGACCATCACGGCTACACACACGGTTGGTGCGTTTTAATTCGGATCTGGTGACAAGTTATCTACAACCGGACATTAACAAATTCTCATCTGCCTATAACCGCAGGCACGGCTTTCGAAAGATTATACCCTGCAGGGTTGTCCCAACATAGCCCATGACAAGCTCTCGCGATCAACAAAGGAATAGACCTTCTCCCAGGAAGACCCGATCAGACTCGGAATCCCGGTCTACAAGACATTTCGACAATGGTAAAACAAGACCACCAAGACCACCCGATGCGCCGACAATCCCAATAGGAGCTGCACATATCTTGTTCTCAGGGCAACACCGGATAAGCAAAGCGTACAGGAACCGACGAATCCAAGTTGCCAAGGAAATGGTCCCGCACGGTGCTCTAGTTTGGACCAACACTTAGACAAGCATTGGCCTGGGGGGCTGTAATAAAGATGACCCTTGGGTTAATTACTCCCAAGGAAAATATAGGTGGTGGTGAGGCAAATGGTAAAAGTCAATGTTGGGCCTTGCTGGAGGAGTTTTATTCAAAGCGAACTGTCGAGGGGGTCCCATAAATCACCCGACCGCGTAAGGAACGCAAAATCCGGGAACATAGCACCGGTATGACGGAAACTAGGGCGGCAAGAGTGGAACAAAACACCAGGCATAAGGTCGAGCCTTCCACCCTTTACCAAATATATAGATGCATTAATAATATAAGAGATATTGTGATATCCCAACCAAAATCCTGTCCACCATGGAGCAATCTTCAACTTCACCTGCAACTAACAACGCTATAAGAGGGCTGAGCAAAGCGGTAACATAGCCAAGCAATGGTTTGCTAGGAAGGGTGTCAAAGGTTAGGGGTTCATGGCATTTTGGGAGGCTTGATGAGCAAAAGATAGGTAACGCAGCATAGCGATAAAACGAAGCAACTAGCATAGCAATGATAGTAGTGAGATCCAGGGTAGCGGTCATCTTGCCTGAAATCCCGCAAGGAAGAAGAACGAGTCCATGAAGGAGATGAACGGGCGTAGTCGAACAAATCCTCACAATCGCAACATTACCAGAACTAAGAAGCTACACCGGAAAGAAACAAACAACATGGTAAATGCACAAGCATAAACATGGCATAATGCACAAACAAGTATGATGCATGTCCGGTTTAATGAGGCATGGCATGGCAATTTGCAACAAACAATACTACAAGTTAAATGGAGCTCAATATGCAACGAGTTGCATATTGAAAAAACACCACATCAATTATTTAGTTTGATCTCGGTTATGTACCCAACAATATTAAATGTTATTAGCATGGCAAGGGGGTGAAACATATGAAGAACTACCTATCTAGACAAATTTAAATGAGGCCGGAATAATAAACAACAAGTCCAGAAAATCCCCATGTGCATATTTTAGATTCGGTACTGTTCTGCCCTAAACCATATTTTAATGTTGTTAATCAGGAAAATAAAGTGGACCATGTTAATCTAGGCATTTTTCCACCCCATTTACATATAAAGTTTATTAAATTTGGAGCTCCGGTTAATTAGTTATGAAATAAATCATTTTAGCATGGCATTATGCAAAATAAACACAAACAACATGTTAAACATTTTTAACATAGATGAAAGTGGCATATTATTAATCTACACAATTTTCTGAGCATTTAACATATATAAATTATTTTAATCCGATGCACAGTTTGAGAGATATTAAATGCATGAACTCTAGGGACTTTTCTGCAAATCTGTAATTCCCTGGATAATTAGTAAAATCGCTGAACAGGAAAAAAACACTATGTGGGCCGAATCTGAACAGAGCTGGGGCTGCTCACCCATGGTCTCTTGGACCGGCTCGGGGGAGGGGCTGGCAGGCCACGGGGAAGATGGGCCAGGGCGCTGGCCCACGCGCTGGGCCGCGGTCAACGCGAGCGGGACGAGCGGGCTGCTCCTGCTCGCTGAAGAGGAAGCAGAGGCCATGGCGAGGCTTGACGGCGGCGGCGGGACGAGGGAAGCCAGCAGCGGGGCGAGGGATGGCCGGAGGAGGCCAGATCCGGTGAGGGGAGGCCGGATCCGGGCGTCGGGGTTCCGTTCCCGGTGGTGGCGGCGGCAGGGGAACCTCGGGCAGCGACGAAGGCCATGGCGGCGGCGGCCTGCGAGGAGAAGAGAGAGAGCGAGGTGAGCACGAGAAGGGGAGGAGGAGAATGTAGAGAGGAGGAGGCGGGGCTCCGGCCTAGGGGTCGTCGGCGGGGACGCCTGCACCACTCTGGCGAGGCTGCCGGCGGGCAGGACGGCAGGAGGCGTGCGGGAGGAGCTTGGAGCGGGGCGCTCCTGCGCTGCGGGCGGCGGTGCGGGGTCGGGCCGACCCGGGCCCAGATGTGCTTGGCGAGCCTGGGACGGGCCTGGCGGCGCGGGGAGCGTGGGGAGAGGCGCGGGGCGACGCAGGGAGGCCGCGTGGAGGCCTCTGATTGGCCGTGGCGGTGATGGAGGCGATGTGGCGGCCGTTGGTTGGCTGGGAAGTGGTGGTGGCGGCGCCAAGTGGCGGGAGGAGGCTGGGGGGCGCGGAAATGGAGGTAGGGGAGGGGCTAGGCTGCCCAAAATGGAAGAAAGGGGTCTATATATAGCAGGAGGGGCTAGGGTTGGGGGGTTTGAGGCCGTTTCGGAGCCGTTCGATCTCGATCGGACGGTCTGGAGCGAAGGGGGGTTAGGTAGGTGGGCTAGTGGGCTGTGAAGAGGAGTTGGGCCGAGAGGATAGAAGAGAAGTGCAGCCCGGCGGTAGTTTCGGAGACCGAAACATTCGGCGATTAAACCGGCAACGGTGCCGCTATGTTTAACGGTTGGGCAGTCAAACGAACTCCGAATGCGACGAAACTTGGCAGGCGGCCAGTCTACACTATAATAAGACCGCACGGTAAGTTGCAACCCATTCCGAGAACATTTTTATGCCACTTATAAAATAATATTTCGGAGGTGGCGCGGGCGCGTGCGAGTGTGGTCTGGACTCCGAACGGACAACGGAGAGAACCGGCGGAACACGAACGGATGCAAGTTTTATGAAAACGATGCCGATGCAATGCGCATGATGACATGAGATGAGATGCATAACAAGTACAAAATGCGAAACAAACGACAAAAACCCAACGACGAAGGAAGTAACATATCGCATCTCCGGAAAAGGCAAGAGTTGGAGTTACGAATATGGAAAGTTGCATCCGGGGCGTTACAACACTCCACCACTACGAGAGGGTCTCGTCCCGAGATCTAGGATGGCACCGGAGAGAAAAGGAAGAGGAAGATAAGCGGTAAAACTAAGTTGATTCTTCGACAAACGAGTGAAACCATGAACCTTGAGAGGTTGAGCAAAATGAAGAAAGAAAACCACGAAGATGAACAAAGTTGAAAACACTCCGTTAGAAAAGAGGAACAAGGAACATTCGAGAACCTTGTAGGTTTAGTGATAAGATAGATATTGAAACCACTCCGGTTAAAACTAGATGAGAGAGGAAGAATTCGGGCAGCACTCCGGTTGAACATGGAAGGAATAGAACATGAACTTGAGAAGATGGGATGATACTTGATGAAATCAACAACACACTGCCTCCGGAACTATTGAAAGAATGGCATAATGGGTAAGAAGGATTTCAGACAGCTCTCCGGTTGAGGAAGGAGGCAAAACTTGATAAGACGAGGGAACTCGAATGAAAACACGACACGCCGGTTAAATGGATAAGAAAGAAAAGAACACGATCCTCATAATTCGAGATGATGAGTGAAAAGAGCAACATCACAATGCCTCCGGGAGAAAGAATAGAAGATAGATCATTGAAATAAAAGAATGGAGAAGAAAATGCCAACTTGTGCCACCAATGATCTTGGAAAGCATCCTTCCAAGATGGTTACAACGGGGTTGTTGGAAAGCCAACAACGAAAAGAATAAGCTTGTAGTTGGCTTATGGAAACATCTCAACATTATGAGGTGAAAACCGACCACTAACTAAAACAATTGCTTGCTTGAGATCAACGAAGAGATGAAAACTGCTTTCGCCGCGAGGATAGGAGAAAAACTTGGATCTTAGATAAGCACCACAATAGCAACATTCCTTAGGGAAGGCTTTAGGTGAAATCTATACCAAGATAACTCCAAAGAAGAGATTGATGGATTTAAAATACCTCGTTCTTGACAATATGTGAGTCGCGAAACTTGCATGAAAATTGTCAAGAATGATATAACACCACCTCAAAATATAAGGTAGAAAGAATTGCACTTTGGAATGCAAGATGAAGAATGCTTGAACTCCCCAAAACAAAACATGTGTTGAGCACCATGTTTATTTTGAAGTATGGCTTGACGGATCATAACTTCGAGAGAAATCTTGAAGAACAATTGAAGAATGAAAAGAATCCTTGACGAACCATCATGTAGCGCCTCCATGAAGAACTCCGGTAATGAAAGGATGATATAAAGAAAGAGAAGCTGGAAACACAAGGTGAAGCCTTGCAATGATTTAGATGGAGCTTTGCGATGATATAACCGAGAAAACTTGGAACTCCGGAATGAAAAGATGAACACTAGAACCAAGAATTACTTCATCATGAACAATCTCCGGAAGAAGAAAAAAATGAATCACCTCGAGGAAATAAGAATAAGATTTATTGTATGCTTATCCTTCATCAAATTAAATTGATGACAAGCAATGGATTTGGAATACTACTTATTCTCGTAGAAAGAATTAAAAGAGATATAGCGCAAATTTGAGAAGGTATTGATGGAACCACCGGTGGGATTGGAACAACGAAAGAATGGATGAATTGATACGATAATGAAGAAAGTGAAATCTTGAACGAACCATTGAAAGAATTGAAAAAGACCATAGCAAAGGCACAATTCACCAGGAAGAATTGGAAAACGAATGAAGATACTTGAGGCGATTTAGATACAAGAGAACGAAGAGATCATGAGCTGATTAGAGGATATTTGAACGATGCACCGGTAAGATTTGGAGAACGAGAGCTGAAAGCTTGAATGAATAATTCTGAGATGATGGGCTACGGAGAATCAATCTGAAAAGACTCTTGAATTGTTCCGGATGGATGAAAAAAATTCTCACAATCGAAAACAATTATGAGAGGATGGCATCAAGCTAGAACCATGAATCTTCGAGAGAAAGGACAAGATTTAGAGGAAAAACTCTTCTCCGGTTTTCAAAATCCGATAATGACGACGAAGAACACCACCATGAATTGTTGAGATACTCCGGGAGAATTAAAAGAGGAAAGGTTGAACCAAAGATGAAAAGAATTTGAAATCAATCTTGGAAAGGCATCTGACTGATGGAATCCATTCTTACGTCACATTTGAAAAGAATTTGAGAATAACTCCGGGAGAATTAAAAGAGTCAGGTAAGATCCTGGGAAAAGACCTGTGGGTTAGGGCCCACTACAAAGATACACCGTTGAACGATTTATTGAAAAGGAGGATTGCACCGGTTGAATTAAATGACTTGAATGAGATAATTATCTCCAAATAGATTCAACGGATTAAGAATGGAAACACAAATCTTTTGAGATATCTTCAACACTCCAGAACAAATGAATAGGAAGAAGTGAATGATAAAGAGGTGCACCGGTATGAAAAAGCATTTGACACGACGAAAAAGAATTTGATCAACACTGAAAGCTTGAATTGGATCCACCGGAGAAGAAACAACAATGAAGGATGATGAACTTAAAACTGTTGAGCATCTTCTTGGGAAATCACCGGATAAGAACATTGAAAGAAAAGAGTGAAGAGACTTCACATGAATAAAAGGATACTTGGTTAAGAAATCTGAGTCCTTGAAGAAAAGGGGTGGGAGGGTGGGAAAACAAAGGCAACTTGGGGACGGATGAAACAAACAACATTGAGAAAACTTAGAATTGATCTTGCGGATGGGAAGAATAATGGGATCATCTCGAAGAGAAGCGCACCGGTTGGAAAAGGATTAACATGACAACCTCAATGATCAAAAAGGATTAGCACTCCCATAGAAATATGAGAACACCATTTAGGAAAGGTATGGAATCAACACTTGACATTGAAGCAACTCAAATACCCCAACTCAAAACAAAACAAAGGATTGGCTTGCAGAAATAAGCCGGAACAAACATATGATAGAGATTTCGTCCGAAGTTTTCATGGTGGGGCCCACACGGGCTCGAGTGTACAACACCATCATGTACAAGGCAGTGCACATGACATACGAAGTGTCCCCGAACCAGCATAGCCAAGGGTTCTTTAAGACATAACGAGACCACTGTAAAAACGACCGTGGAAAGGCGGACCACTAGACGTCGAACCCCAATCTCATATCATGCATCTGTCGAAAAGATATTCTAGGAGCTACTTGAATTCCCACCTATAAAACTCCCGAAACTTTCTGGTTATGCAATCTGGTGTTGGGGATATAGGGGAAGCAATATATCTCACCCAAACTAACAATACCTACATCCAGCTGTATCCATCCGTCAACACATAACCAAGAAACTTTAGGAAATCGTGTACCTCAACCTTCGAAAAGCATCCGTTATACGAGTTATGGCAATACTCCCGAGCTCGCCCCAGTACTGGGTTATCGTGGTTATCTCACCAACAACTGCATAAAAGAGATTTTCGATGTCGGCAAAACTCAGGTATTCCAGAACTGCAACGATAAAATTGTGACGACAACACCTCGGAGCTCAACTCCCCGGGTCAAAGCCACATAAATAGACAGGAGGCACCAAGAACAATGTTCTCGTCACAAAACCATCAAAACGATTCCAAGATACCCGCGTGATCCTAAAAAAATTTTAGTGACATTTGAGGAGAGGAAAAGCAAAAATTCTACGTCAGGAGTCCTCACCAGAGCGAGGAAGGGGGCTGAGGAGTAAAAAGAATCCTATTCTACGATATACATAATCCTAAGACCCAAAATAGTTTTCTTCTAGACTCAACAACGGCCAACAATCAAGCAGGGGCTCCTAAGTCGGTCGAGGCTCTGATACCAACTTGTCACGCCCAATATGCGACCCTATCCAAAAGGAACTCGAAGGTCCCACCAAGGATAGACCCGCATATTAAAACGCTTTTGCAAGGTGGATATCATTACATCAACATTACATAATAGATGGGGATACATAGATAAGGCATACAATGCCACATGAATACAATATCACAATACATAAGAGCATCATCCGACTACGGATGAAACACAAACAGAGACTCAAACGACATCCACCCTGCTAGCCCAGGCTGCCGACCTGGAACCTATCCCCTGATCGAAGAAGAAGTAGAAGAACTCAACGCAAGCAAGCATCGCTCTCGCGTCATGATCATCGCAAAACCTGTACCTGCAACTGTTGTTGTAGTAATCTGTGAGCCACGAGGACTCAGCAATCCCATTACCATGGGATCAAGACTAGCAAAGCTTAAAGGGAAAGGAAGGGGTAAAGTGGTGAGGCTGCAGCAGCGACTAAGCATATATGGTGGCTAACATACGCTAATAAGAGCGAGAAGAGAGCAAAAGGAACGGTCATGAAACTAGCAATGATCAAGAAGTGATCCTGAACTCCTACTTACGTCAAACATAACCCGCTATGTTTAACGGTTGGGCAGTCAAACAAACTCCGAATGCGACGAAACTTGGCAGGCGGCCTGTCTACACTATAATAAGACTGCACGGCAAGTTGCAACCCATTCCGAGAACATTTTTATGCCATTTATAAAATAATATTTCGGAGGTGCCGCGGACGCGTGCGAGTGTGGTCTGGACTCCGAACGGACAACGGAGAGAACCGACGAAACACGAACGGATGCAAGTTTTATGAAAACGATGCCGATCCAATGCGCATGATGATATGAGATGAGATGCATAACAAGAACAAAATGCAAAACAAACGACAAAAACCCAACCACGAAGAAAGTAACATATCGCATCTCCGGAAAAGGCAAGAGTTGGAGTTACGAATATGGAAAGTTGCATCCGGGGCGTTACATAGAGGCCATGGATCTTGGAGTCTACATGAACTCCACGGACTCCGTCCTCTGACCCTGGGATAGACGTCGTAAACCCTGGTATCTAGCCCTTTTGCATCGACCTAAGGCCTTGTGGACCTTACTGTTTGTCCCAGCCAAGTTGTCCTCCCACCAGGGACCCTCTGGACAATCAAGAGTTCCACAAAATATACTAGTATAATAACGACGTGAATATGTAAGCATGTGGTTGGCTTAGATGCAACTCAAAGTTGCCCGGAAGTTTATTCATAACAAAGCATGCGTATCTAGCTAGTCATCATACTTTAAATCTTTTATTTTCTGTTCGATGGTCTGCTCGTTGGATCTCCTTCTGTGCCGTCGTTGCTCGCAGTCTTCGGCATAATGATCGTCCCATTTGGCTCCGCATCCAGCGTCGTTCACGGGGCCACCCACCGGCGGATGCAATGGGTCCTTGCCGAGGGTCACATTGATCGACCGGTTAAGAGGAGTGTTCCACCTGGCCGTGGACCCTTGAGTGCTCTGAGGTTCCGCATGCTGCCTTGCCAGTTCTTCTTCAAGTTTCCTAGTTTGGTGATCGGTGGAAAATTCACCTGACTTATAATCATAATTGTACGGGCCCCTGACATAGTTATATTCGAGGAGGTCTTTGAATTGCTCGAAGTAGTTTGGGATGCCCTTTGCTGCAAGTATAAAGTCCTGCTTGTCCCACACGGCCTTCTTCCCAACAAAACCACGACTTCCAAGGGTGTGGTTACCTAATGTCTTTGATCCCATATCGTTCCCCCATATTCCCTGCTTCTGCACCACAGGGTTCTGCGTATTTTGCATCTTAAAAATGTTCCAGTCGTCTGCACTAGTGGTGGGCCACTTCTCCTTGATCACTGAGTAATCTTCGTTAACCTCTTTTCTTGCGGATGATTTCCAAGAACTCAAAATCTTTGAGAACTTACGGACTGCATGGTTGTTGACCTGATTCTTTGGGTACGATAGGTTGTCGTACGCATCAGGAAACTTAAATGTAGCGTGCACCCTTCTTATGAGGAGTTCTCACAGATTATGTCTGCCGGAATCCCTTATATTGGACTCGTTGATGGAGCATACTTCTCAAAGGATGACACCTAGGGCGTTGCCTTAGTGATACGCGGCCTTCCGTGGACTAACGGGCTCACCAGTGAAGTTGACTCGAGTGACCACAATCCTGTTAGTACCGATAGCATTTCGGCTCCTAGCTTTCCGCTGCTTCTTGGTTACCTCCTCCTCATCCTCAGCACAATACTCATCCGTATCATCTTCATCATTATCAGCGTCCTTATCAGGATTACTATCATCACCGGGAACATCTTTGTAGCCACTGCCTTTGCTGTATCACTCATCCGGATTTATATCCCCCGGCCCCTGAAGATCTTCTCCATAGTCATCATCGCTTCCCTGCGCGTCCATAAATACATCTTCGCCGTTGGCCGAATGTTTCGAAGAAGAGCCCACGTCGCGGACATCTACAAACAAATACGACATGTACTTAGTTCGTATAGAAATTTCAAAATTTCGGCATGACCGTTGCTAAAAATATGACATATTGGTTGCCAGACATTTGACGAAACGGAATTTAATCAACGTTTCGACAAAACATTGGCAACCCTATAAAGTCCCTGCAAACAAATCAGCACCTACAATACATGATTTCAGCCACATTTCCTAGAAAATTCGGCAAATCCATATCCATGAACAATTAAAACTTTGTCATTTCAGCCACATTTTCTCAAATCCATGTCCAATACAACTCACTATATTACAAATACAACTAATTTACGATAAAATATGCATGTGTACCAATTGTAACAAATATGTCTATGAACTTCAAGAAAATGGAGAGATCTCACTTACCGACGGAATCGTGGTCTCAGCGCCTGGGCAGAGTGATGCCGGACGCTTTGCAACCCGAGATGACGGCCGGAGAGGCGAGGTCGAGGTGGTCGCCACCGGCCAGGGAGGGGAGGGGGAGCGAGCGGTGGGGGAGGGGGTGAGGGCGCGGCGAGGTCGATGGTGCGTCGACGACAGATGATGTGGCGGCGGGCGGCGACGATGGCCGGTGGTGGCGGAGGCCCGAGATAACTTGAGTGTTAGCGCGAAACGAAATCTGCCCCATATCGGCTAAGGGATAGTGAAAAATAGCTATGGCGTTGGTGATGTCACCAACGCCATAGCTATTTAGCTATGACATTGGCTATGTCGCCAACGCCATAGATATGTTTCACCAATTACTAGCCGCTTTAAATTGGGGCAAATCGATCTTCACGCGTCAAATTCCGTCTAGCGCTATATTTTGCACGTAGCTATATTTATTTTATTAAGATTGAAATACACATACAGCCGATACACACTACAATGTTGCTTAATAATAAAAGATACATATAAAATTAATTAAGTGTAGCGACGTTTTCTCAATTCTCTCGACAGAACTGTCTACACTACCCAACAACATGTTTCGGTTTCTTTTCGTACACTTTGGTTTGAGCTGGACTTCACTTTCTTCTTGATAGATGCCAAATTGTATATCATCATCATACTCATCTAGATCTTCCTTCTTGCACAAATCTTTATCGCTTTGTTCTTTCTGTCTTTTGTACAAAAGACTTCTCACATCCTGAACCTCTGCACGGATTTCATGTCCGTCTGGCTGATTTTCATGTCCGGCCTCTTTCTTCATGCCTCCTTCTAGCTTATCGTCATGTATTGTCGCCCCTTCTTCGACTCCGGTATCCTCCTCGTCCTTACCATGACTTGTCCATCATGTGTAACCAGGCATGGAACTGTGTTTCAACAAGTGCATCTTCACACGACCAGTGGAAGGGTCAATCAAAACTCCGTTTTCGCACATCTTACATGGACATAATATCTCTTTTTTGCCTCTACGATTCATATCTTCCAACGCCACCTCAAAGAACTCATTTATATTCGATACATATATATATATATATATATATATATATATATATATATATATATATATATATATAGGTAAAATGTTTGGTGCACCTAGGTGCCTGGGCACCTTGATCAGGTCCAACCCGTTAGTGCGTTTTCTAGAAATTTTGATTTGTTTCCTAGTATTTGCATGCAAGACTTTCTATATATACCTTTTGCTAAAAAGTGAAAAACGGAAAATTGAGCATATATTACCTAGATTAGATTGATATAGATGATATCGCGGTCGAGGGCAGCGGACGGCCGAGTGTGTTACTTAGGATCTGCATAGAGAAACAAGCAGGATAATGTTCACACAGCAGTATGTGCTAGCTAGATACGCACAACAATCAATCTATATATAGAGAGAGCTGCATATACCTATGGCGCGCTACCATCTGAGATGCCAGCACAATATCTGTTATCTGATATTGGGCCCCACTTAAGCACAAATGGCGTGGCCACAAAGTCCGACGACACATGTATCAGACACAGTGCTGGCTTAGGTGTTTTCCCAGCGCCAGCAGTACTCCACGGAAGTGGAGGATTGCCGGGCCCACAGACTAATGGCGTACCCTTGACATCGTACGCCAGCGCTATGCACCTACTAATGTCGTATTAAATAAGACGACGCCACCAGTATTAGAAAAAAGTAGTGCTGGCGTTGGCTGTAAATGGCGCGCCACCAATGAAAGTTGTGGTTAGCACTTTTTCCACTAGTGTTATTCGGTCCTGAGTTGTGCACGCGCGGGTCCAGCACGGTGCCGGACATACCTGCAGGGGATTGACCACAAGAGGGAGGTTTTCTTTTTGAAATAATAATGGAGCTAACTTGGACGAGAGAGATTCAATGGACAAATCAAAGGCCTCGGACGGGCCAAAGGACAGCCAATCTTTTTATTATTATCGCAAAGAAGGCACTAGTGAGTTGTCGTGCTGCGCTGGCGGCCTCGAAGCAAATTGCAGCCATTGTCATGTTTTACTTTTTTTTCTTGCAGTGTCAAATGTCGTCTCAGCAACAAGCGAAGCCTCTTTTGGGCCTCGAGCGGTCTACCACACTGATACTGCTGAATCCTCCGATGGAACCTTTGATGTTTTATCTGATGCCTTCCATTCCAAGTAGTGTGTCATGTGCTCCTCATCGCTGCTGATTTCACTTTGCAGTTATAGCCTAGTTTATTGGTGAAAGTAGCTAGTCTGACGAAAGCTATGAGAAGCACACAGCGAATATACAGAACTATGGTAGGAGGTGGAGGCATGCTTAAATAATGGAAGATTGGTGGATGCATTCACTATCCATCTACCACAGATTGAAATCATATATTTTTCCTAGTTTAAAGGAAGAACTCAGTTAACAGTTTATCACCATCTTCTGTGGCTGGCGTGCTTACTAAAGGATGGGCGTTTTTTTTTTAGAAGATCGATGAACACAGAGGTAGCTCGTCTTTGCGAGACCCTTAAAGCTAGATCTGAAGAGGTGGATGTATATGGGGGCAGAGACAGGTCTTTGTGGATGCTAAATGCAAACAGAGTTTTCTCTGTTAAATGCCTGTACCTCTCCCAAATTAAAAATGAAATTGGTTTCCCACAAAAATTTCTTCAGAAGGTCAAGGTACCTGCCAAAATGTCGGGGAAAACGACACCTATGTGATCACGGGGATCCCTTCTACGGTTGGCGGGGAGGAAGAATGCACAAAGAGCAGGTCTAGTGATCAGCACGAAAGATTTTTATCCAGGTTCGGGCCGCTGTGGAGCGTAAAACCCTAGTCCTACTCTTAGTGTGTATTTAGTGTTCTTGAACTCTGACTAGCTGCTATGCATGTCTGGTCCAGAAGTTCGAATCCTTCTACAGTATGCCTTGGGCCTCCTTTTATACGTCCAAGGGGTCACCATAGTGGCACACAGAAGGTGTAAAGTAGCTACAGTGTACATGCTTATTACTGACGTTGTAGGACAAATGCATTAAATGCGCTGCTTACGTGCCCTCTAACTTTATCAGGGACGGTAATAGAGCCCGTCCCATCTGTCGCCGCCTCACCTCGTCTTGACACGCATCCAGGATTATGAGGCATGCAACGCCAAGATGACTGGCTAGCCATTGCGCTGGCGTGGTGGCAGGATCTTCACGAAGATTTGCATGAAACCACGCAGGTGCTTTTCTAGTTGGCAGGCTGGTGGTTCTGTGGGGTGGCGGAACTTTGTTGTGTGCAAGCCCTGCTGGGCTTCGCAGTTGTGCCCGGCATGAGTCTTTGTCGGGTCTCGCGGTCGTCCCCGGCAGGCTTCGTCCTTTTGTCTCCACGAAGATCTGCATGCCACCAGTCTTCACTAAGATCTGCATGGTACTACGAATGTGCCCCCGAGTCATGGTCTTGACGTTGTCGATGGTGTCAGAACTCTCAGCCTCAAGGGTGGTGGCCTTGCTGGTGCTTCGCAAGCCGCCCTGGCAAGGACCTTGCCGGGGCTACGCAAGCCGCTCCGACAAGGATCTTGGCGAGGGAGGTCTAGCTTGTCTTCTGCTATCTAGTTACTGGCCTGAAAGCTGCCTTGGTCGTCTTGTATTTTGCCTTCTACTACCACATCAAGCCTCGCTGTAGGTGTGGCTACAACTACCCGTGCACAAGTAAGTGGTACAAAAGGGCCCAGACTTACGTACACTGACAGGAGCCCCCGGGCCTGGGCCAACACGAGTGTGAAGCATCATTGTGCCATGCCAAAAACAGTGCGCGGGTACGCATGGCAGGGATTAACTGCTGTAATCTTCTCGTTTGATGTGCTTCCCCACTGTCCGCATTGAGTGTGTGAGGATCATGTGTGGAACGCTCGCGGCACGCCTGCGACGGCTCACATCGAAAAGTAAAGAGGCAGCCCACGCCTTCCCCATAAAAAGAGGGATTCGCATGGCCGCTGCTCATTTACGAAGAAAGCTCGGGTCGTGGCCTGCATGGCACTTGCACCCCACGATCACGTGGTGGAAAACGGCCGTCCCACTTGCTTTTACGCTTCTGGATCGTCCGCCACGTGTCCTTCATGCCTCAGGAAGGGTAGGTGGTGGATGCGGAGGGCATGGGCACTAATGTCGTGGCGGGAAATCAGGCGTCGCTGGTTGGAGCAGCGGGTTGGTCCTAATTCCTTGCGCCTCTGGAGGCCGTATTGTTTGAGCAGGGTGGCCGCCATTGGGGTGAGAGGCGAGCCCCCGGCGCTGTCCTTCTATAAAAAGGGGAGGGACGGTGTCTTTCCACACGCACCTCCTTCTTCTTCTTATTCATGCTTTGCAATCTTCCTCCACTCTTCATGGTGAGAGGGCGTGCTGGTGCTCCAACGGCGGCGATGAGGGCTTCTGTCGACAGCGCGTCCCACGTCCTACAGAGTTCATGGTGGTGGAGCCCGCTGTGAGAGGGAGAGGGAGGGGGCGAGGCCGAGGTCTCCGTAGCGCTTGAGGAAGAGGAGGACGGGGCAGCACACTAGCCGCGGCACTGCTGGCGGCCCCTTCCCCAATGGAAGGCCATGTTGGAGACCAGCCCCATGAGTTATTCATCAGGCTGTACAAGCCCTTATGCGGTCAACTCTGCCTCCCTACTCCGTTTGCTCGGGTAATGGAGCTTGACCCGCCGCACGCCTTGAGGTTGCATATGAGGGGCTGTGGGAACGGCGGCATGTGGGTCGATGTCGACTTCCCCGCTCCTCACGTTATGTACTTCCGTCGTGGTTGGAAAACCTTTGCCCTTTGCTTGTAGGAGGGGTACGTTCTCGAGTTCAAATAAATGGAGAACGGCCTGCTTTCCGTCAAGGTCTTCGGGTGCTCGTGAATTCGCTTGGAGTGCTGCGCGGAGAGCTCCACCGACGACGAAAGCTCCTCCTCGAGCGACGGGAACGAGGAGGGCCGTGGCGGTGATGATGATGGTAGCGGGATGGGGAACGACGACTCCGACTCCGGCTGATCACCGCTCTCACTATCTTCATCATGTGGCAGCACCATCATCTGCACCGACCCCCCCCCCCGGCAAGCCTTGCCGAGGACCGTGCCCTGCAGGCCCTGATGTCGGTGG
>NC_041385.1:788618113-788636411 GCF_002162155.2 Triticum dicoccoides | reverse complement strand
TGGTCGACGAGTCGCCTCTGCCATGCTCCCTATCAACGCGTCCCCCCGCGTCTCCTTTTTGTCCCCTATGCCTTCACCTGCCGTGCCTGGGAGGAGAGGGGCAAGAATGGGGATTATGGGGCACTTATCTTTTTTCAATTTTAAACTTGCAGGCACTTGCCCAATCCTAATTCAAATAATGTAACCCGTCGAGTCCATGTTTGGGTTCTGTAACGCTTGTACTTGCATCAACATGTCAGTGAAAAACACGAGCCCTGCTAGGAACCCATGCATGTATATGTCCATGCAGAGACGAAACGCCTCTTTAGTGTAAATAAACGAGTTTTCCTGGCAGGTTACCTTGCCGGCACCTTTTTTGCCTGCAGGAGAATCACATCTGCCGGGTAACCTACAAAGGGTCCAGCCCCCTGCCAACCTCTTTTTATCAAAGGCTACTGCGACCATTCTAACCGAGGCAGCTTTCGAGTCATGGATGTGAGCACATAAGTCTAAAAAGAGTGGCGAGGTTTTCTAATGCACAAGTTATAGGTTACAGACATGAATGGAAAAGAGGTAACCTTTATCTGTTTAGCTTGTTGGGGATCACAGTGCCGGGCAGTCTTCTCAACATCTTGTCGAAGCCAAGTCCTTGATAAGAACAACGGAACCGAGCGTCATCACTGTGGCTGGAAAGAACAGAAGATTGGAGCATGGAACCTTGGCGGTTCATCATTACTTGCTAGAAACAAGGGTAGCACAATATCCTGGACAAGCATGCATATATGTATATACATAAACATGGAAATCAACAAGAATTGTACATACTGAAAGTTATTCAACTGCGCACAGGGTCTGCACCTGGCTCTGTACATAGGGTTACATGCTTTGCCGGCAAGGCTAGTACAAAAGCGGGTTGTCGGGGATCCCAGCAACCGCGCCTCATGGGTAAAACTTGCGAAGATGTTCGATATTCCAGGAATTGCTCACCGGAATACCATCTTCGGTCTCCAGACAGACTGCGTCGGGCATGGTGACTCGTATTATCCGATAAGGGCCTTCCCACTTTTGCGTCAACTTGTTGGAATTCTTGGCGAGCATGAACCTTGCGTCTATGGTAGCGGCGCAAGGCTTGCTGGTAGCGGGCGGCTCACACAACATCCTGAAGACGATCTTCCTCAAGGAGCATAGCATCATCTGGGTGCAACTGCTCTTGCTCAAGCTCATCAATAGCGAGCACTCGGGGTGACCCGTATGTGAGTTCTATGGGGAGAACTTCTTCTGCCCCGTATACCAGGGAAATAGGTGTCTGGCCAGTCGCTCGATTTGGTGTCGTTCTGATTGGCCAAAGAACCGTCGACAACTCATCAGTTTGACATCTTTCGCATTTGTGCAGCGTATCGAAAGTTCTTGTTTTGAGGCCCGGCAACACTTCAGCATTTGCCCTTTCTGCCTGGCCGTTGCTTCTTGGATGAGCAACAGAGCAAAACAAACTTTGCTGCCAAGGTCTTGGATATACTGCATGAAGGTGTGGCTCGTGAACTGCGTGCCATTGTCGGTGATGACTCTGTTTGGCACACCAAAATGGAAAAGTAGTCCTTTGAAGAACTTGATGGCTGATTGTGCTGCCACCTTTCTCACTGGCTCCACTTCTGGACACTTTGTGAACTTGTCGATCGCGACGTACAAGTACTCAAAGCCCCCGACAGCACGAGGAAAGGGGCCCAGTATGTTGAGCCCCCAGATAAAAAATGGTCAGGAAAGAGGGATCGTCTGAAGAGCTTGAGTTGGTTGATGAAGATTGTTTGAATGAAACTGGCACGCTTCACACTTGGTTACTAGTGCAGTTGCATCCTGGAGAGCGGTGGGCCAAAATAAACCTTGCCGGAATGCTTTGCGTGCAAACGCTCTTGATCCTATGTGAGAGCCACATATGCCTCCATGTATCTCTGCCAACAGCTCCAGTCCGTTCAATTTTATGCCATTCATTCTCCTTCTGTATAAGACATCGTCCACAAACCGATATAAGACATCGCCCATGCCGGAGCCTGAGCCTCGACGGCAAGGACTAAAGGCACGTCCTCGGCCGTGGGGGCAGTTGTCTCTACGGCAAGGGCTTGAGGCCCCACCGGAGCCTGCTGCTCCCTGGCAAGCTTGGGGTTCCCGGCAACTTTCTTGTCAGCGTTCCTAGGAGCTCAGCGGGAAAGTACTTTCCGGGCCCCGCCTTCCTTTGCTTATTTTGTCCTGCCAATGGTTCAACGAATGGCTGAGTCAATTGGAGCACAAACGTTCCTGGTTCCACAGGTAACTTGAGTGTAGCGTGTTTTGACAGGTCGTCAGCAATGTTGTTCTCTACCCGAGGAACATGCTCTGCTTTGGGGACCGTCAAAATGCTCCTCCAACTTCCTCACTTCATCTACATAGGCTTCCATCAACGGGCTCTGATAATCTTTGTTAACTTGCTTGACGACAAGCGGTGAAACAGTTCCAACGGCCACGATCCTGATACCAACAAGTAGTCCCTCATACTCTGTAGTGTTGTTCGTCGATTTTTCCCAGGGAAAGGGCATCTAGATTACATACTTGAGGTTCTCTCCACTGGGCGCGACAAGTAGCATGCCAGCACCGACACCTTGCAATGAGAAAGCCCCGTCAAACTACATAATGCAATCACGGCCCGTTTTCTTGCCGGGGAGGGTGGTCACTTGAATTTCTTCGTCAGGCGTTCAGGTCAATTCCACTATGAACTCTGCCAAAGCTCTGCTCTGAATTTTTGAAGTGCTTGACAGTTCCAACGCCCACTCTACAATCCTCCCAGTTGCATCTGGGTTGTGCAAGATCAGATGCAACGGGAAGCGAGTGACGACGGTGATGTCTGTGCTTGAAAATAGTAATGCAGCTTCCTTGAGGCCATAAGAAGGCCGAGGAGCAGCTTCTGCACACCAGAATATCTTGATGTAGCCCCTGCAAGAGGGAGCTGACAAAGTAGACTGGGTGCTGCATCATCTTCTTCTTCTGTTTCACTTCGCTTGCTTGCGCAGATCCTGTCTCACCTGGACCAGGCTCTGCCGAGTGTCCTGCCTCACCGGCATCAGGCCCTGCCGGGGAAGGCCCCGGCTCATCATCTAACTGTCTCGCGGCTGCTTCTTCCTCAACTTCTCTATGTACCACTAGTGCAGCACTGGCCACTTGATTTGTCGCTGCTAGATATAGCAGCAATGGCTCTTGCGGTTTAGGTGCGACTAGTATTGGCGTAGAGGAGAGGTACCTCTTCAAATCTTGCAGCGATGCCTCCGCTTTCGAAGTTCATTTCATTGGACCTGCCTTTTTCCAAATTTTGAAAAAGGGCAAGGCACGCTCAGCAGATTTTGCGATGAACCTACTCAGAGCAGCAACGCAGCCAGCAAGCCTATGTACGTCCTTGACTCGTCTTGGCACCTCAATCTGATTAATCGCCTTGATCTTGTCAGGATTTGCTTCGATTCCGCGTTGAGATACAAAGAACCCGAGAATTTTGCCGGATGGGACACCAAAGAGACACTTCTCAGGGTTCATCTTGAGGTTGATCTTGCACAATTTTGCAAATGTTTCTTCCAGATCTTGCATGAGCATTGCTTTGTCCTTGGTCTTGAACACTATATCATCCATACAAGCTTCCATATTTCTATGTAACTAGGGCTCAAAAACAATTTGGACCGCTTGGGCAAACGTCGAACCAACGCTTTTCAACCCGAAAGGCATTCGTACCAAACAGTACGTACCACATGGGGTGATAAACGCGGTCTTCTCTTCATCTTCCTTTGTCACGAAGATTTGGTGGAATCTTGAGTAGGCGTCAAGGAATAACAGCAGGCCGCACCCGGCAGTGAAGTCCACTATCTTGTCAATGCACGGCAAAGGGAAAGGATCCTTTGGACAAGCTTTATTGATATCTATATAGTCAATACACAGCCTCCATTTCCCATTTGCCTTGCGCACAACCTCTGGATTGGCCAACCATGTTGGGTGGAGCACTCCTCTGACCAAGCCTGCCGCTTCCAACTTCCTGATCTCTTCAAGCATGAACTCTTGCAGCTCCAAAGCTTGCTTCCTAACCTTCTGCTTGACGGGCGGTGCATGAGGACAGACAGCAAGGTGGTGCTCAATCGACATGCGCCCGCAGGAAGGCGACGAGCGTGATTTCCTATTTCCTATCAAGAGTCGCGCTTATGGTAAAAGTTCCACTCGTGCCGTCCTCCTTGACGGGTACCTTCTTGGTTTCTGGTGGTGCTGCCTTGGATTTCTTGCTCTTGCTGGTGGAGCTCTCTGCCAAGTCCTCATCGGTAACGCAGCACTCCGAGGAGGCGCGTTTGCTGGACTAGGTGCAAGAGGCCTTGCCTGGGCCAGAAGTATTGCCGGTGGTTTTGGTCTTGCTGGTATTCTTCCCCTTGGGAGCTTCAGCGGCAAGAGCAAGTGTTTTGGCGGCAGGTGCTGCAACTTCCTCTCGGTACAATTGGTTAGCACAGATGAGCGCATCTCTTTTGTCGCAACCAACAGTGATGATGCTCATCGGGCCAGGCATCTTCAGCTTGTTGTAGGCGTAGTGTGATGCCGCCATAAACTTGGCCAGTGCTGGACAGCCAAAGATCCTGTTATATGGCAACGGGATTTCGGTGACATCAAAAAAGATCTTCTCTATCCTGTAGTTCATGCCAGCACCAAATGTGACTGGTAGTGTGACCTTCCCTTTAGGCTGGCTTCTCCCTGGAGTGATCCCTTGAATCTGCAACCTCTTGATCACGTTGGGTGAGATCAAGTTCAAACCAGCCCCACCGTCAACTACCTTTTTTGTCACCTTGAGGTTGAGGATTGTTGGTGAAACCAACAACGGCAAACACACGACCACGGTTGTGTGATCAGGGTGATCCTCAATGTCAAAAATGATAGGCATGTTGGACCATCTCAGTGGCTTCTGGGCGTCGACCATTGTCTCTGTCGCATTAATCTCACGTGCCCACTGTTTAAGTTGGTGGTGGGAAGAATGCAACAAAGCGCCTACATCAACACACATGAACTCTATAGCTTTCTGAAACTCGTGCTCACTGGACTCGTCATGATCGTCATCCCCATCTTTCTTGTGGCGGCCTCGAGCAGGCCTCTCTTGTTGCTTATCCTTGCCACGACGACCCCCTTGACCGTCGTGCTTCTTGCGAGACCCCTCAGCACCATCCTGGCCATTCTCTTTGTCTCTTTTTTCATAATCAGCCGTCTGCTTCTCCATCAGCTTCTCAACTTGACGGCAGTTTTGGAGGTCATGGCCTTTGGTGCGATGAATCTTACAATATTGTTTGTCGGAGCCCTCTGGCTTGTCGGCAACCGCCAAGGCCGGACAGGCGTCGCAACCAGCATTCTCGTTGCCGGGGTCGTCTACCTTGGCCTTTTGGGTGAAGCCGGGTTTGCCATATTCCTCGATGGCAAGCATGGTCTTGTCCTTGCGCTTCTTGTTGCATCGTTGGTCCTTCTTTGCCGGGGCGATGACGTCTTCATCTCCAGAATTACTTTCCGCGCCGGCATCTTCACCATGGTACTTCGTTCCTTCTTCAGCTCGGGCACACCTGTCCGCCAGAACATAAAGCTCGGGAACATCCGTAACCTTGTTCGTCATCAGCTGTTCACGCATCTTACGATTGCGCATGTTCTGATGGAACTCGCTGATGACAGCGGAAAAATGAACATCTGGGTTGTTATATTGCACGCGGCTGAATCTCTGTATGTATTTGCGCAACCATTCGCCATCCTTCTGGGGGATGACATGCAAATCACTTGCCTGGCCAGGAGCTACGTGGCCGCTAGTAAAGGCGCCAACAAATTCGTGGCACAGATCCGACCAAGAGATGGAATCTATCGACAGGTGCATCAACCATGACCTGACGTTGGGCTTGAGCACAAACGGGAAGTAGTTGGCGAGCACCTTGCCATCCCGAGCCCCGCCAGCTTGCATCGCAACGGTGTGGATGCTCAGGAACTCGAACAGATGAGTCTTGTCATCGTACTTCTCCGGGACTTCTGGTTTGAACGTGCGAGAAGTGGGCCACTGGAACTGCCGCAGCTCACGGGTATATGTTGGACAGGTTATTGCATAAGGCAAGTCACCAGAATCCCCCGGAGCAGGCCCGTACGCAATGGGCCCCGCACGCCTATCATATTGGTGGAGCGCTTCCCGTCACCGCTCGATGGTGGTTCGAGCGTCCTCCTTGAGCCGTTCCCAAAGAACTTGACGTTGGTCGCGATGAGCTCGTGGATCGGACGATGCCATGGATACGTCATTGCGAGCGTCGCCGCGACGAGTTGGCAACCGCCGCTGTCGCGATGGAGGGGAGTGCACCATGGTTCCGACGCCTCCAACCCATCCACTATAGACACACACCGGCTTAGTGGTCCGGCGCTGCGAAGGACTTGCCTCCTGGTGGCCATCCCTGTTGGCGTGGCCAATAAGGCTTTGGATAGCAGCCCTCCACTCTTCTTGCTTCTCCACAACAGGAGGAAAGTCAAGGAGTAGCTGTGCTCGTGCCAATGCTTCTACTAGCGTGGGTGACAGCGACAAACGCGAGGAATGGGAGGTGCTCGGACTTCTAACTACGTTAGAAGGAGCTCCATCACGGTTCCGCGGCCGCGCTCTGTTTTCACCAGCATCTTGGCGTGCATGTCGGCCCTGCGCATCTTGAGAATGATGTTGAGGGCTCTTGCCGCGCACGACCTGGGAGGACCATGTTGCATGCATCGGCGGAGTTGTCTTTCTACCCTTGGAGGTCCCTGCATCGCTCGTAGGCAGCACAGGTCTGTCCTTGGAGGCGGCGTCATGCGGATCATCATCATGGCTGCGGACGATGCCACTCGCCTGGCTCCTGGTACCAGAATGATGTGGATGGTCTTGATATCCTTCTCCACGAGCGTCTACCCCATCGACCGTCCGTGCTGGAATGGGCAGACCAGCTCCAGATGAACCTATCACCATGATCATCTTCATCTTCGGAGCCATGGTGATGAAGAAACTGACATGCTAACTACTAGACCAGATTTGCACAACCTCTCCCCCTACCTGGCGTGCCAAAGATGTCGGGGAAAACGCCACCTATGGGATCACGAGGATCCCTTCTATGACTGACGGGGAAGAGGAATGCACAAAGAGCAGGTCTAGTGATCAACATGAAGGATTTTTACCCAGGTTCGTGCCACCGAGGAGCGTAAATCCCTAGTCCTGCTTTGAGTGTGTATTTAGTGTTCTTGAACCCTGACTAGCTGCTATGCGTGTGTGGTCCAAAAGTTCGAATCCTTCTCCAGTATGCCTTGGGCCTCCTTTTCTACGTCCAAGGGGTCACCACAGTGGAACACATGAGGTGTAAAGTAGCTACAGTGTACATGCTTATCATTGACATTGTTGGACAAACGCATTAAATGCGCTGCTTACACGCCCTCTAACTTTATCAGGGACGGTAATAGAGCACGTCCGATCCGTCGCCGCCTCACCTTGTATTGACACGCATCCAAGCTGACGAGGCATGCATCGCCAACCTGACTGGCTAGCCGCTGCGCTGGAGCAGTGGCAGGATCTTCACGAAGATCTGCATGTCACCACACAGGTGCTTGTCTAGTTGGCAGGCAGGTCATCGCGCTGGAACGACCGCGGGGTGGCGGAACTTTGTTGTGTGCGAGATCTTCTGTGGCTACGCAATTGTCCTGGCAAGAGTCTTGTCGGGGTCTCACGGTCGTCACCGGCAAGATCTTTGCCGGGGGGCTTCGTCCTCTGGTCTCCACGAAGATCTGCATGCCACCAGTCTTCACTAAGATCTGCATGCTACTATGCATGTGCCCCCGAGTCTTGGTCTTGACATTGTTGATGGTGTCAGAGCTCTCAGCATCAAGGGTGGTGGCCTTGCTGGTGTTTCGCAAGCCGCCCCGGCAAGGATCTTGACGGTGGAGGTCTAGCTTGTCTTCTGCTCTCTGTTTACTCGCTTGAATGCTGCCTTGGTCATCTTGTATTTTTCCTTCTACTGCCCCGTCAAGCCTCTCCGCAGGTTTGGCTACAACTGCCCGTGCACAAGTAAGGGGTCCAAAAGGGCCAAAATGATGTACACCGACACAAAATTAAGATATTTCTCTTGGTAATGAAATAAAAGAAGTTTTCTAACCAAAGACAAATTATTGAAAAGAGGATGGAAAGGGGGAGGGATTGCATTTTCTGTAGGTGTGATGAGACAATAGATCACATTTTGTTTTCATGTTCGGTGGCCAAACTGTTGGAAATATGCCCTAGAGGCAATAATAAAATTGTCATTATTGTATTTCCTTGTTCATGATAATTGTCTATTGTTCATGCTATAATTGTATTAACTGGAAACCGTAATACATGTGTCAATACGTAGACCACAACATGTCCCTAATGAGCCTCTAGTTGACTAGCTCGTTGATCAATAGATGGTTATGGTTTCCTGACCATGGACATTGGATGCCATTGATAATGGGATCATATCATTAGGAGAATGATGTGATGGACAAGACCCAATCCTAAGCATAGCACAAGATCGTGTAGTTCATTTGCTAAGAGCTTTTCTAATGTCAAGTATCATTTCCTTAGACCATGAGATTGTGCAACTCCCATATAACGTAGGAATGATTTGGGTGTACCAAACGTCACAACGTAACTGGGTGGCTATAAAGGTGCACTACAGGTATCTCCGAAAGTGTCTGTTGGGTTGGCACGAATCGAGACTTGGATTTGTCACTCCGTATGACAGACAGGTATTTCTGGGCCCACTCGGTAATGCATCATCATAATGAGCTCAATGTGACTAAGTAGTTTGTCACGGGATCATGCATTACGGAATGAGTAAAGTGACTTGCCGGTAATGAGATTGAACGAGTTATTGGGATACCGACGATCGAATCTCGGGCTAGTAACATATCGATCGACAAAGGGAATTGTATACGGGATTGCTTGAATCCCCAACATCGTGGTTCATCCGATGTGATCATCGTGGAACATGTGGGAGCCAACATGGGTACCCTGATCCCGATGTTGGTTATTGACCGGAGAGATGTCTCGGTCATGTCTACATGCCTCCCGAACCCGTAGGGTCTACACACTTAAGGATCGATGACTCTAGGGTTATAGGGAAAGTTTGTATGTGGTTACCGAATGTTGTTCGGAGTCCCAGATGAGATCTCGGACGTCACGAGGTGTTCCGGAATGGTCCAGAGGTAAAGAATTATATATAGGAAGTGAGGTTTTGGCCACCGGAAGTATTTCGGGCATCACCGGTAATGTATCGGGACCACCGGAAGGTTTCCGGTTGTCCACCAGGAGGGGCGACCAGCCCCGGAGGCTTGCGTGGGCCTGGATTGGGAAGGGACCAGCCCCAGAGTGGGCTGGTGCGCCTCCCACCAAGGCCCAAGGCGTATCTAGGAGGAGAGAGGGGAAACCCTAGGCGCAGATGGGCCTAAAGGCCCACACTAGGGCGCGCCCCCCTCTCTACCCCTCTTGGCCGCCCCCTCCAAGTCCCATCTAGGGCTGCCGCACCCCTAGGGTGGGAACCCTGGATGGGGGCGCAGCCACCTCCCCTCCTCCTATATATAGTGGGGGTTTTCGGGCTGCCATGGACACGGGTCTCTGTCTCTCTCTCTCTCTCGGCGCAGCCCTACCTCTCCACATCCTCGTCCTCCGTAGTGCTTGGCGAAGCCCTACTAGAAACCACGCTGCTCCACAACCACCACGCCGTCGTGCTGCAGCTGGAGTTCTCTTCCCCAACCTCTCCCTCCTCCTTGCTGGATCAAGGCACGGGAGACGTCACCGGGCTGCACGTGTGTTGAACGCGGAGGCGCCGTTGTTCGGCGCTGTCACATCCCTACCTTCTGGTAATGCTCTAGGCTAGCTTCATGTGTGCATCATGTCTATTTTCTGAAACTTGAATTGAGGATTGTTGAAACCTCAGAAATCTAATTAAAAGAAGGGCAAGCACCCTTTAAATTGCATTCGGTGAATCCAAAATGCCCTAAAAATAGTTTTGTGAATTTTGGCAAGAGTTATATATCAAACCAAAATTCTGGAACATTTTTAAGGAATTATTTGGTCTCCGAATTTAAATCGATAATCTGTTTGAATTTGGGAATATATTCATAATATATAATGAATATGTTTTCAAAAGCTTTGAAGTGTTTTATGTACTTTTGGAATAGTCCAGAGAGGTAACACAAAATATTTTAGAATGTTTTGGCATTGTTTGAAATTCTTTTGAATTTGGAAACAGTGGCAAAATAAATTTAAAAATAAAAAAAAACAGAAAATAAAACAGAGCACTTACCTGCCTGGCCCAGTTACGGCGCAGCCCAGCCCACCGCAGCCGCCACCGTCTTCAACCTCCTGCCAGTAGGCAGGAGGGCGTGTGCCCGACGCGCGCGCGCACGCGCCAGCCACCTCATGCTTGCCTGCTCACCGCTGGACTCACTCGAGGGCACCACGCACCCTCCCAGGCCTCGCACTCTCTCCCGTGCCTTCTCCCCCCTCCTCTGGCTCCCTCTCTCTCCCACCGAGCGGAGCTCGTCGCCACTGCTCGCTGCAGACGCAACCACCGGCCACCCCACGCCTCGCCGATGCATCAAGAAGCTCCGCCTCGTCGTCTGCATCGTCCTCGACGAGCTAAACGACCAGGGACGCGCTGCATCGCCGCCACCATCGTCGTCCTCACCTCCGGCCACCCGAGATCGCCGTCGTCGTTCCGGCCGCACCAGTGCATCCCCTACCTCGCGCACGACGCCATCAAGACCGTTGTGATCTCTCCTCCGTTTCCCCTCCTCCCCGTGCTCGATTTCGTGTCGTAGCCCTGCTAACTGTCGAACCCGCGAGCGCCACGTCGCCGGCCATGTCGCCGCCGTGGCCATGGCCACCGCAGCTCACACCCGTGCACGTCACCGCACTCAGCAACCTCCCAGGAGCCCGTAGCCACCACCAGCTCCTCCTCCCGTGCATCGTAGCGCCAAACCTGACCCCGCCCGCACTCCGGCCGCCGCCTTGCTCGCTGCCGGTGCTGCTCCCGGCCACCCCGAGGCTTCCCGTCTGGTCCTTTGGATGCGTACGAGCAAGAGCTACTCCCCGGTGCCCTCATCTCGCCAAACCACCACCCGTAGCTCAAATCCGTCGTTTTGATCGTCGCCGGCAAGGCTCCGGCGACTGCCGACGTGGCCGTCATCAGTAGCTAATTGCGCCACTAATTAACATCCAGTGAAACAGACAGCCGGGCCCCACCGCCTAACTAACTGGCTAACTAAGTTTAATCTAATTGCAGTGGCCCCACGCATCAGCTTTGACCGCGCTGACGTGGCCGTGGACTGGGCCCACATGTCAGCGACACAAACCAGTCTAAGACACTGACGTGTGGACCCCACTGGCCAGGTTTGACCTGGACCAGCCCCGTTGACCACTGACGTCACCCTGACGCAGTTAATTATTTTCTGGATTTAATTTAATTCAAGAAATTCCAGAAATTGTTGCAAACTTCTAAAATTCATATAAAATCAACCGTAGCTCCAAATCAAATAAATTATATATGAAAAATGATCAGAAAAATGCAATCTATCCATCTGTACCATTTTCATGCATGTTAGAACACTTTAAACTTGCTGTTTAGGTGAAACAAGGTAATGCACTGATATGACCTTTTAAAATGGGTTTGCATTTGAATCTTTGGTTCAAATGGACTCATCTCAACCTGTTCTAGCTTGCATTAGCCCAAAACACATTCATATTGCCATGTCATAGCATGCATCACATTGTGCATTGCATTGATCGTGTTACTTCTCTGTGTTGCCGGTATTGTCCCCTCCCGATAGACGTGTACAGACGATGAGTTCGATGACACCGATGAAGAACTATACTACTTTAGAAGTGCTAGGCAAGCAAAACCCCCTTGTTCATTCCGATACAATCCCACTCTCTCGCTCCTGCTCTCTTTTACTGCATTAGGACAACAGCGATTCAACTGTTACATGCGGCGGTAGTTGAACCCCTTTCCTCTGCATGACCTGTCATTGCCACAGTAAATAGATGAAACCCACTAGCATGAGTAGGAGTTGTTTGAGCCCTGATCTGCCTACTCGTTCATGCTTGTTCGTCATTCCTGCTATTGCTTAGAGTTGTGTCAGGTCTGATTCATCGGGGATGAATTGGAGGTGTGTGAACATGCCCTACTGTTGAGAGCTAAGTGTGTGAACACGATTTGGTAAAGGTAGCGGTGAGAGGCCATGTAGGAGTACATGGTGGGTTGTCTCATTGAAGCCGTCCCCAGGAACTGAGTTCTGTGTTTGTGATCCATGAACAGCTACTACCACGCATTGGAATGCTTAAGTGCCCCTCTCGACTTATTAATCAACCTGATCTCTGTCCAGGAGTTGCAACTAGTTTCTGGTGTTTGTAGGTAGTGTTAGTAGTCTACCAAGTGGCACCCGGTACAGGTGGGCTTGGGACAGACTAGGCACAGTGGCCCGGTGTACCAAGTGGCACCCGGATGGTGGACTTGGGAACCCTGCACACATCGTTTGGGGCCGTGAGCGACACCCCGGCCGGATCTCCTTGCGGATGGAACCCGAATAGGCGATAAACCTGGACGAGAGACTTGTGTGGTTAGTCAGGTCGTGGCCGACACCCTCGCTGGGCTTCCGCTTGAAGGTTGCCGAGTACATGTCGTGTAAACGGCGGTAAGTGGTGAGAGCGTGTGTGAAGAAGTACACCCCTGCAGGGTTAACATTATCTATTCGAATAGCCGTGTCCGCGGTAAAGGACTTCTGGGTTGCCTATACAGTTCATAGACAAGTGAAAGTGGATACTCTAAAATACGCAAGATAAGCGTGAGTGCTATGGATGGCGTTCTCGTAGTGAGATGCAAGCGGATCCATAGTGGTGTATTGATATGGTGAATATGTGGACTCGTGCGCACCACCTCAAAAGAGTTGCTTGCAGTCGTAGTTTAGGATAGCCACCGAGTCAAAGCTGGCTTGCTGCAGTTAAACCCCACCATCCCCTTGTTGATAATGATGCATATGTAGTTAGATCTGATGTAAGTCTTGCTGGGTACATTTGTACTCACGTTGCTTAATTTATGTTTTTGCAGAGAGACTTCAGTCTCGCTAGTAGTACCGCGTGGACTTCGACGTTTAGCTTGTTACCTCAGCTACGATCTTGTGCCCTCGGCAGGATCTGGTAGATAGTCAGGCTTCTCAGCCTTTTTCATTTGTAGATGTCTGTACTCAGACATGTTAAGCTTCCGCTTGTGCTTTGACTTGTATGCTCTGAGTGTTGGGTCATGAGACCCATGTTTGTAATATCTCGCTCCTCGGAGCCTATTGAATAAATACTTGAGTTGTAGAGTCATGTTGTGATGCCATTTTGTATTTGCACATATCGAGCATATTGTGTGTATGTTAATGAAATGCTTGGTATGTGTGGGATCTGACTATCTAGTTGTTTATCCTTAGTAGCCTCTCTTACCGGGAAATGTCTCCTAGTGTTTCCACTGAGCCATGGTAGCTTGATACTGCTTCGGAATACTTAGGCTGGCCCGCATGTGTCCTTCTTCGTTCCTGTGTCTGTCCTTTCCGGGAAAAGGCACGCGATGAATACCGGAGTCCTGTTAGCCTGCTACAGCCCGGTTTACCGGAGTCCTGCTAGCCCAGTTGCTACAGCCCGGATTCACTCGCTGATGACCGACACGTTCGTTGTTGGGTCATGTATGCCTGTCCCTATAAGTTAGTGCCACTTTGGGTTCACGACTAGCCATGTCAGCTCGGGTTCTTTGTCATATGGATGCTAGCGGCAGTATCATATACGTGAGCCAAAAGGCGCAAACGGTCCTGCGCCAGGTAAGGTGGCACCCGTGGGAATACCGTGCGTGAGGCCGCAAAGTGATATGATGTGTTACATGCTAGATCGGTGTGACTCAGGATCGGGGTCCTGATAGGCACTTAGATCAGAATCAACCGCGATCTGAATCGCTGCGTGTACGACTCCTCAAACCGCGTTCTTGTAACGCTTACGGATCGCGATCTTCAAGGGTATGAAGATACACTCCCCTCTCTCTTGTTGCTAGAATCTCCATAGATTGATCTTGGTGATGCGTATAAAATTTTGAATTTCTGCTACGTTCCCCTACACAAACATATTTGAAATTTACTTAGATGCTCCTTGGGATTTCTTTCGACACCTGTCAACCTATATGACTGTTTTGGCAGATGGACTCAGACCTTTACCAAGTCAGATAGGGGATTGATGCTTGTCGGGGACTCTCCTGTTTTATGGACTATTTGGAAATTTCGTAATGATGTTATATTTGAAATAAAAAGAATAAGTAAGAAAGACGGGAAGTTGAGAGCACCCGCTGACGGGTCGCAATGGAGAAAAATCGAGGGAAAGTATTGGGAGGAGTTTGCAGGTGACGCAAGGAACATATGGTTTGGTTTAAGCGCGAATGGCATTAATCCTTTTGGGGAGCAGGGCAGCAATCACAACACCTGGCTCGTGACTCTATGTATCTATAACCTTCTTCCTAGGCTGTGCATGAAGCGGAAGTTCATTATGATGCCAGTTCTCATCCAAGGCCCGAAGCAACCCGGTAACAACATTGATGTGTACCTAAGGCCATTAGTTGAAGAACTTTTATAGTTGTGGATTGGAAACGGTGTACATGTGTGGGATGAGCAAAAACAGGAGGAATTTGTCCTCCATGTGTTGCTGTTTGTAACCATCAATGATTGGCCTACTCTGAGTAACCTTTCACGACAGACAAACAAGGAATACCACGCATGCATGCACTGGTTAGATGACACCGAAAGTATATACCTTGACAAATGCAGGAAGAATGTGTACCTGGGGTATCGTCAATTTCTTCCGACCAACCATCAATGTCGAAAGAAAGGCAAGCATTTCAAAGGGGAGGCAGATCACCGGAAGAAGCCCGCCATGTGTACCGGTGATCATATACTTGCTATGGTCAATGATTTAAAAGTAATCTTCAGAAAGGGTCCCGGCGGACTATCTGTTCCGAATGACGCTAAGGGAAGCACACCCATGTGGAAGAAGAAATCTATGTTTTGGGACCTTCCCTACTGGAAAGACCTAGAGGTACTCTCTTCAATCAATTTGATGCATGTGACGAAGAACCTTTGCATGAACCTGCTAGGCTTCTTTGGCGTGTATGCGAAGACAAAAAATACACCAGAGGCACGGGAGGACCTGCACCGTTTCCACAAAAAAGATGGCTTGCCTCCAAAGTAGTATGAAGGTCCTGCCAGCTACGCTCTTACCAAAGAAGAGAAGGAAATCTTATTTGAATTCTTGCTCAGTATGAAGGTCCCGACTGGCTACTCATCGAATATAAAGGGAATAATAAATATGGCAGAGAAAAATTTCCATAACCTAAAGTCTCATGACTGCCACGTGATTATGAAGCAACTGCTTCTAGTTGCATTGAGGGGGCTTCTATCGGAAAACGTTCGATTAGCCATTGTGAAGCTATGTTCATTCCTCAATGCAATCTCTCCGGAGGTGATCGATCCAGAAATCCTACCAAGGTTAAGGAGTAATGTGGCGCAATGTCTTGTTAGTTTCGAGCTGGTGTTCCCACCATCCTTCTTCAATATCATGACACACGTCCTCGTTTACCTAGTCGACGAGATTGTCATTCTGGGCCCTATATTTGTACACAATATGTTCCCCTTTGAGAGGTTCGTGGGAGTCCTAAAGAAATCTGTCCGTGACTGCGCTAGGCCAGGAGGAAGCATCTCCATGGGCCATCAAACAGAGGATGTCATTGGGTTTTGTGTTGACTTCATTCCTGACCTTAAGAAGATAGGACTCCCTCAATCGTGGTATGAGTATAGACTGAGTGGAAAAGGCACGCTAGGAGGGGCCTCAATAATATGTAGGGATGGGCATTTTTGTTCTCAAGCACACTACACAGTTCTACAGAATTCTACCTTGGTGACCCTGTATGTTGATGAACACAAGAACATTCTGCGCTCCAAACGCCCGGAACTATGTGACGACTAGAATACATGTGAACACATTAGGACTTTCGGCAGTTGGTTGCAAACACGTCTCACGGATGACAACACCGTTTCTGATGAGTTGTACTCGTTGGCGAGGGAACCATCTTTGACTGTAATGACTTACAAAGGGTACGAGATAAATGGGAACACATTTTACACGATCGCCCAAGATCAAAAGAGCACCAACCAAAACAGTGGTGTCCGCATTGATGCAACAACCAAGAGGGGAAAGGACACATATTATGGTTACATAGTGGACATATGGGAACTTGACAATGGACATGATTTTAAGGTCCCTTTGTTTAAGTGCAAATGGGTCAATCTGTTAGGAGGCAGGGTACAGGTAGGCCCACAGTACGGAATGACAACAATGGATCTGAACAATTTGGGGTACACAGACGAACCATTTGTCCTAGCCAATGATGTGGCGCAGACTTTCAATGTGAAGGACTTGTCTACCAAACCGAGAAAAAGAAAAGATAAGGAAGCAAATACATCATAGAATGAGCCAAAGCGACACATAGTTCTTTCAGGAAAAAGAGACATAATGGGATTGGAGGGCAAGACAGACATGTCTGAAGATTATGAAAAGTTTCATGAAATTCCTCCCATCAAAGTCCAGGCTGACCCAAGCACCCTGTTAAACGATGAAGATTATCCGTGGTTATGGTGCAATAAGCAAAAGACACAAGCGAAGAAAAAGTGAAAAATTTCTATTCACAACTATTATGATGATGCCTTTGATCTACAATATCACTACAGTTACATGTGAACAAATGAAATCCCTTTGTAACAGATGAGTTTGCCTCCAAAACCCTGATACTTCCAAAGAAATTGTCTGTTTTGTACACGCAGTGCACCCACTTTTTGTCGTAACCCACTCAACTTTTTAGCACATGCTATGTGGGTGAAATTATGATACCAAGCCAACTTTCAACCTTTTCAGAGTTCATTTGTAGTGCTTTTCAATTTAAGGGTCATTTAGCTATAAGAATGAACTAATAGCAACAAGAATGAACTAATAGCCAAAACAATGAACTAAGAATAATCAATTAAAATAGTCTTCTATGATCAACTAAAACAAAACTATAATATCCTTAAATAGCAAAAAGAATCAAATAAAAACGTTTTACGAAACTACAACAACAAAAGAAATCAACAAAAAACTTTTATAAACCTCTAGTATTATTGAAACTAAAACTATATAAAATTTATGCAAAAAAAATTATCAAAGTATTTTGTGTTAAAAAAATTAAAAGCAAAAATAATTTTCATAAAGAATTTTTTTGTTCGAAACTTCAATAGCAAAAAGAATTATCATAAAGAATTTTTTTGTTAGAAACTAAAATAACAAAATCTGTTTTTTAATATAATGATAAAACACAATAATATTAAAAGGAGGAAAAAGAATCACTCAATTTTTATAGTAAAGTTATTAAAAAACTAGTGATTCACACAAAATCAAAAAAAAATCAAATTTAACCTATTCAAATTAAAAACAAATGGCACTAATTTTTATTACATAAAAGCAAAAAGAATTACATGAAAAACTAGTAAGTATTTTGTTGTAAGTAGAAACAAAATAAAATAAATAAAGCAAAAAAGAAAACAATTTTTTTAGAAAAAGAGCCACCTACTGGGCCACGACGGCCTGAATACGACTAGAAACCCAACCATGGGCCAGGATTCATGCCCGCAGCAGGCCTAGTAGGCCCAGAAGCACAGCGTGATAGAGATTAGGCCCGAAAGCCTGCAGTTGAGAGGAGCTCGAGAGGGTGGGCGCAACCGAGACCAAAGGTCCATGCTTCCCGCCCTTTGGGCTGTTGAAAAGAGACCTTTGGTCCCGGTTGGTGGCATCAACTGGGACTAAAGGGGGGCATTGGTCCCAGTTGGTGCCACTAAGCGGGACCAATGCTCTGGGTATATAAGAAACACGTGAAAATTTTCAGTTTCATCTCGCATTCCCCACCCCCTCCCTGATGGTCCCGACCTCCTCGATGCTGCCAGGCTGCCCCGACGCCACCCACCACTCCCGTCGTCGTCGTCGCGTCGCCGAGGCTAGGCCCCGCGCGCCCTTCCCCGACTACGCCGCCGTTTTCGTCCACGCGCGCCCTGCCTCTGCCTCGCGCGCCCTGCCTCGACCATGCTGCCATCGGCCCTGCCCCGACCACACCACCGTCACCGGCCTCTGCCCCGACGCCGCCGCCGCCCTCTGCCCTCCGCCCCGACCACGCCACCATCGCCGCCCTCT
>NC_041385.1:788576675-788617026 GCF_002162155.2 Triticum dicoccoides | reverse complement strand
ATCGGGAACGAGGGTGTCGGGAACTAGGGTAGAGGGTCGTGGATCGCCGAGGGGTCGAGGGTCGAGGGTCGTCGAGGGGTCGAGGGTCGAGGGTCGTCGAGGGGTCCAGGAACGAGTATCGCGGAGGGGTCGAGGGTCGTCTAGGGGTCAAGGGTCTCCGTTTAACAAGATTGCCACTAAGGGGTCCTCAGACAGCCGGACTATATAGGTTGGCCGGACTGTTGGACTATGAACATACAAGATAGAAGACTTCGCCCCGTGTCCGGATGGGACTCTCATTTGCGTGGAAGGCAAGCTTGGCGATTCGGATATGTAGATTCCTTTCTCTATAACCAACTTGTTCAACCCTAGTCCCCCTTGGTGTCTATATAAACCGGAGGGTTTAGACTTCTAGGGGTTTAGCCACAACAATCATAACCTCATAGGCTAGACTTCTAGGGTTTAGCCATTACGATCTCGTGGTAGATAAACTCTTGTAATACTCAAATTCATCAAGATCAATCAAGCAGGAAGTAGGGTATTACCTCCATAGGGAGGGCCCGAACCTAAGTAAACATTGTGTCCCCCGCCTCCTATTACCATTAGCCTTAGACGCATAGTTCGGGACCCCCTACCCAAGATCTGCCGGTTTTGACACCGACATTGGTGCTTTCATTGAGAGTTTCATTGTGTCGTCGAAGATAGGCTTGATGGCTCCATCAATCATCTACAACAACGCAGTCCAGGGGGAGATTTTTCTCCCCGGACAGATCGTCGTATTCGGTGGCTTCGCACTGCAGGACAACTCGCTTGGACATCTAGAGAAGATCGATAGCTACGCCCCTGGCCACCAGGTCAGATTCAGAAGCCTGAATTTTGTGGCTGATATCCATGGAGACTTGATCTTCGACAGGTTCGACCCCATGACGGCTGTCCCTGGCCACCATGATGAATAAGCCCTAGATCTGTCATCAGGCCACACGCAGGAGATAGCGCCTGTGGCCGCGCTGGCCCTAGAGCCGGAGAGGACTGCGTCATCCGAAGATGGGAAGCTTAACCCCGCCACAGAGGCCGCAGACTCAGCGGCGCTCGAGCCGCACACATACCTAACATCGAGCTGGGCTTGTGTTACCGGAACCTCGGACTCGTTTCCGACCATGGGTTCCGGACTATGTGCACCCACATCCATCAAAACCGATTGGGCATCGGTCTTGGAGTTCATTTCCGCGGATATCTTCCAGCACTCACCTTTTGGCGATGTGCTAAGCTCATTAAAATCCCTCTCCCTGTCAGGGAGCACCCGGCCGAACTATGTCCGGCTCGAGTGGGAAGCGGACGACGAAGAATTTTGTGTCCCACCCACCACCCACTTTATAGCCACTCTCGACGACTTAACCGATGTGCTTGACTACGACTCCGAAGACATCGACGGTATGGACGATGATGCCCGAGAGGAGCAGGAACCACGTCCTATAGGGTGTTGGACAACCACTTCCTCGTATGACGTATACATGGTGGATTCACCCAAAGAAAACAACGGCGATGATGAAAACCCAGTCGAGGATAAACCTCCTAGGAAACAGCAGAAGTGCCAACGTCAGCGTCGCCGCTCTAATCCACGTCGTAGTAAAAATAGCAATACCGTCACAGAAGAGGATAACACTCCGGACGGTGCCGAAAAAAATCAAGACCCTATTGAGTCAACCTCTGAACAGGAGGAACGTGACGATGGGCGAGTCAGCCCTGGCGAACAGGCCATGAATAAAGACTCGGAGGTTAGCAACTACCTTCCACTCTCGGAGGACGAGGTTAGCCTCAGTGACGAAGATTTGATCGTACCTGAAGAGCCCGCCGAATAGGAACGCTTTAAGCGTCAGCTAATTGCCACCGAAAGAAGCCTGAAAAAGAAGCAGCAGCAGCTTCAAGCTTATCAGGAATTGCTCAATGAAAGATGGACTGATGTCTTGGAAGCCGAGGAATATGGCCTCGAGCGGCAAACCAAAAGCTACCCGAAGCGCAAAATGTTACCACAGTTCGACGACGAGGCGCTGGAGCCCATCCTACCAAGGTACGATGCGGCCGACCGACCACCACGTGGCCGGGATAAAGCGGCACCTCGAGCCGAACACCAGCCCGCATTACCTTGTCGAACAGACAGAAATACAACAGCTCAGGGATATACACATGACCTGCGGCGCGATTTGGAAAAGAGAGTAGGTCAGACAATATCCATCTATGGATCACAGGCGCGTGCCTCGACACGTGATGATGGCCATATGGCTGAACGTGACAAACACAACAACGTCCAGGCCGAAAACCACAGACGAGCTCCATCCGAGCTACGTCACGACCTGGCCTAATATAGAGGCGCCACACACCCCCTTTTCTTTGCTGATGAAGTAATGGGACATGACTTCCCAAAAGGGTTTAAACCCGTAAACATCGAATCATACGATGGCACAACAGACCCTGTGGTGTGGATTGAGAATTTTCATCTCCACATTCATATGGCCCGCGGTGATGATCTTCACACCATCAAATACCTCCCGCTCAAACTCAAGGGACCAGCTAGATACCGGTTAACCAGTTTGCTCGAAAACTCCAGTGGAAGCTGGGACGAATTAGAGGGTGCCTTCGTCGACAACTTCCAAGGCACATTTGTCCGATCTCCAGATGCCGATGACCTAAGTCATATAATCCAACAGCCCAGAGAGTCAGCCAGGAAATTCTGGACTCGGTTCCTAACTAAAAAGAACCAAATCATCGACTGTCTGGACGCCGAAGCCCTAGCGGCCTTTAAACACAACATCCACGACGAATGGCTGGCCAGACACCTCGGCCAGGAAAAACCGAAGTCCATGTCAGCCCTTACGGCACTCATGACCCGCTTCTGTGCGGGCGAAGACAGCTGGCTAGCCCGTAGAAACAACAATACAAGTGAACCTGGCACTTCTAAAGCCAGTAACAGCAACGGCAAGCCCCGGCAAAATAGACATAAGCGTCAAAACAACGGTGATAGTACTGAAGACACGGCGGTAAACACCGGATTCAGTGGCTCTAAGTCCCATTAGTGTAAGAAACCATTTAAAAGGAACAATCCTGGCCCGTCCAGTCTGGACATCTTACTAGATCGACCATGCCAAATCCATGGCACTCCGGCTAAACCAGCTAGTCATACCAACAGGGAATGTTAGGTTTTCAAACAGGCCGGCAATTTAAATGCCGAGAATAAGGAGAAAGGGTCGCAAAGCAAGGATGATGACGAGGAACCCCGACCAAACATAGGGGGACAGAAGAAATTCCCCCTCAAATTAAAATGGTGAACATGATATACACCACACATATCCCGAAGAGGGAGCGCAAGCGTGCACTTAGGGACGTCTACGCGATGGTACCAGTCGCCCCAAAGTACAACCCATGGTCGTCCTGCTCTATCATCTTCGATCGCAGGGACCATCCGACCAGTATCCATCATGGCGGTTCAGCCGCACTAGTCCTTGACCCAATTATAAATGGATTCCACCTTACGCGAGTTCTCATGGATGGTGGCAGTAGCCTAAACCTGCTCTATCAGGATACAGTGCGCAAAATGGGTATCGATCCCTCAGGGATCAAACACACAAAAACCACCTTTAAAGTTGTCATACCAGGTGTAGAATCGTGTTGTACGGGGTCAGTCACACTGGAAGTGGTCTTCGGATCCCCGGGCAATTTCTGAAGCGAAGAGTTAATCTTCGATATTGTCCCCTTCCGCAGTGGTTATCATGCACTGCTCGGACAAACCGCATTTGCTCGATTCAATGTGGTCCCGCACTATCCTACCTCAAGCTCGAGATGCCCGGACCTCGCGGTGTTATAACAGTCAATGGAAATACAGAGCGCTCCCTCCGTACTGAGGAGCACACCGCAGCCCTTGCAGCGGAAATACAAATCATCATTCTTAGGCAGAACCTCAATTCGGCCATAAAGCCCCTAGACACCATCAAGCGAGTCCGAACTACTCTACAGCAGGACCGTCCGGCTCGTCTAGAGCTCAACTAGCAATTCGGCCTTCGTCCTAGTCCCAATCCAGCAGTGAAATTCGTGTCGCGTGTACATAACTACGCACTTAAAATACCATGGGCATGGACGAAGGCATAGCTTGACCGCGGTCCACAATGCAGCTCAACCGCCCCTGGATCCGCATACCTTCACTTTTCCTCCTCCTTTCAGGTTTTTCTCTTTTGGAGGCTTTTCTGATAACCTGATCATCGGACCCATCGCGAGACAGATATACCAAGAAAGGCAAGGGGATTTGACGTACAAGGGAATCCCCAGGTGGTCTCTGCTAACAATCGTTATACCTATTTTACATACCCGCACGTAGCTCGCTCTTGGTTATGCCATGTCAAATAGCCCTATTTGCTTATCGCACTATGATACGTCTCCAACGTATCTATAATTTATGAAGCATTCATGCTATATTATTATATGTTTTGAATGTTTATGGGCTTTATTATACACCTTTATATTACTTTTGGGACTAACCTATTAACCTGAGGCCCACCCATATTGTTGTTTTATTGCCTATTTTAGTATTTCGAAGAAAAGGAATATCAAACGGAGTCCAAACGGAATGAAACCTTCGGGGGCGTGATTTTTGGAACGAACATGATCCAGGAGACATGGAGTTGAAGTAAAGGAAGGTTCGAGGTGCCCACGAGGGTGGGGGCACCCCCCCCCCCCTACTGGGGGCGCCCCCCTGTCTCGTGGGCCCCTCGAGACTCCCCCGACCGACTTCTTTCACCTATATATTCCCATATACCCTAAAAACATCGAAGAGAACAATAGATCGGGAGTTCCGCCGCCGCAAGCTTCTGTAGCCACCAAAAACCTCTCAGGAGCCCGTTCCAGCACCCTGCCGGAGGGAGGATCCCTCACCGGTGGCCATATTCATCATCCCGACGCTCTCCATGACAAGGAGGGAGTAGTTCACCCTCGGGGCTGAGGGTATGTACCAGTAGCTATGTGATCTCTCTCTCTCTCTCTCTCTCTCTCTCTCTCTCTCTCTCTTGTGTTCTCTCTATGGCACGATCTTGATGTATCGCGAGCTTTGCTATTATAGCTGGATCTTATGATGTTTCTCCCCCTCTACTCTCTTGTGATGAATTGAGTTTTCGCTTTGAAGTTATCTTGTAGGATTGAGTCTTTAAGGATTTGACAACACTTGATGTATGTCTTGCCGTGCTTATCTGTGGTGGCAATGAGACATTCACGTGATCCACTTGATGTATGTTTTGGTGATCAACTTGCGGGTTCTGCCCATGAAACTATGCAAAGGGGTTGGCACACGTTTTCGTCTTAACTCTCCGGTAGAAACTTTGGGGCACTCTTTGAAGTACTTTGTCTTGGTTGAATAGATGAATATGAGATTGTGTGATGCATATCGTATAATCATGCCCACGGATACTTGAGGTGACAATGGAGTATCTAGGTGACATTAGGGTTTTGGTTGATTTGTTTCTTAAGGTGTTATTCAAGTATGAACTCTATGATATATTGAATGGAAAGAATAGCTTCATCTTATTTTACTACGGAGTCTTGAATAGATAGATCAAAAAGGATAACTTTGAGGTGGTTTCGTACCCTACCATAATCTCTTTGTTTATTCTCCGCTATTACTGGCTTTGGAGTGACTCTTTGTTGCATGTTGATGGATAGTTATATGATCCAATTATATTATTATTGTTGAGAGAACTTGTACTAGTGATAGTTATATGATCCAATTATATTATTATTCCTAGCATTGCAATACCGTTTATGCTCACTTTTATCGCTTGCTACCTTGCTGTTTTTATAATTTCAGATTACAAATACCTTTATCTACTATCCATATTGCACTTGTATCACCATCTCTTCGCCGAACTAGTGCACCTATACAATTTACCATTGTATTGGGTGTATTGGGGACACAAGAGACACTTTGTTATTTGGTTGAAAGGTTGCTTGAGAGAGACCATCTTCATCCTACGCCTCCCACGGATTGATAAACCTTAGGTCATCCACTTGAGGGAAATTTGCTACTGTCCTACAAACCTCTGCACTTGGAGGACCAACAACGTCTACAAGAAGAAGGTTGTGTAGTAGACATCAAGCTCTTTTCTGGCGCTGTTGCCAGGGAGGCTAGGTAAGCGACACTAACACCCCGTCAACTAAACTCTTTTGTGGCGCTGTTGCCGGGGAGGTGAGTGCTTGAAGGTATATCTTTAGATCTTGCAATCGAATCTTTTTGTTTCTTGTTTTATCACTAGTTTAGTCTGTAAAAGAAAATTACCAAAAAATGGAATTGAGTTTGTCTCATACGCTTCATCTTTTTAATATCTTTTATGAGAATGATGGTAAGGAAAATTGTGCTCAAGTGCTAGAAGAAGAAGTCTATAAAATGTTTGGCACTATATATTTGAATGATGAGCATGATTGCAATGTTGTTAGTATGAATTCTTTGAGTACCCATGATGCTAATGATATGCAAAGCCACAAGCTTGGGGGTGCTATGTTTGATGAATATGATATCTTTTGTATGAATATGATATCTTTTGTCCCCCAAGTTTTGATGAGAAAATTTATTATGATGAAAGCATGCCTCATATATATGATGATTATATTGATGAAAGTGGATTTGGAGAGGTCATGACTTTATTTAATGATGAATCCACTATTTCGGAAGAGGTTCCAATTGATTATGAGAACAAAGTCGCTATCTATGATGATTATTGTGATGACTTGTATGCTATTAAGAATAATGATAACCATGAAACTTGTCATCATGATTTTAGTTTTCAATTGGATTATGCCTCACATGATAGTTACTTTGTTGAGTTTGCTCCCACTACTATTGATGAGAATAAATTTGCTTATGTGGAGAGTAGTAAAATTTCTATGCTTGTAGATCATGAAAAGAATGATTTATGTGCTGGTTATATTGTTGAATTCATTCATGATGCTACTGAAAATTATTATGAGAGAGGATCATATGCTTCTACATATTGCAATAATATCAAGTTTCCTCTCTATGTGCTTAAAGTTTTAAAGTTTTGCTTGTTCTACCTTCCTATGCTAGTTGATTATTGTTCCCATAAGTTGTTTGCTCACAAAATCCCTATGCATAGGAAGTGGGTTAGACTTAAATGTGCTAGTCATATTGTTCATGATGCTCTCTTTATGTTTTAATTCTTATCTTTTATGTGAGCATCATTGAAATCATCATGCCTAGCTAGGGGCGTTAAACGATAGCGCTTGTTGGGAGGCAACCCAACTTTACTTTTGTTCTTTGCTTTTTCTCCTGTTTAGTAATAAATAATTTATCTAGCCTGTGTTTGGATGTGCTTTTATATTTTAATTAGTGTTTGTGCCAAGTAGAACCTTTGGGAAGACTTGGGTGAAGTCTTTATGATCTTGATTTAGCGCTCACGAGATTAGCTGCCATTGTTTACTGGAGAGAGATTTTAGGTTGATTCTTTTTTCATATGATTAATAAACAAATTCCTCAAGTCCACCAATTTATTTAAGAATTGTTCGAGTTCCAGAAGTATACGTTTGATGCAGATTACTACAAACTGTTCTGTTTTTGACAGATTCTGTTTTCTATGTGTTGTTTGCTTATTTTTATGAATCTATGAGTACTATCGGAGGGTATGAACCATAGAGAAGTTGGAATACAGTAGATATTACAGCAATATGAATTTAGAATGAGTTCACAACAGTACCTAAGTGGTGTTTTTTTTCATATACTAACGGAGCTTACAAGTTTTGTTTTGAGTTTTGTGTGGTTGAAGTTTTCAAGTTTTGGGTAAAGATTCGATGGACTAAGGAATAAGGAGTGGAAAGATCCTAAGTGGAAAGATCCTAAGCTTGGGGATGCCCAAGTCAACACAAGATATTCAAGGATAACCAAGAGCCTAAGCTTGGGGATGCCCCGGATGGCATCCCCTCTTTCGTCTTCGTTCATCGGTAATTTTACTTGGAGCTATATTTTTATTCACAACATGATATTTGTTTTGCTTGGAGCGTAATTTTATGTTGTTAGTATTTGCTTTCTGTTATTTATAATAATGTTTTGCAACTTTATTTTCAATAAAAATGTCAAGGACAGCCTTTACCATGCTTATTTTGCAAGTATACATGTTGCTGTTTCAAAACAGAAAGTTTACTGCTGTTGCAAAAATTCCCTACAAAAGTCAGAGAGTGATATATGGTTGAATATTTTTGTATATTAAGCTCTGATAAATCTTCTACAGCGTAGTATTTTTCTCATAATTTTTGGGGTTAGGGAAGTGTGATGAATCTTGCATTCTTTACAGACTATACTGTTTTGGCAGATTGCTGTTATGGTTGCATTGTTTGCATATGCTTGCTTGTTTAATGATTCTATTTGAGGATAGGAGTATTAAATATGCAGAGGCATTTAGTATGCAATGTTGAATAATAATTTTAGTGATTTGTTACAGTAGAAAATGATAAGGTTTTGCATTGGTTTACACTAACCTATCTCACGAGTTCTTGTTGAGTTTGGTGTGGATGAAGCTTTTGATAAAAAGAGAAACCATGATATGGGAGGAATTAAGGAGACAAAAAAGTTCAAAGACTGGGGATTCCCAAGGCACCCCAAGATAATATTTCAAGAAGTCTCAAGCATCCAAGCTTGGGTATGCTCCGGTAGGCATCCCACCTTTCTTCTTCAGCAATTATCGGTTAGTATCGGTTGATCCTAAGTTTTTGCTTCTTCACATGAGTTGTGCTATCCTTGCAATGCCATTTTATTTTGTTTTGCTTGCTATTTGAATAAGATACCAAGACCTGAAATTCCTAAATGAGAGAGAGTCTTCACATAGTTGCGTAATCACTTATATCTTTTTGGAGTAGTTTTTCATTTACTCGTGTGCTTCACTTATATCCTATGAGTAAATGGTTGAATGAGTTGGACGTCACAAATCTGAAATTATATATGTTTCATTTTCTTATCCCATGGGGAGTAATGACTTCACATCTAGGAAGTAGAGGTTGTAAATTTATTGAAGGTTAGCATGCATTGTATTGGTCATTTGAACAATTCATGAAAGAATATTGAAGGAAGAGAGATTTCACATATAAATATACTATCTTAGACATCTTTTATAATTGTGAGCACTCATTAATTATGACATGCTAAAGAGTTGATGTTGGACAAGGAAGACAACGTAATGGGTTATGTTTTCTCACATCTCAGTTAAAGTATATTGTCATGGATCATTCAAACATGTTGAGCTTGCCTTTCCCCCTCATGCTAGCCAAAATTTCTTCCACCAAGTAGAGATACTACTTGTGCTTCCAAATATCCTTAAACTGAGTTTTTGCCATGAGAGTCCACCATACCTACCTATGGATTGAGTAAGATCCTTCAAGTAAGTTGTCATCGGTGCATGCAATAAAAATTGCTCTCTAAATATGTATGACTTGTTAGTGTGAAGAAAATAAGCTTTATACGATCTTGTTATGGAAGCAATAAAAGTGATGGACTGCATAATAAAGGTCCATATACAGGTGGCAATATAAAGTGACGTTCTTTTGCATTAAGATTTTGTGCATCCAACCATAAAAGCGCATGACAACCTCTGCTTCCATTTGCGAAGGTCCTATCTTTTACTTTATGTCTTTTACTTTATGCAAGAGTCAAGGTGATCTTCACCTTTCCCTTTTTCATTTTATCCTTTGGCAAGCACCTCGTGTTGGAAAGATCCTGATATATATATCCAATTGGATGTAAGTTAGCATGAACTATTATTGTTGACATCACCCAAATGTGAATACGTTGGGAGGCAAAATTATAAGCCCCTATCTTTCTCAATGTCCGATTAAAACTCCATAACCATAAGTATTGCGTGAGTGTTAGAAATTGTAGAAGACTATATGATAGTTGAGTATGTGGAGTTTGCTAAATCAAAGCTTTGACATAGACCCTTCCTAAAAATAAGATGAATTGCAATTGTTTGATGAGTAAGAATGAAGTTTGTTAGTTTTTAAGAAAGTTTATGGTCTATGCTTTAACATGTGAATAGCTTGTTACTTGATTGTGAGAAGTTTTATGAGATGAACTACTGTTATGACATATAAACATGCTAGAAAAGGTGATTGAAATTATAATTGATCCAACTTATGCACCTGCTAACATTCACACTTCATAAATTCTTTCTTTTATCATTTACCTACTCAAGGACGAGCAGGAATTAAGCTTGGGGATGCTGATACGTCTCCAATGTATCTATAATTTATGAAGCATTCGTGCTATATTATTATCTGTTTTGAATGTTTATGGGCTTTATTATACACTTTTATATTACTTTTGGGACTAACCTATTAACCGGAGGCCCAACCCATATTGCTATTTTATTGCCTATTTTAGTATTTCGAAGAAAAGGAACATCAAACGGAGTCCAAACGGAATGAAACCTTCGAGAGCGTGATTTTTGAAACGAACATGATCCAGGAGACTTGGAGTTGAAGTAAAGGAAGGTTCGAGGTGGCCACAAGGGTGGGGGGCGCCCCCCCTACTAGGCGCCCCCCTGTCTTGTGGGCCCCTCGAGACTCCCCCGACCGACTTCTTTCGCCTATATATATTCCCATATACCCTAAAAACATCGGAGACAACAATAGATCGGGAGTTCCGCCGCCGCAAGCCTCTGTAGCCACCAAAAACCTCTCGGGAGCCCGTTCTGGCACCATGCCGGAGGGGGGAACCCTCACCGGTGGCCATTTTCATCATCCCGGTGCTCTCCATGACGAGGAGGGAGTAGTTCACTCTCAGGGCTGAGGGTATGTACCAGTAGCTATGTGTTTGATCTCTCTCTCTCTCTCTCTCTCTCTCTCTCTCTCTCTCTCGTGTTCTCTCTATGGCACGATCTTGATGTATCGCGAGCTTTGCTATTATAGTTGGATCTTATGATGTTTCTCCCCCTCTACTCTCTCTAGTGATGAATTGAGTTTTCCATTTGAAGTTATCTTGTCGGATTAAGTCTTTAAGTATTTGAGAACACTTGATGTATGTCTTGCCGTGCTTATTTGTGGTGACAATGGGATATTCACGTGATCCACTTGATGTATGTTTTGGTGATCAACTTGCGGGTTCGGCCCATGAACCTATGCATAGGGGTTGGCACACGTTCTCGTCTTGACTCTCCGGTAGAAACTTTGGGGCACTCTTTCAAGTACTTTGTGTTGGTTGAATAGGTGAATCTGAGATTGTGTGATTCATATCGTATAATCATGCCCACGGATACTTGAGGTGTCAATGGAGTATCTAGGTGACATTAGGGTTTTGGTTGATTTGTGTCTTAAGGTGTTATTCTAGTATGAACTCTATGATAGATTGAACGGAAAGCATAGCTTCATGTTATTTTACTATGGACTCTTGAATAGATAGATGAAAAAGGATAACTTTGAGGTGGTTTCATACCCTTCCATAATATCTTTGTTTGTTCTCCGCTATTAATGGCTTTGGAGTGACTCTTTGTTGCATGTTGAGGGATAGTTATATGATCCAATTATGTTATTATTGTTGAGAGAACTTGTACTAGTGAAAGTATGAACCCTTGGCCTTGTTTCCTAGCCTTGCAATACCGTTTACGCTCACTTTTATCGCTTGCTACCTTGCTGTTTTTATAATTTCAGATTACAAATACCTTTATCTACTATCCATATTGCACTTGTATCACCATCTCTTCGCCGAACTAGTGCACCTATACAATTTACCATTGTATTGGGTGTGTTGGGGACACAAGAGACTCTTTGTTATTTGGTTGCAAGGTTGCTTGAGAGAGACCATTTTCATCCTACGCCTCCCACGGATTGATAAACCTTAGGTCATCCACTTGAGGGAAATTTGCTACTGTCCTACAAACCTCTGCACTTGGAGGCTCAACAACGTCTACAAGAAGAAGGTTGTGTAGTAGACATCACACTACTTGTACACATACGCCTTGACGTATTAATCAAATTTCAATGGAAAGTAATTTGCACCGTCAGCTTTTTACTTAACTTCTTCCTTATCTTTGTATTTATTATTAATTGCATCCGTGCATTCTGGTACGCCTTAATTCCCCAGGGGGCTTCAGTGTACCCCATAATATGGCACGAAAGTCTGAACAGTTTTATAGTACAGTTCGGCACGCCGAACTTATATCATTATATTCATAGGCTCCGACTCATTTCTTTGGTCAATAGTTGGGTTGCCCGGCTCCTGTGCTTGCTACCCCATGTTTTGCTATATTGGCTAAGATAGTAAAGGGAGAACTACTGCGATTGTGTCCCGGTTCTTCCGGACGAGCACCTCCGTAGAGAAAGCCGAAAACCGACTGTCATGATGCGGCGAGAGCTGGTCGCTGTTGGAGAGGTTTCAAATCCTTAGAGATATTTCCGCATTATGTGAGGGTTCGGTTTTTATCCGATCAGACGTGTATAACGCCCCAAGTCCGAACTTCGGAACACTAGGAGCTACACCCATATTTAAAATTATCGAACTCCTATGGCTGACTGAGTGTAGTAAAGCCGTATAGTCCGATTACCTTGTTCGTTGCGCTAAACACCTCCTTTAAGGACCAAAATCTGGAGTAAAGTGTGTTTAGATTCATCCCGAACACCCCCGTACTATTTACGTTGGGGCAGAAGCCGACGACTGGCCAACTCTCAGATTTCTTAAACGGCCGCACGGAAGGTAAAATTTTAAATAAACAAGCATTATATTATATAAAGATCTTGTTTCATATTACATGGCAGGATCAAATGAATGTTTTCATGGGAATATAACATCCTTCGCACATTGATCCACCACAAGGCGGGATCCCTCTAGGACACTATCAAAGTACAGTTCGGGTCGGCGGTGCTCCTTTCCCTCAGGTGGCCACTCGGTCATCAGCTTTTTGGCATCCATCTTCGCCCAGTGCACCTTGGCGCGGGCAAAGGCCATCCGCGCACCCTCAACGCAGACCTACCGCTTTATAACTTCAAGCTGTGGACAGGCATTCACAAGCCGCCTCACGAGTTCGAAGTAGCTGTTGGGCATGGGCTCGGCAGGCCATAGCCGGACTATTAAGTCCTTCATGGCTAGTTCGGCTACCTTGTGCAGCACAACCAGCTATTTCAGCTAGTCGGTAAAGGGCACCGGATGCTCTGATCCAAGGTATTGTGACCAGAACAGCTTCTCCGTAGAGCTCCCTTCTCCGGCTCGATAAAACTCAGTAGCATCCGATATGTTGCGCGGTAGATCCGTGAATGCCCCTGGAGAGCTCCAAATTTGGGTAAGTAAAAGGAATGTCTCCTTCACATACTTGCTCTACATAATGAAAGCCTTACCCGCCGCGATCTTCTTGGCTTCCTGGATTTCCTGGAGGGCGCTCTGGGCTTCGGCTTGGGCGTCCTTGATACGTCTCCAACGTATCTATAATTTTTGATTGCTCCATGCTACTTTATCTACTGTTTTAGGAAATATTGGGCTTTATTTTCCACTTTTATATTATTTTTGGGACTAACCTATTAACCGGAGGCCCGGCCCAGATTTGTTGTTTTATGCCTATTTTAGTGTTTCGAGGAAAAGGAATATCAGATGGAGTCAAAATGAAACGAAATCAACTGGAGAAGTTAATTTTGAAAGGAAACCCACCTGATAGACTTGGAGTGCACGTCAGGGGAGTCCCAGGCTGCCCACGAGGGTGGGGGCGCGCCCCCCTCCCTCGTGAGCACCCTAGAGGTCCACCGACGTACCCCTTGCACGCATATATACCTACGTACACTAAAACTTCCAGAACAGAAGATAGATCGGGAGTTCCGCCACCGGAAGCCTCTGTAGCCACCAAAAACCTCTCGGGAGCCCGTTCCAGCACCCTGCTGGAGGGGGAACCCATCACCGGTGGCCATCTTCATCATTCCGGCGCTATCCATGATGAGGAGGGAGTAGTTCACCCTCGAGGTTGAGGGTATGTACCAGTGGCTATGTGTTTGATCTCTCTCTCTCTCTCGTGTTCTCTCTCGTGTTCCCTCTATGGCACGATCTTGATGTATCCCGAGCTTTGCTATTGTAGTTCGATCTTATGATGTTTCTCCCCCTCTACTCTCTTGTGATTAATTGAGTTTCCCCTTTGAAGTTATCTTATCGGATTGAGTCTTTTATGCAAACACTTGATGTATGTCTTGGTGATCAGCTTGCGGGTTTCGTGACATTGGCAACCTATGCATAGGGGTTGTCACGCGTTCTTGACTCTCCGGTAGTAGCTTTGGGGCACTCTTTGAAGTACTTTTATGTTGGTTGGATGAATCTGAGATTGTGTGATGCATATCCTATAATCATGCCCACGGATACTTGAGGTGACAATGGAATATCTAGGTGGCATTAGGGTTTTGGTTGATTTGTGTCTTAAGGTGTTATTCTAGTACAAACTCTTTTATAGATCGATTCGAAAGAATAACTTTGAGGTGGTTTCGTACCCTACCATAATCTCTACGTTTGTTCTCCGCTATTAGTGGCTTTGGAGTGACTCTTTGTTGCATGTTGAGGGCTTGTTATATGATCTATCTATGTTATTATTGTTGAGAGAACTTGCACTAGTGAAAGTATGAACCCTAGGCCTTGTTTCCTATCATTGCAATACCGTTTACGCTCACTTTTATCGCTCGCTCTTGCTGTTTTTATTATTTCAGATTACAAATACCTTTATCTACCATCCGTATTAAACTTGTATCTTCATCTCTTCTCCGAACTAGTGCACCTATACAATTTACCATTGTATTGGGTGTGTTGGGGACACAAGAGACTCTTTCTTATTTGGTTGCAGGGTTGTTTGAGAGAGACCATCTTCATCCTACGCCTCTTACGGATTGATAAATCTTAGGTCAGCCACTTGAGGGAAATTTGCTACTGTCCTACAAACCTGTGCACTTGCAGGCCCAACGACATCTACAAGAGGAAGGTTGTGTAGTAGACATCAGTTCTGCACGCTCTGGCGGTCCTTGCAAGTTCGGACTCTTGAGTCTTCGAATCACTCTCCAAGGACTTGTACTTCTTGACGATGTCCTGGAACTCTTGCTAGACCTCGCTAACCCGGGCCACTTGCTCCTCGCGCGCGGCCCGTTCCTTGGCCGCTTTGTCCACGGCTTCGGCCAACGCCTTCTTAAGGGCTGCCACCTCTGTCGTGGCCTCTGACAAAGTTCATGACACTTTAGTCAGCGCGAACAATTCATCCTCCCTAATTATACACGGAGGTTACTACATACCTTTGCTTTCTTCCCGCTGCTTCTTCATGAGGCCGAGCTCTTCCTCGGCCCGCTCCAGGTTCTGCTTCAGTCCGGAGACCTCCGCATTATGAGCGGCAGCAGCCAGCAGTGACGCCTTCTTTTCCACATAGACATATCATGTTAGACTCCTACGGAACTTATTTTGATCCTCTATTCGGCTTTTCTTTTCGAACACCGAACAGAGCATCAGGGGCTACAGTCTACACTGTGGTATTCTTTTACAATTATATTACTTACCTCAAAGCCTGTTAGAAGGCTAGTATAGGCTTCGGTCAACCCACTTTTCGTGGCCTGGAACTTCCCAATCACCACACCCATTAGGGTGCGGTGTTCATCAACCATGGAAGAGCCTTTCAACACTTCCAACAACCTGTCCGGTACCTCTGGTTTGACAGAGGTCACCGGCGGCATAGGTGTGCCCCTCCCATTCGAAGGGGGTTGCTCGCCTGATTCCAGAACCGTAGGGATTTCTCGAATTGTATTCGGATGAGGGCTGAATTGAATACGGCCCCCATCGTTAGTATACATGGGAGCCTGCTCCCCCATGTGTCCGACACCCGGGGCTTCACCCCCTGGATCCTCCTATACAGCCGCCGGATTCTCTCCTGGGACGGGGATCCTTCGGGATGATGCTTCGGCCCCATCCAGGTCCCGGGGAGAGGTGGCCGACGGAAGGGTCTCGCTGTTCATCGTCGTTGCGTCTAGCGAATCCTCTGAGGAGGACCACTCGAGGCGGGACTGAGTCGGACTGCAAGTGCATAATGTAAGCACGTTAAAACAATAGAGTAAAAATCTGGATACGAAAACGTGTCCAGACACTTACGATTTGGCCAGGGGCTTATCCCTGGGCTTCCACTCCCAGCTGCTGTTGGTAGCTACTGTGGAGCTGTCCGGAAAGGTAGCTCTTCCTTTCTTGGATGCCTCAGCTTCCGGATGTGTGGAGCCGTCCTTTTTTTCCCTGTGGGAGGGGAGTGGATTTCTTCCTCTTCCTCCTCTTCTTTGTCGTCCTCGGTGGAGGGGCACGCCTTGGCGTCTTCGGATGTCATGTCCAAAGTACCCTTATGGCGGAGACCACTTGTGGTCCCCTTGGCCTCCATCTCGGCCTTCTTCTCCGGCACCTTGTAAGGCACCGGAAACAGCATCTTCGTCAGGAGCGGGGTCTCCGGGCCTTCAGGCAACCAGGCCGGACAGTCGATCTATTCCGCTATCTCTGTCCAATCCTGAAATGATCAATAGAAAGACTTAGATGCCTTCCTCTAATACGTGAGTAAAGGGAGCACCTTGAAAACGTGAAGGGACTTACCGAATTCGCTGGGTGGGTCAAGTTGTGCCCACGATCCTCGTCCATGGCCGGTGGCACCTCGTTGTCCTCGAAGAGCACCTTCCATATATCTTCGTGCGTTGTGCCAAAGAGTTCTAACAGAGTCTGGTGCTTCGCCTGATCGTATTCCCACAGGTGGCAAGGCCAGTGTTGGCATGGAAGGATCTGGCGGACAAGCATAACCTGGACCACGTCGACGAGCTTGACTGTCTTAATTATCATATTCTGTACGCGCGTCTGGAGCGCTGTCATCTCGTTCGGAGAGCCTCAGGGCAGGCCCTTCTCTTGCCAGGAGGTGAGCCGTGATAACCCATAAGTGTAGGGGATCGCAATGGTTTTCGATAAGTAAGAGTGCCGAACCCAACGAGGAGCTAAAGGTAGAATAAATATTCCCTCAAGTTCTATCGACCACCGATACAACTCTACGCACGTTTGACGTTCGCTTTACCTAGCACAAATATGAAACTGGAAGTACTTTGTAGGTGTTGTTAGATAAGTTTGCAAGATAATAAAGAGCACGTAAATAAAAGCTAGGGGATGTTTAGATAAAGTAGTAAGAAAGTAAATATAGAGAGTGTGGAAAAGTGGTGGTAGGAGTTGTGAAAGTTTCCCTAATCAATTCACTATGTTACTAAACCGATAGCAAGTTTTATGTGGGAGAGGCATAAGCTAACATACTTTCTCTACTTGGATCATATGCACTTATGATTGGAACTCTAGCAAGCGTCCGCAACTACTAAAGATTCATTAAGGTAAAACCCAACCATAGCATTAAAGTATCAAGTCTCATTTATCCCATACGCAACAATCCCCTTACTCGGGTTTGTGTTTCAGTCACTCATGCAACCCACTATAAGCGAATCATGAACATATTGCAACACCCTACAGCGGTCCTCCCTCACGATTGCGCGACACGGAGGGCACAATAGGACAGCAACATAACCACAAGCAAATTAAACCTATCATAGCAAGTCATCAATCACCGATAGGACAACAAAAATCTACTCAGACATCATAGGATGGCAACACATCATTGGATAATAATATGAAGCATAAAGCACCATGTTCAAGTAGAAGGTATAGCGGGTTGCGGGAGCGTGGACTGCTGGATATAGAAGGGGGAAGGTGATGGAGATGTTGGTGAAGACGGCGGAGGTGTTGGTCAAGATCGCGGTGATGATGATGGCCCCCGGCAGCGTTGCGGCGCCACCGGAAGCAAGGGGGAGAGAGCCCCCCTTCTTCTTCTTCTTCCTTGACCTTATCCCTAGATGGGAGAAGGGTTTCCCCTCTGGTCCTTGGCTCCCATGGCGTGGGAGGGGCGAGAGCCCCTCCGAGATTGGATCTATCTCTCTGTTTCTGCGTTCCCTGATTCTACCCCTTCACCGTTTCCTTTATATCTGGAGATTCGTAACTCCGACTGGGGTGAATCTTTCGCCCAGATTTTTCTCATAAAATTAGCTTTCTTGTGGAAAAAGAAGAGCGTCAACTGCCTTACAGGGGCCCCAGGAGAGTCTAGGGCGCGCCTGCCTCCCTGGGGCGCGCCCCCCTATCTCCTGGCCCCCTCGGGCACCGTCTCGTGTTGATTTTACTTCCCAAAAATCACAAATATTCCAAAATAATTCTCCATTCATTTTATCCCGTGTGGACTCCGTTTGATATTGGTTTTCTGCGAAACATAAAAACATGCAACAAACAGGAACTGGCACTGGGATCAATATGTTAGTACCAAAAATAGTATAAAAAGTTGCCAAAAGTATATGAAAGTTGAAGAATATTGGCATGGAACAATCAAAAATTATATATACGACGGAGACATATCAGCATCCCCAAGCTTAATTCCTGCTCGTCCTCGAGTAGGTAAATGATAAAAAGACAATTTTTGATGTGGAATGCTACCTAGCATAATCTTGATCATAAGTCTAATCATGGCATGAATATTAAGACACGAGTGATTCAAGGCAATAGTCTATCATTTGACATAAAATCATTAATACTTCAAGCATACCAACCAAACAATTATGTCTTATCAAAATAACATAGCCAAAGAAAGCTCATCCCTACAAAATCATATAGTCTGGCTATGCTCCATCTTCGTCACACAAAATGCTCCCATCATGCACAACCCCGATGACGAGCCAAGCAATTGGTTCATACTTTTTAACGCGCTTCAGCTTTTTCAATTCTTATGCAATACATGAGCGCAAGCCATGGACATAGCACTATGGTGGTCTATTGTGGTGGTTGTGAGGAAAAAAGTGGGAGAAGATAGTCTCACATCAACTCGGCGTATCTACGGGCTATGGAGATGCCCATTGTCGGTGTCAAAACTGGCGGATCTCGGGTAGGGGGTCCCGAACTGTGCGTCTAGGCAGATGGTAACATGAGACAAGGGACACGATGTTTTTACCCAGGTTCGGGCCCTCTCGATGGAGGTAAAAACCCTACTCCTGCTTGATTAATATTCATGATATGGGTAGTACAAGAGTGGATCTACCACGAAATCAGAGAGGCTAAACCATAGAAGCTAGCCTATGGTATGATTGTTGTTCGTCCTATGGACTAAAACTCTCCGGTTTATATAGACACCGGAGAGGGCTAGGGTTACACAGAGTCGGTTACAATGGGAGGAGATCTTCATATCGTATCGCCAAGCTTGACTTCCACGCCAAGAAAAGTACCATCCGGACACGGGATGGAGTCTTCAATCTTGTATCTTCATAGTCCGGGAGTCCGGCCAAAGGTCATAGTCCGGCCATCCGGACACCCCCTAATCCAGGACTCCCTCAGTAGCCCCTGAACCAGGCTTCAATGACGACGAGTCCGGCGTGCAAATTGTCTTCGACATTGCAAGACGGGTTCCTCCTCCGAATACATCATAGAAGATGTTGAACACAAGGATAGTGTCCGGCTCTGCAAAATAAGTTCCACATACCACCGTAGAGAAAATAATATTTGCACCAATCTAATCTGCTGACGTATTCCACAGCGTGACATCACGCCACGGCCAGGCTTTTATTCGAATCATCTTACTGTTCCACCTCAGTGCGTTTATCGAGGCGGTTTCCTTGGCACGTATTGTCAAAGCAGAGATCATGTCCCCTTATTCCGGGATTCTCATCAATACGGGCATGGGTAACCCAACCGCGCCATTAACCGCGGCGCTTGGGAGATAAGCGAGTTTTATTGGGCCGGTGGGGGCTCGTAGTTTCGGCCGCCCATATAAGGGGATAAGAATCTACCCTTTCCATTTACGCCTTCTTCCTCCTTTGCTTATTTGTCCCTACGCGCTCGAGCACCAACGCCCAAGCCCGCACTTCCCACCTCAACCTTCTCCAACCATGTCTGGAGCGAGAGGTAGATGGATGGCCTCCTCCGTCACGGAGGGGTAAATCAAAAAGCTGAGGAAGGTCGGATACCTGTCTGACGACATCGCGCACCAGCTTCCACATGTGGGGCAACTCATCCCCACCCCCAGACCCCATGAGAGGGTTGTTTTTCTTCCCCATTTCCTCCGGGGACTGGGTTTTCCTCTTCACCCGTTCGTCCGGGGGCTCATGCTCTACTACGCCCTGGACTTCCACGATCTGGCCCCGAACTTCATCCTCAACATCTCGGCGTTCATCATCGCATGTGAGGCCTTCCTCTGCATCCAGCCCCACTTCGGCTTATGGCTGAAGACATTTAATGTCAAGCCGAAGGTAGTGGGCGGGCGTCAAGTGGAATGCAGAGGTGCCATGGTGGGCCGGATGGCCAATGTCCTATGGCTCGATGGCTCCTTCGTGGAGACAATAAAGGGATGGCAGTCGGGGTGGTTCTACATCACTGAGTCGCGCGATCCCAAATGGGCAGCGTCCCCCGAATTCCGATCTGGCTTCCCCACATGGCTCACTTCCTGGAAAGAGACATGCCTAACGTGGGGGATTCGGAAGAGCTGACCGGACTTCAAACACGCGTACAAAAGCTGGTGAACAAGAATCTCAAGCTTGTCAACGTAGTCCAGGTCATGCTCATCCGCCGGATCCTCCCATGCCAACAACGAGCCTTCAAATTGTGGGAGTTTGATTCGGCACATCACCAAACCTTGAGCAAGCTTTTCGACACTTCATACGAAGACGCCTGGAAGGTGTTGTTTAAGGGCGCTGAGGCACCCGCATCAGCTACCGAAGATCGCGGATTGAGCTCATGGCGTCAGGCCAGCGAGGTAAGCTACTCTACCCTTTACGGGACTCTTGTCTTTCATAGTCTGACTCTATGTGGGATCTAACCTCCCTTTCCTTTGACAAGACTGGCTGAAGACATCCGGGCAGGTGAACTGTCTGGCTCCCTTACCAGAAGACCCAGAGGACGCCCAATTCACAGGGCTGCTGGTTCCGGCACCTCACGTGGTGCCGGAGAAGAAGGCCAAGAAGAAGGCCACAGAGACTCGAAAGAGCTCCCGACGCCTGGTGGTGTCGGGTTCATCGCCCGACAACCCCGAAGCACCCTCCGCCTCTGAAGACGAGGAGGAGGAAGAAGAAGAAGCCTCTCCCCCTCCAACTGGGAGAGGAAAGAAAAGAAAGGCCGCCCCAACTGGGGAGGCCGGAGGGTCCAAGAAGGGGAAGACCCTTCTGCCGGACTACGCCTTCGATGCCGAAGACGGCGGGGAGGAATGGACATCCAGGGTCAAGCCCCTGGCACAATCGTAAGTGTTCGGTTACCCGAATGACTTATGGCGCTCCTCTATTATTCGGTAGCTTCTGACGCCGAATTTAATTATGCAGTCCGCCTAGAGCTCAGATTGATGATTCGACGAGCGGCTCCTTGGGTTCGTTGGATGTGAATAGTGCTTCGCTTCCGACGGCCTCCTCCCCTCTCCCTATGGACGACGCCGAGGTGGAGTCCCGAAAGGGACTAAACCAGGAGGAGGTGGTCCTGGAGGCGCCGCAAGGCGACCTCCCGGACTCCAGGCCCAGAGGGGGTAAAGCCCCGGAGGGATCCAAGTCCGGCTCTGGGACGGACACTGCTCCGGAACCATCAACGGTTCCGGAGTCTGACAGGTGGCGCCTTCATAAGAAGGGCAAGCCTACGATGCCGGCGACCTCCGTCCATCCGGAGGCGCCGGACAATTTGCTGGAGGTGCTTAACGGCGCCTCCATCGACGAGGAACACCGCACTGTTATGAGTGCGGTGAGTCAGAAGTTCAGTCCGCCAAGAGCGGGCTGACAGAAGCCTGTACAAGTCTGTTAACAGGCTTTGAGGTATGTGTTTAAAAACATATAAAATTGTTACCTCATAGATAGTAGCCCCTGATGCTCAGTTCGTCGTTCAGAAAGAAAAGCCGAGCTGAGGATCTAAAAAGATATAAGCAGGAGTCTAACAAAAATATGTCAATATGGGAATGCAGGCTGCGCTGCTGACCTCTGCCACACTGACTGCGGAGGTCAATGCATTGAAGGAGAGCCTCGAGAGGTCCGAGAACGAGCTCGGCTGTGCCAAGAAGGAGCTCGAGGACAAGGAGGGAATGTAATACCGCGTGTAAATGTATATAGAAATACTTGGTTGCAAATAATGACAGCACCAACGTAAATGTTGCAGGGGCCACGGCCGAGGTGGCAACCCTGAAGGAGGCGGTCTCCGAGGCCGAAAACAGTGCGGCCCTGGAGCGCATAGAGCGAGAGAAGCAGGAGGCGCGGGTGGCAGAGGTGCGGCAAGAGCTCCAGGCTCTCGTGAAAAAACAGAGAGTTTGGAGCGTGACTCGAAGACTCAAGAGTCCGAGCTCGCCTTGGCTCTTGAGAGTGCCAAGACCGCTAAGGCCGAAGCCCAGAAGGCCCTCTAGGAGATCGAGGCAATGAAGAAGATAGCGGCGGGTAAGGCATTCTGTATGAAAAGCAAGAATATAAAAGTAAATTATCTGTTACTTACCCGAATCCCGAGCTCTCCAGGATCGTTCGCCGATCTGCCCCATAGTGTGTCTGATGCTGCCGCATTGTACCGAGCCGAAGAGGGGAGCTCGATCGAAATGGTGTTCTAGTCTCAGTATGCTGAGGCCGAACATCCGGTGCCCCTGAGCGACCAGCTAAAGTAGCTGGTCGAGCTCCACAAGGTGGCCGAACAGGCCATGAAGGGCCTCATAGTTCGGCTGTGGCCTAGAGAAGCCATGCCTGGGAGCTATTTCGGTCTGGTGCGGCGGCTGGTGGACGCGTGTCCGTGGATTGAGGTCATCAAGCCCTCCGTCTGTATCGAAGGTTCCTGTCGGGCCCTTACCCGTGCTAAAGTGCACTGGGGCAAGCTGGACGCTGAGAAGCTTTTGAAGGACGCGCCACCGCCAGGCAAGGAGTATCGCACGCCCGAGATGTATTATAAGGGCGTCTTGAAGGGTGCCCGCCTTATAGCGGGCGAATGCTCCAAAGATGTAATTTTTTAGTAGACTCGCATCTGTTATCCTGTACGCTGAAAACTTTGTTCATGTGCATTAAGCAACGCTTTGTTAATTTAAAATATTACCTTCTGTGCGGCCGTTTATCAAATCTGAGAGATGCAAGTCGTCGGCTTCTACCCCCATGCCACGAGTGCGGGGGTGTTTGGGATAAACCTGAGCGCTCTTGTTCCCATTCTTGGGTCCATCTATGGAGGCGCTCAGCACAACGAACTAGGCCGTCGGACTTATAATGCTTTATCACTCTCACTTAGCCATAGAATTCTATAATTTTAAATTTCGGCGAAGCCCCTAGTATTTGGAAGACCGAGTTCGGGGCGCTAACCACGCCTAGGCCGGATAAGTCCGGCTCCTCGCTCTAAGCGGCATAAGTCTTTAAGGACTCGAAAAACCTCGCGAACAGCGACTGGTCTCTCGCACTATCATGACGGTCAGTTTTAGCATTCTCTACTGAGGTGTTAACCCAGCTCAACTGGGGCACAATCGCAGTAGTTCTCCCAGTGCTACCTTAGCCAACATTGCAAAACGTAAGGTACCAAAACATGGGAGCCGGGCAAACCCAACTATTGACCAGAGACATGATTCGGAGCGGATGCATATAGTGCTATAAGTTCGGGGTGCCGCACTCATGAGAGTGTTCGGTCTTCTCACACCATGTTATGGGGTGCTTAAGCCCCTGGTGTATTAGCCGTACCAAAGTGTACGGTTGCATAATGTCATGACTGAACATATTTGTAAAAAAAATAGATGAGTACAATAATAGATAAGAGCTATGTATTGTTTACTAAAAAGAGGCTGCTATGAAAGCAGAATAATACAAATAGTGCGATAAGCAAGAGAAGGGATTATTTTACATGTCCCCCTCCAGGGGCAAGCTGGGGAACTTTAAGTAAAACAGGTATTAAGCTCGTTATAGAGACCACCTGGACATTTGACGCAGCTTGTTCGCTCCCTGGCTGTTGCATCATGTGTTCGGCGAGTATATTGCCGGACAGGCCTTCCGAATAGTTGGGTCCTGAAAGTATGTAAAAAGAAACGGCGGAATAGGGAGCCCCTAAGTGCGGTTGAGCCGCATTCTGGGCGTGCCGTGGTTGTGCCCCTCCCCTTATACCCATGGTATTTCCAAAGCGTAATTATGTACGCGTGGTACCGATCACCATCTGGCGAGGGCTGGGGTTGGGGCCGCACTGCTATGCTTGCTCGGAATGTGCCAGCTGTCTTTGTTGTAGGTTACTTCGGCCTCGCTTGACATTGTCCGGACGTTTAACACCTGGATTGGAGAATTGCCTTGAGAGGCTACTCGGTACTTCCGCCGCTAGGGCCGCCGTGTGCTCCTCCGTCCTGAGAGAGCGTTCGGTCTTTCCATTTACCGTGATGATTCCGCGAGGTCCTGGCATCTTGAGCTTGAGATATGCGTAGTGCGGCACCACATTGAATTTTGCAAATGCGGTTCGTCCGAGCAGGGCGTGATTGCCACTGCGGAATGGGACTATGTCAATGATTAACTCTTCGCTTCGGAAATTATCCGGGGATCCGAAGACCACTTCGAGTGTAACCGAGCCTGTACAGCTGGCTTCTACACCTGGTATGACGCCTTTAAAGGTTGTCTTTGTGGGGTTAATCCTTGAGGGATCGATACCCATTTTTTGCACTGTATCCTAATAAAGCAGGTTCAGGCTGCTGCCGCCGTCCATTAGGACTCTGGTGAGATGAAATCCGTCGATAATTGGGTCTAGGACCAATGCGGTGAATCCGCCGTGACGAATGCTAGTGGGGTGGTCCCTTCGATCAAAATTGATCGGGCAGGAGGACCATGGGTTGAAGTTTGGGGCGACTGGCTCCAACGCATAGACGTCCTTGAGAGCACGCTTTTGCTCCCTTTTGGGGATGTGGGTTGCGTATATCGTGTTCACCGTCCGCACTTGCGGGGGAATCCCTTCTGTCCTCCGTTGTTCGGCGGCCGGGGCTCCTCCTCGTCATCGCTATGCAGCCCCTTGTCTCTGGTTTCGGCACTTAAGTTGCCTGCCTGCTTGAACACCCAACAATCCCTGTTGGTGTGGTTGGCTGGTAGTTCGGGGGTGCCGTGTATCTGGCACGAGCAATCGAGTATCCGGTCTAGACTGGATGGGCCCGGAGGGTTTCTTTTGAATGGCTTCTTCCGCTGACCGGGTTTAGAGCCTCTGAATCCGGAATTGACTGCCGTATCCTCAGTATTTTCGCCGTTAATGCGGCGCTTATGCTTGTTGCGACGTGATCTGCCATTGTTGTCCTTGGTATCCGAATTGCCAGGGCTCTTGGTTATGTTATTGCTATGAGCTAGCCAGCTGTCTTCGCCCGCGCAAAAGCGGGTCATGAGTGTCGTGAGGGCTGCCATAGATTTCGGCTTTTCCTGTCCTAGGTGTCGGGCAAGCCATTCGTCTCGGATGTTGTGCCTGAAGGCTGCAAGGGCCTCGGCGTCCGGACAGTCGACTATTTGATTTTTCTTGGTTAGGAACCCTGTCCAGAATTGTCTGGCTGATTCCTCTGGCTGCTGGATTATGTGGCTTAGGTCATCGGCGTCTGGTGGTCGCACGTAAGTGCCCTAGAAGTTGTCAAGGAATGCGGATTCCAGGTCCTCCCAGCAACTAATTGACTCTGCTGGCGGGCTGTTAAACCAACGCCGAGCTGGTCATTTAAGCTTGAGCGGGAGATACTTGATGGCGTGTAGATCATCACCACGGGCCATGTGAATATGAAGGAGATAATCCTCGATCCATACCACGGGATATGTTGTGCCATCATATGATTCGATGTTGACGGGTTTAAAACCTTCGGGGATTTGATGATCCATTACTTCGTCTGTGAAGCATAGTGGGTGTGTGGCGCCCCTGTACTGGGCTATATCGCGACGCAGCACGGATGAGCTTTGTTTGTTGTATTTGGCTTGGTCGTATTTATCATATCCGGCGTGACAGTTATCGTCACGTGAAGTGGGGCGCCCACGCGATCCGTAGATCGATCTTGCTTGCCTTGCCTTATTCTCCAATATGTCTCGCAGGTCTGTTGCATCTCCCCGCACTCTGGTATTTTTTGAGCGGTGCCGGGTGCAGCTTGGGTCGAGGGCCTGAAGGCCTCTCTGTCACGGCCACGGGGTGGCTGATCGGGCGCATCGTACGCTGGTAATGTAGGTTTAGTTGCTTCCTCCTCAAGTTGGGGTAGCAGCCTGCGCTTTGGGTAGCTCTTGGAGGGGCGTTCGAGTTTATACTCTTCGGCCGCCAGGACTTCGGTCCATCTGTCGGCTAGCACGTCTTCGTTAGCTCTAAGCTGCTGCTGTTTTTTCTTGAGGCTGCTTGCCGTGGCCATAAGCCTGCGTTTGAAACACTCTTGTTCGACGGGATCCTCTGGCACGACGAATTCATCATTGTCGAGGCTTGCCTCGTCTTCGGAGGGAAGCATATAATTGTCATCCTCGACCTCCATGTCCTCAGCTCTCTCATGAGGGCTGGCTCCTTCGTCCTCCTGCACTGAATCCTGCTGGAGGGGGTTGTCTTTGGCACTGTCCGGCGTGTTGTTATCTCCGATGTCGGACTCGCCATTTTTACTTTGGCGGGATTTAGAGCGGCGCCGCTGACGTCAGCGCTTGGGTTACTTCTTGGAGGGGTCGTCCTCCATTTTTTCATCGCCATCCCCTGCTTTGGGGGTGTCCACCATGTATATGTCATATGAAGAGGTGGCTTTCCAGTTCCCTATAGGTGCTGGTTCTTGGTCATCTCTTTCATCGGCGTCCACACCGTCGATGTCTTCGGAGTCTCATGTCGGTTAGATCGTCAACAGTGGCTACAAAGTGGGTGGTGGGTGGGTTTCGAATTTCTTCGTCGTCCGCATCCCAACCATGCTGACCATAGTCCGGCCAGGGCTCTGCTGACAAAGAGAGAGACTTTAGTGAATTCAGGATATCGCCAAAGGGCGAGTGCTGAAAGACGTCTGCGGCGGTGAACTCCATGATCGGAGCCCAATCGGGTTCGATCGGAAGGGGTGCGGAAGATTCGGAGTACGGAACGGAGCCCGGCACCTTGGAGTCACGGGCCTTGCAAAGGACTAGGCTGGTATTCGGCTCTATCGCCATAGAGATTGCGGCACCTGGGGAGGTGTCCAACCGTCCGTCCCCAATTGGCGCGGTTGGCTCCCAGCTAATGGTCGGAGCGGGCACATGAGCGACGCTCTGGGCGTTGTCCGGTGGCAGAGCTAAATCATGCCCATCCTGACAGTGCGGCATGCTCGGCCGTGGCTCGAATCCGTCGAAGATCAAGTCCCCTTGGATGTCGGTCGTGTAGTTTAAACTTCCAAACCTGACCTGATGGCCAGGGGCATAGCTTTCGATCTGCTCCAGATAGCCAAGCGAGTTGGCCCGCAGTGCGAAGCCGCCGAATACGAAGATCTGTCCGGGGAGAAAGGTCTCACCCTGGACCGCGTCGTGGTTGATTATCGAAGAAGCCATCGGGCCTAAAGGTGACGACACAGAGGAACTCTCAATGAAAGCACCAATGTCGGTGTCAAAACCGGCGGATCTCGGGTAGGGGGTCCCGAACTGTGCGTCTAGGCGGATGGTAACAGGAGACAAGGGACACGATGTTTTTACCGAGGTTCGGGCCCTCTCGATGGAGGTGAAACCCTACTCCTGCTTGATTAATATTGATGATAGTGGTAGTACAAGAGTGGATCTACCACGAGATCAGAGAGGCTAAACCCTAGAAGCTAGCCTATGGTATAATTGTTGTTCGTCCTATGGACTAAAACTCTCCAGTTTATATAGACACCAAAGAGGGCTAGGGTTACACAAAGTCGGTTACAATGGAAGGAGATCTTCATATCGTATCGCCAAGCTTGCCTTCCACGCCAAGGAAAGTCCCATCCAGACACGGGACGGAGTCCTCAATCTTGTATCTTCATAGTCCGGGAGTCTGGCCAAAGGTCATAGTCCAGCCATCCGGACACCCCCTAATCAAGGACTCCCTCAGTAGCCCCTGAACCAGGCTTCAATGACGACGAGTCCGGCGCGCAAATTGTCTTCGGCATTGCAAGACGGGTTCCTCCTCCGAATACTTCATAGAAGATGTTGAACACAAGGATAGTGTCCGGCTCTACAAAATAAGTTCCACATACCACCATAGAGAGAATAATATTTGCACCAATCTAATCTGCTGACGTATTCCGCAGCGTGACATCACGCCACGGCCAGGCTTTTATTCGATTCATCTTACTGTTCCACCTCAGCGCGTTTAGCGAGGCGGTTTCCTTGGCACGTATTGTCAAAGCAGAGATCGTGTCCCCTTATTCCGAGATTCTCATCAATACGGGCGTGGGTAACCCAACCGCGGCTCTTGGGAGATAAGCGAGTTTTATTGGGCCGGTGGGGGCTCATAGTTTCGGCCGCCCATATAAGGGGATAAGAATCTACCCTTTCCATTTACGCCTTCTTCCTCCTTTGCTTATTCGTCCCTGCGCGCTCGAGCTCCAACGCCCAAGCCCGCACTTCCCACCTCAACCTTCTCCAACCATGTCCAGAGCGGGAGATAGATGGATGGCCTCCTCCGTCACGGAGGGGCAAATCAAAAAGCGGAGGAAGGATGGATATTTGTCTGACGACATCGCGCACCGGCTTCCAGATGTGGGGCAACTCATCCCCACCCCCAGACCCCATGAGAGGGTTGTTTTTCTTCCCCATTTCCTTCGCGGACTGGGTTTTCCTCTTCACCCGTTCGTCCAGGGGCTCATGTTCAACTACGGCCTGGACTTCCACGATTTGGCCCCGAACTTCATCCTCAACATCTCGGCGTTCATCGTCGTATGCGAGACCTTCCTCTGCATCCAGCCCCACTTCGGCTTATGGCTGAAGACTTTTAATGTCAAGCCAAAGGTAGTGGGCGGGCGTCAAGCGGAATGCAGAGGTGCCATGGTGGGCTGGATGGCCAATGTCCTATGGCTCGAGGGCTCCTTCGTGGAGACAATAAAGGGATGGCTGTCGGGGTGGTTCTACATCACCGAGCCCCGCGATCCCAAATGGGCGGCGGCCCCCGAATTCCGATCTGGCTTCCCCACATGGCTCACTTCCTGGAAAGAGACAGGCCTAACGTGGGGGGATTCGGAAGAGCTGACCGGACTTCAAACCTGCGTACAAAAGCTGGTGAACAAGAATCTCAAGCTTGTCAACGTAGTCCAGGTCATGCCCATCCGTCGGATCCTCCCATGCCAACAACGGGCCTTCAAATTGTGGGAGTTTGATCCGGCACAGCACCAAACCTTGAGCAAGATTTTCGACACTTCGTACGAAGACGCCTAGAAGGTGTTGTTTAAGGGCGCTGAGGCACCCACATCGCTACCGAAGATCGCGGATTTAGCTCACGGTGTCAGGCCAGCGAGGTAAGCTACTCTAACCTCCCTTTCCTTTGAGAGGACTGGCTGAAGACATCCAGGCAGGTGAACTGTCCGGCTCCCTTACCAGAAGACCCAGCGGACGCCCAATTCACAGGGCTGCTGGTTCCGGCACCTCACGTGGTGCCGGAGAAGAAGGCCAAGAAGACGGCCACTGAGACTCGAAAAAGCTCCCGGCGCTTGGTGGTGTCAGGTTCATCGCCCGACAACCCCAAAGCACCCTCCGCCTCTGAAGACGAGGAGGAGGAATAAGAAGAAGCCTCTCCCCTCCAACGGGGGGAGGAAAGAAAAGAAAGGCCACCCCAACTGGGGAGGCCGGAGGGTCCAAGAAGGAGAAGACCCTTCTGCCGGACTACGCCTTCGATGCCGAAGACGGCGGGGAGGAATGGACATCCAGGGTCAAGCCCCTGGCAAAATCGTAAGTGTTCGGTTACCCGAATGACTTATGGCGCTCCTCTATTATTCGGTAGCTTCTGACGCCGAATTTAATTATCCAGTCCGCCTAGAGCTCAGCTCGATGATTCGACGAGCGTCTCCTTGGGTTCGTCGGATGTGAATAGTGCTTCTCTTCCGACGGCCTCCTCCCCTCTCCCTACGGACGACGCTGAGGTGGAGTCCCGAAAGGGACTAAACCAGGAGGAGTTGGTCCTGGAGGCGCTGCAAGGCGACCTCCCGGACTCCAGGCCCAAAGGGGGTAAAGCCCCGGAGGGATCCAAAAAGTCCGGCTCTGGGTCGGACACTGCTCCGGAACCATCAACGGTTCCGGAGTCCGACAGGCGGCGCCTTCATAAGAAGGGCAAGCCTACGACGCCGGCGACCTCCGTCCATCCGGAGGCGCCGGACAATTTGCTGGAGGTGCTTAACGGCGCCTCCATCGACGAGGAACACCGCACTATTATGAGTGCGGTGATTCAGAAGGTTCAGTCCGCCAAGAGCGGGCTGACAGAAGCCTGTACAAGTCTGTTAACAGGCTTTGGGGTATGTGTTTAAAAACATATAAAAATATTACCACATAGAAAGTAGCCCCTGATGCTCAGTTCGGCGTTCGGAAAGAAAAGCCGAGCTGAGGATCTAAAAAGATATACGCAGGAGTCTAACAAAAATATGTCAATATGGGAATGCAGGCTACGCTGCTGACCTCTGCCGCACTGACTGCAGAGGTCAATGCATTGAAGGAGAGCCTCGAGCGGTCCAAGAACGAGCTCGGCCATGCCAAGAAGGAGCTCGAGGACAAGGAGGGTATGTAATACTGCATGTAAATGTATATAGAAATACTTGGTTGCAAATAATGACACGACCAACGTAAATGTTGCAGGGGCCACGGCCGAGGTGGCAACCCTGAAGGAGGCGGTCTCCAAGGTCGAAAATAGTGCGGCCTCGGAGCGCACCGAGCGACAGAAGTAGGAGGCGCAGGTGGCAGAGGTGTGGCAAGAGCTCCAGGCTCTCGTGGAAAAACACGAGAGTTTGGAGCGTGACTCGAAGACTCGAGAGTCCGAGCTCGCCTTGGCTCTTGAGAGTGCCAAGACCGCTAAGGCTGAAGCCCAGAAGGCCCTCCAGGAGATCGAGGCGATGAAGAAGATAGCGGCGGGTAAGGCATTCTATATGCAAAGCAAGAATATAAAAGTAAATTATCTGTTACTTACCTGAATCTGGAGCTCTTCAGGAGCATTCGTCGATCTGCCCCATAGTGTGTCTGATGCTGCCGCATTCTACCGAGCCGAAGAGGGGAGCACGACGGAAAAGGTGTTCTATTCTCAGTATGCTGAGGCCGACCATCCGGTGCCCCTGAGCGACCAGCTGAAGCAGCTGGTTGAGCTCTACAAGGTGGCCGAACAGGCCATGAAGGGCCTCATAGTTCGGCTGTGGCCTAAAGAAGCCATGCCTGGGAGCTACTTCGGTCTGGTGCGGCGGCTGGTGGACGCATGTCCGTGGATTGAGGTCATCAAGCGCTCCATCTGTATTGAAGGTTCCCGTCGGGCCCTTGCCCGTGCTAAAGTGCACTGGGGCAAGTTGGACGCTGAGAAGCTTTTGACGGATGCACCACCGCCGGGCAAGGAGTATCGCACGTCCGAGATGTATTATAAGGGCGTCCTGAAGGGTGCCCGCCTTATACCGGGTGAATGCTCCAAAGATGTAATTTTTGAGTAGACTCGCATCTGTTATCCTGTACGCTGAAAACTTTGTTCATATGCGTTAAGCAACTCTTTGTTAATTTAAAATATTACATTCTGTGCGGCCGTTTATCAAATATGAGAGATGCAAGTCGTCGGCTTCTGCCCCCATGCCACGAGTGCTGGGGTGTTCGGGATAAACCTGAGCGCTCTTGTTCCCATTCTTGGGTCCATCTAGGGAGGCACTCAGCACAACGAACCAGGTCGTCGGACTTATAATGCTTTATCACTCTCACTTGGCCATAGAATTCTATAATTTTAAATTTCGGCGAAGCCCCTAGTATTCGGAAACTAAGTGGGTGAGTGGGGATTGCCATGCAACGGATGCACTAGAGCTATAAATATATGAAAGCTCAACAAAAGAAACTAAGTGGGTGTGCATACAACTTGCTTGCATACGAAGACCTACGGCAATTTGAGGAAGCCCATCATTGGAATATACAAGCCAAGTTCTATAATGAAAAATTCCCACTAGTATATGAAAGTGACAACATAGGAGACTCTCTATCATGAAGATCATGGTGCTACTTTGCAGCACAAGTGTGGAAAAAGCGATAGTAGCAATTGTCCCTTCTCTCTCTTTTTCTCATTTTATTTTTTTCTCTTTTTTTCCTTTTTTTTCTTTTCCCTTTTTTTCTTTCTCTTTTTTTATTTTTTGTGGGCTTCTTTGGCCTCTTTTATTTTTATAAAGTCCGAAGTCCCATCCCGACTTGTGGGGGATAGTATTCATCATCCTTTCCTCACTGGGACAATGCTCTAATAATGAAGATCATCACACTTCTATGGATTTAAAACTCAAGAATTACAACTCAAAGCTAGAACAAAATATGACTCTATATGAATGCCTCCGGCGGTGTACCGGGATATGCAATGAATCAAGAGTGACATGTATGAAAATTATGAAGGTGGCCTTGCCACAAATACGATGTCAACTACATGATCATGCAAAGAGCAATATGACAATGATGAAACGTGTCATAATAAACGGAACGGTGGAAAGTTGCATGGGAATATATCTCGGAATGGCTATGGAAATGCCATATAGGTAGGTATGGTGGCTGTTTTGAGGAGGGTAAATAATGGGTTTATGCTACCGGCGAAAGTTGCGCGGTAAAATAGAAACTAGCAAAGTGGAAGGATGAGTGTGCATATATCCATGGATTCACATTAGTCATAAAGAACTCATATACTTATTAAAAAAGTCTACTTAGCCCTCTAAGCAAAGTACTACTACGCATGCCCCAAGAGGGATAGATTGGTAGGAAAAGACCATCGCTCGTCCCCGACTACCACTCATAAGGAAGACAATCAAAAAACACCTCATGCTCCAACTTCGTTACATAACGGTTCACCATACGTGCATGCTAAGGGACATGCAAACCTCAACACAAGTATTTCTCAATCAAAAATTACTCAACTGGCATGAATCTAATATCACCACCTTTATGTCGCAAAACTATTGCCAGGAATCAAACATATCATATTCAGTGATCTACAAGTTTTATGTAGGATTTTATGACTAACCATGTGAATGACCAATTCCTGTCATCTCTCTAAATAGATATAAGTGAAGCAAGAGAGTTTAATTCTTTCTACAAAAGATATGCCCACGCTCTAACAAATATAAGTGAAGCAAAAGAGCATTCTACAAATGGCGGTTTTTTATGTGAAGAGAAACAGGCGATCCAGACTTCAAATGATATAAGTGAAGGACATGAAGCATTCTATAAATCCATACTCAAAAGATTTAAGTGAATTGCAATGAGCATTATATAAATCAACCAAGGACTATCTCATACCAGCATGGTGCATAAAATAAAAGTGAAAACTAAATGCAAAAGATGCTCCAAGACTCGCACATAATGCATGAACTAAACGAATCCGAAAACATACCGATACTTGTTGAAGAAAGAGGGGATGCCTTCCGGGGCATCCCCAAGCTTAGACGCTTGAGTCTCCTTGAATATTTACTTGGGGTGCCTCGTGCATCCCCAAGCTTGAGCTCTTGCCTCTCTTCCTTTTCCTCATATCGAGACATCCTCGTTTAGACACTTCATCCACACAAAACTTCAGCAGAAAACTCGGTAAGATCCGTTAGTATAATAAAGCAAATCACCACTCTAAGTATTGTTGAAAACCAATTCATATTTTGTTTTTGCATTGTGTCTACTGTAATATAACTTTTCGATGGCTTAATCCACTAATATAAATTGATAGATTCATCAAAACAAGCAAACTATGCATCAAAAACAGAATCTGTCAAAAACAGAACAGTCTGTAGCAATCTGAACATTCACCATACTTCTAGTACTCCAACAATTCTACCAAACTTAGGAAAAATAAACAAGTTTTATATCAAGACAGTGCAAAAGGAATCAGAACCAATTGACGTTCCAGTTAAAAATGTAAAATCGCGCACTACAGCCAATGTTTCTGTCCTGCACCGTACAAACCAACAAGCATTGTAAACATCCTAAAGGAAAACATTGGCACATTATTTTTAAAATACAATGGAATTGTACAAGGGGATAATTATTTTTTATGAAAAGTTTCTGTAATTAAGATTCACAAAGTTTTCGTGAGCATGAACAAAGTTCAAGGAGCTCTCCCACTTCAACAATGCTTGTCTTTCTCACTTTCACTTTCCTTTTTGAAAAGTTTTTTGGTTCCCCTCTTTTTTTTAACTATATAAAAGCACTCAACAGAAATAAATGACTCTCTAAAACTTCCAGGTTGTCTCCCTGGCAGCGCTTTCTTTAAAGCCATTAAGCTAGGCATATAGTGCTCAAGTAATGGATCCACCCGGATCCCAAGGTATATCAAAGCCAATTTTAATTGACAATGATTTGTAATTTAGTAGTGAGCACAAAGTAACATATATCAAGCAATGACGAAGTCTAACTCTCTTCCTATGTATCGGCATGTCATAAAAGAACAATTCATGCACACATAGTAAAGGCCAATGCATAGTATAAGCAGTTTCTTGCAATTCTATCATATTGGAAACATAAAGAGGCGGAGATATAGTTCCTCTTTCATAATAATTGCAAGTAGGAGCAGCAAGCACATGCATATTATATCTATCAAAATCATCATGTGCAATGGTAAAAGGCAACCCATCAATACAATCCTTAGTATGCACAAACTTCTCTGATAAAGTGTAGTTTGGAGAATTCAAAAAGTTAAGAGGACTATCATGCGTGGGTGCAATAGCAACAATTTCATGTTTAACATAAGGAACTATAGCAAGTTCATCTCCATAAGCATAATTCATATTGGCATCTTGGCCACAAGCATAGCAAGCATCATCAAAAAGGGGTTTTTCATACAAATTCAAGGGATCATAGCAATCATCATAACAATCATCCTTCGGTAAGCACGAAGGGGAATTAAACAATGTATGAGTTGAAGAGTTACTCTCATTAGAAGGTGGTCACGGGTGATCAATCCGCTCTTCCTCCTTTTGTTCTTCGCTCTCCTCATCATCTTTTTCATCCAATGAGCTCACAGTTTCATCAATTTCTTCTTCCATAGCTTCCTGCAAAATATTAATATCTTCTTGGACAGCGGAGACGACCTCAATATATGGTTTAACATAGGCATTAGAAGCATAATTATCATAAAAATATTCAAGTATGGCAAAATTTTCAGATTTGTAAAGAGTGGCATCATACTTTTCAATCAAAGAAGCAATTTCATAAGCACCCTTAAAAGCAACAAATTCTTCAATTTGTTGAACATCATAGTAATTATAAACACCCTTATCATACGAAGGTACGATTCCATTATCAAACTCACATTGGTAGGGAAGGTGTTTCTTAGGGTTTTCAGAACAACAAGTAATATCATATATTTCACATAAATTCCAAGCATAGCATTGCAAACGTTGAATTTGATCCCATAATAGTTTCCCTTTTTAGATATACGGTGTCGCACATAACAGGCATGCTCATCTAAAGATTTGCGCTCAACTAAGCTAGTGGGGGTTTCAGCACGAGCACATAGGGATCGAAGACGATCCATGTAAAAAGCTTTAGGAGTGCGATAGATTTTGAGTGGTTCTTCAACCATTGGTGTAGTAGGTACAACTAATATTTTTGGTATTTTGCGTTTCCTACCCATAACTAAAGATAGAAAACAACTAAGAACAGCAAATAAAATTTACTTAGTGATCAAGCAAACAAGCACACATGAGAATATTCACCCCATGCTATGAATCCCCGGCAACGGCGCCAGAAAAAGGTCTTGATAACCCAAAATTGTACGGGATCGCAACAGTTTTCAATAAGTGAGAGTGTCGAACCCAACAAGGAGCTAAAGGTAGAATAAATATTCCCTCAAGTTCTATCGACCACCGATACAACTCTACGCACGCTTGACGTTCGCTTTACCTAGAACAAGTATGAAACTAGAAGTACTTTGTAGGTGTTGTTGGATAAGTTTGCAAGATCATAAAGAGCACATAAATAAAAGCTAGGGGCTGTTTAGATAAAGAAGTAAGGAAGTAAATATAGCGAGTGTGGAAAAGTGGTGGTAGGAGTTGTGAAAGTGTCCCTAAGCAATTGACTATGTTACTAGACCGATAGCAAGTTTTATGTGGGGGAGGCATAAGCTAACATACTTTCTCTACTTGGATCATATGCACTTATGATTGGAACTCTAGCAAGCACCCGCAACTGCTAAAGATTCGTTAAGGTAAAACCCAACCATAGCATTAAAGTATCAAGTCCCCTTTATCCCATACGCAACAATCGCCTTACTCGGGTTTGTGTTTCAGTCATTCACGCAACCCACTATAAGCGAATCATGAACATATTGCAACACCCTACAGTGGTACCCCCTCACGCTCACGCGACACGGAGGGCACAATAGGACAACAACATAACCACAAGCAAATTAAACCAATCATAGCAATTCATCAATCACCGATAGGACAACGAAAATCTACTCAGACATCATAGGATGGCAACACATCGATTGATAATAATATGAAGCATAAAGCACCATGTTCAAGTAGAGGGTACAGCGGGTTGCGGGAGAGTGGACCATTGGATATAGAAGGGGAAAGCTGATGGAGATGTTGGTGAAGACGGCGGAGGTGTTGGTGAAATCGCGGTGATGATGATGGCCCCCGCCAGCGTTCCGGAGCCACCGGAAGCAAGGGGGAGAGAGCCCCCCTTCTTATTATTCTTCCTTGACCTTCTCCCTAGATGGGAGAAGGGTTTCCCTGCTGGTCCTTGGCTCCCATGGCGTGGGAGGGGCGAGAGCCCCTCCGAGATTGGATCTATCTCTCTGTTTCTGTGTTCCCTGATTCTACCCCTTCACCGTTTCCTTTATATCTGGAGATCCGTAACTCCGATTGGGGTGAATCTTTCGCCCAGATTTTTCTCATAAAATTAGCTTTCTTGCGGCAAAAGAAGAGCATCAACCGCCTTACAGGGGCCCTAGGAGAGTCCAGGGCGCACCTGCCTCCCTGGGGCGCGCCCCCCTATCTCCTGGCCCCCTCGGGCACCGTCTCGCGTTGATTTTACTTCCCAAAAATCAAAAATATTCCAAAATAATTCTCCGTCCGTTTTTATCCCGTTTGGACTCTGTTTAATATTGGTTTTCTGCGACACATAAAACATGCAAAAACAGGAACTGACACTGGGCACTAGATCAATATGTTAGTAACAAAAATAGTATAAAAAGTTGCGAAAAGTATATGAAACTTGAAGAATATTGGCATGGAACAATCAAAAATTATAGATACGACAGAGACGTATCAAGCTACATGGGGACTCCGGATCGGAATTCGGGGGTCGCCGCCCAGTTGGTGCCACACGGCTCGGTGATGTAGAACCACCCCGATATCCACCCCTTCACCGTCTCTACAAAGGAGCCCTCGGGCCAGGTGACGTTGGGCATCTTGCCCACCGTGGCACCCCCGCACTCAGCTTGTTGGCCGCTCACCACCTTGGGCTTCACATTGAAGGTCTTCAGCCATATGCCGAAGTGAGGTGGGATACGGAGAAAGGACTCGCACACGGCAATGAATGCTCAGATGTTGAGGATAGAGTTGGGGCCCAAGTCGTGGAAGTCCAGCTCGTAGTAAAACATCAGTCCGCGAACAAACGGGTGGAGTTGGAATCCCAGCCCGCGGACGAAATGTGTGAGAAACACAACCCTCTCATGGGGCTCTGGGGTAGGGACGATCTGTCCCTTGGCTGAAAGTCGATGAACAATTTCCTTGGCCAGATAACCGGCCTCCTGGAGCTCCCTGATGTCCTTCTTCTTGACAGAAGAGGCCATCAACTTGCCTCCAGCTCCGGATCCGGACATGGTTGGAGTGCTTTTTTCTAGTGAAGAAGGCGAGAGCTTGGGCTCTGGAGCTCAAGAATGAATGGGCAAAGGAAGGAGAAGGCGTGGATGAACGAGGATGAATCCTTATCCCCTTATCAAGACAGCAAAGGTCATGCACCTCCCCCTCACCTTAAAATCCACCTATTTCCCAACCGCCATGCAAATGACACCGTTAGGTTACCCATGCCTGTATTAATGAGAATCCCGTGATAAGGTGACACGATCTCTGCTTCGACAAGATGTGCGAGTGAAACCGCACCTCGAAATACGGAGCCGCAAGCTAAAAAACGGTTCGAATAATGACCGGACAGTGGCGTGATGTCACGCTACAAAAAGTTGTCAGCGGATTAGCCTCGTGAAATATTATACTCTCTACGGTTGCGTGTGGTACTTGGTTTGCAGAGCTGGACACGTTTCCTGTGTTCGGGAGACTATGTTGGAGTATTCGGAGAAGGAACCCGCCTTGCAATGCCGAAGACAATCTGCACGTCGGACTCATCATCATTGAAGCCTGGTTCAGGGGCTACTGAGGGAATCCTGGACTAAGGGGTCCTCAGACAGCCGGACTATATACGTTGGCCGTACTGTTGGACTATGAAGATACAAGATAGAAGACTTCGCCCCGTGTCCTGATGCGACTATCCTTTGTGTGGAAGGCAAGCTTGGCGATTCGGATATGTAGATTCCTTTCTCTGTAACCGACTTGTACAACCCTAGTCCCCCTCGGTGTCTATATAAACCGGAGGGTTTATACTTCTAGGGTTTAGCCACAACAATCATAACCTCATAGGCTAGACTTCTGGGGTTTAGCCATTACAATCTCATCGTAGATCAACTCTTCTAATACTCATATTCATCAAGATCAATCAATCAGGAAGTAGGGTATTACCTCCATAGAGAGGGCCCGAACCTGGGTAAACATTATGTCCCCCGCCTCCTGTTACCATTAGCCTTAGACACACAGTTCGGGAACCCCTACCCGAGATCCGCCGGTTTTGACACCGACAACCACCATTATGGATGTGCACATGTTCATCCATTTTTTTCTGATCTCATCTATATATATTCTTCTATATGTTACATTGTCTGTCAAAGTATTGAAGAAATCTATGGCTACATCATTTGCTGGAAGTAACAGGCGTATGATTCTACGAAGCTCTTCAAAGTTTTTATGGAATGGAGTTCCTGATAGAATGATTCGTTTTTTCATACGAAATTCAGCAAAGGCCTTCCAAATAGCGATATTCGGAAGGCTCTTGCTGAACTTCGTACCAAAAATCTAACTATCCTATCCAGGACTCCGTTCCAAAACAATTTTGGTGAGCTTCGTACCATTATGCACTTGTTACTTCCAGCGAATGATGAGGCAATGGTTTTCTTGAATCCTTTGACACTAGACAACGTGGCATATAGAAGGGTAGATGAGACCAGGAAAAATATTTACCATTTTCTACACATCTAGAATGGCGCCATCTTATTAAATCCCTTACATGTTAAGAGAATCCGAGCGGTCGAGGATCGTTACCAGGGTAGAGCGTCAAGGGTAGCCGAGGGGATGAGGGTCGAGGGGTCAATTGTCGAGGATCGCCGAGGGGTCGAGAGGGGGACGTCGATCAAACCCCTCTCGCTCGACCAACTCTCGAGGACACCCAAACCATAGAAAAAAAATTGTCGATCTCGTACCCCCTCCTGCCCCTACCGACAAACTCTCTCGAGATATATAAAAGATTTATCAAGAATGCCCCATTATGGATGTGCCTAATTAAGTTGATCCCTATTTTTCCTTATCTCATCTACCATTCCATATGTGCACCTTCTCTTGTGTCAAAGTATTGAATCCTTTGACACTAGACAACATGACATATAGAAGGGTAGATGAGATCAGGAAAAATAGCTACCATTTCCTGCACATCCAGAATCGCACCATCTTGTTAAATCCCTTGTTTGACATTCATGAGAGAGGGGGTCCGGACGTCTGAAATTCATGAGAGAGGCGCTCCGGGCCAAACCGTAGAAGTGTTGCTGAGGCCTCCCCAAACCCTAGAAGCGTCGAGGCCACCCAAATTTACCAAGTTAAAAGAGCGTTGTCGAGGCCACCCCAAACCCTCGAAGTGTTGTGATTAGCCAGCTAGGTCTATGTTTGTCACTATTAATATATCCATCTCTCATGTTTGCATATTAATTGCCATGTTGTAATATTTCTAGAAACTATGGATAAACAAAGAGACTTCGAACAAGAAGAGATATTGGTGGACATAATCCACGACGGACGTGATGTCTTGTCGTTATTTCTCAACGAAACCGATGGTGTGGAAGGAGAGGAAGAAGGCTACGGTGATCGAACAATGGAGGAGGAAAGTCATGATCAAGATGGCTCTGGCAACCGTGATGACAGCTCCGTTGACCGAACGGAGT
>NC_041385.1:788527857-788576280 GCF_002162155.2 Triticum dicoccoides | reverse complement strand
ATATTAGTTAAGCATGTGTTGACTAGCTAATTGATGCATTAATTTTTTTGGTATGTGCATATATTAACTCTTCTTTCTTCTTTTATAACCCTCCGGATCGAGCCAAACTTCGGTAACGAGATGAGGCCCGAAGAAAAGGTTGCGCTAGGATGAAAGGTTCACGATCACAGAAATCACGGGCGATAGCCAACCAATTGAACCCCTCCGGACCAAGGAAGCATTTCTGTTCAGTGCGGGGTTCTTTTTAGGGACATGATCCCGATCAGCATCCTCCAATGGTATAAGCCTAAGAACGAAGACCCTCAAGTTTCTTGTGTCGAAGATAGATAGAAAGATGATCTTTGGACCGTGCTGAAGGAAAATTTCACCCTAATGGCAGAGGAGGATCCGGATCAAGGCTCATGCTCTCAAGAAGATGGTAGATCTATTCAGGAGGTGGAAGAATGAGTTGAAATCAAGGTATGTCGACAAAAAAAGACTCCAGAATTCACCGGCCGACTTGAGAAGATAAGAGACCACTAGGTCGCATTTGTGGCCCACAAGACATCGGAGAAGAGTAAGAAGATGTCAGCGATAAACAAGATAAATGCTGCAAAGAAGGAGCATCACCATCGCACGGGGTCAGGTGGCTACCTCAAAGCCCAGCCATTGTGGGACAAGGCTGAGAGTGACCTGATTGCTAAAGGGGTTGAACAAGAGACATTGAACTAGCCAGACCATTCAAGGACTTGGTTCTTTGGGGTTGGGGGGGCTTTGGACCCTGAAACAGGGAAGTGTTGTTGGACGGACGAGCAACTTGCAACACCCATCACGAAGCTTCAGTCAGCAATCAAGGTAGCGCAGGAAGGGATGTTCATTCCCGACAGAGAGAACGACGAGCTCACATAGGCCTTCGAGAATCCTGAGCACCCTGGACGAACACGAGTCACGCCAGGCTCCGTTGCATGGAAGGTTGGGTTTCCCAACGCAGGCGGTTACAAAACCCAAGTGAGGAGGAGGAATGTGGAGCTGAGCGAACCGCAGAAGCTCAATGCAAGGGTACAAAAGCTATAGGAACGACAAGCTGTTGAGAACCAGTGAGATCCTGCCCAAGCTACCCCAGAACCTACCCCGCCATCTCAGCGGAGAAGTAGTGTGGCTTCCACCGAGCTCATTCAGCAGCTTGACTTCACGGCTCCTAGCTACCCCGTGGATGCTATCACGGAGTCACACCAGTGCCACCTTATGACGCAATGACAGAACCTCAAAGTCAAGGCGGCTGTCAGCTCTGTGTTCCCTCCTGAACCCGATGCAACTTTTCACTACCTTCCTATTCCACAAGGCTATGCTGTTGTGATGATGGATGAAATAACGGAGGGATTTGAGGAGCTCCGGCTTGACCACCCTACAGGTGAAGGGGAGACTCAGCAGGGTCTTGCTCTGAAGACTCCATGTCTATGGCGGAAGGAGCACATCAAGCTTCTGAACTTCACAATTCTGCCTCCTCCTCCTCATCCGGCGAGTTAGCTGGGGACTCCGCCTCCTCCACCTCCTCCTCCTCCTCCGGCGGGCACTCCGCCTCCAACTCCGTCGCGTGAGGGAAGCACTCCGCCTCCTTCTCCGCCTGCTCCGGCGCATCCGAGAAGCCCTCCTCCTCCTTCTCCTTGTTGGCAAATGCCGTCGCTCCGGCTACTCCGGCGCATTGGACCACTCCGCCTCCTTCTACAACTCGTCAACAGCGACGGAAGATAGCCAGAGGCGGGAGGCAATACAGATTCGTTCCATCTCTCAAGCCTGTAGAGAAGCTACCATACGAGATGACTGTGGAGGAAATCGAGCAGATCGTTCAAGCCCAAGTGAAGGACTTCTTTGAAACGAAAATAGCTATGAAACATCCACCTCCGGAGGAGAAGATAGATCCGGTGAAAGCGAAGCGCACTCTCAATGCCCTGAAGCGACCACCACCGTGTTCGCCATATAACAACCATCTTCGTTGTCTTAAAAAGACATTGCAAGAAGCGTGCCAGTCGGGAAGTACTTCAACTGACAAAAGGTTAGAAGAACGAAGAAGTGGAAAGAAAATTACCCAGCTCGAAGAATAGGAGAACCAATCATTCCCTCCGCTCAAGGTGTCTAGCGATACCGTCGCAAATCAGCCGCTACTGCTTGGTTTCACTATTGGTGATTACCTGCCCGACGATGTAGAATTTGAAACAATGGAGGTGGAAGAATTCAAATACCATTATGGGAAGCCTCTCGTCAAAGATACTATTGCTCTAACAACGATGATGGCGAAGATTCCATGACTGGTACATGAAAACCTGCAGCAAGTCTGGGAAGGATGCTTTGTCGATGCTGATTAAAGAGGACCACTACTTCATTGGCCAAGAACTGTTAATTGTTGATTTTGACGAGTTTTTCCAGTTCTACAATCAACAGGTCCTCGACAAATCACTTGTGGCTTGCTACTGTCTGTAAGTACTACTTTCTGTAATTAAGTCTCTTTCATTGCATGTATATATAGCTCAGCTCTTTCATTGCATGTATATATAATTGTCCTCACTATATTATGCAGATTGAAGATCATCGAATGCAGAAAAGCACAAATCTATGACATCAGGTTCATTAACCCAAATATCATGCATGAATACATGTTAAAAAAAAGCCGAAGAGACCGAGGACAACTTGCTCAAATCGTTGCTAAAAAATCAAACCAAAGATAAAATACTCTTTCCTTACGACTTCAAGTAAGTGTTACACTGTCTTTTGCATATTCGGTTTCTGGAGGTTATATTCATGTAACTGATGAGTTGTACATGTGTGCGTAGCTTTCACTTTATTCTCCTAGTGATTAAGCTTGAGAAGGGAGAAGTAACGGTCTTACACTCGAGACGAAAAGATCCCAAGGACTATGCAGACATGACTGGAATGCTCCAGAAGTAAGTTCAATCCATCATTATCGCACCCTATCGGCAACTTTGTTTATTTCCTGATATCAAGTAATTATTTTCTTTGTTTGGCAGAGTTTGGAAAAGATCACCGCAATTTCTCTGGGACTGCCGACCGAGCTGACATTTAAACAACCGAAAGTAAGTACTATACATAGTTCCGCGCATCTCTCATTGATTGTAGCTAGTTTCATCAATACCATTTAGCATGCTCGCTTATCAATTTGATTGATCTCTATTTCTCGTAAAGTGCTTGTGGCAGGAACAAGGAAACGGCCAAGAATAAGTGGGACTACACTGAAAAACAATATCAAGCGCGTAAGCAAAAATATTCACAATTGTATTTTATTACCATCATTTGTGTTAAGTTTCATTCATACACATGTACTGACCCACTTCTTCGATTTAGATCTGGCAGCTGCGGGATGAGCTCCTACCACATGATCGCATAACAGCAATTCAAGAGGAATTGGCAGGATTCTTTCTTGACCACGTCATCAAGAAATCCGGAGAATAGCATGTGGGACTTGACTTCAGACTTTAAGGATTGTAATAGATCTTATATTGTATATATGTAGCTAGTAGTGTCGGGTAGATATACGAAAACTTGTTGTTCGACCAATCTCTCGGAGAAGGAGAGGTTGATCCCTTCTCTGTATATGTTCATGACGATCTTCTGTACTTAATGTTTTTCTTCATTTTCTTACTAGCTAGCGTGACGAGTCCTCTATACGCATACTACGTAGTGTCGACCAAGCACGGAGATAAGAGAGGTCTCTTCTCTCTATTAGCTAGCTAACCCAATAAATGAAACCCCTAATTAAATTAACCCTCAAAAATCCCCAAACCGCCGGCCTCCCAGCCCCACAATTTCGAAATGCTTGGACCCGTCTGGGCTATGTCAAGTGTTTTCTGACCTCGTCCAGGACGGTAGCCATCTCCTCGTTGTGCTGCTCCTTTATTAGAAGCTGAAGTAGTCCCTGGAATAGAAGTCCTTCCAGCCCCCGTGTCGTCCTTCCCGGGGTGACTCGGGCGGCAAATCCAAGCCCGCTCAAGGCCTCCTCCCCCATGCTCCCCCTCCCCTTGCTGCTGGCCCTTGGTTTTCGCCGGGCAAAGCTCATGGCTCTTGCCACGGCTAACGGTGCTGCGCTCCTCCGTGCAGCTCGCAGGTGCCTGGGGGCGGCTGGAGGACGATGGTGGCTGCGCGCGTGCTGCAGCACATGGAGGTGCTGATCCCCCCGATCTGGATCCAGATCTTGGTGGGTTGGTGCTTCGACCATGGCTGCAGTCGGCGGGCGGCGGGTTGGATCAGGGCGGCGTGGGGGACTACTATCGTGATTAAAGGTGGTGGTCCACAAGCTCCTCTTGCATAACGTCATCACGCATCAGCAGGAAACCTTGTGATCTATGTGGAACTTTCGTAAATTTTAGCACAAGGGAAAATTGTTCTCCGATCCAGAAGTATTGGGATTAAATACCTGTGGCATGTAAGTACATGTCCTTAGTTCACAATTTGCAGGTCGATGCATGCTCACTTCCCATACTTCGAGGATACAACATCTCCACGGGAAGAAGAATTGTACTCTAGCAAGTAAGATACACACTGCTTGGAAACTCGTGGTGGGTTCTTTTGAGAGTACGGAAAAAATGTTTCAAGCACACCAAAATTTTGCAATTATAGGACATGGGCTTTGAATCAAGCACTAATAAGAATGAAGGAACGGAAAAGAGCAACCACGGGACATCAATTTATTTATTTACTTTTATGCTTTTGCAATAAATAGAATTCTGCTTGCTATATCATATCGTCCAACAAAAACCAGTCCTGCATGTTTTTCTGTTGCTCGCCATCGTGTGGGTGCTGGCCACTCTAGCCTTACCAAGCGTCATGTGCGAAAAACTGCAAATACGTTTGGAACTCTAGCTTACCCTTTGTAGCTAGATTAGACTTGGTTAATAGCCTAGGAAAGCGCGGAATATTGCACAGAGCAATGTCTGCTTGTCCATGCGGGAGAGCCTAATCAGCTCTCCGTTCGTGAATGATGCTTTGTCGCAGTTACAGGGCTATGCTGCCGACAAAAGTGAGATATGTCAGCGGCACCAAACGCTTATCCTGCCAACATGCCAATCGCTATACTAGGTTGGCATCCAAACACAACAGAGTCCAGGGGAACTACAAGTAGTTAAGGACGTGCGCCACCTATATTTTCAGATGCATCTCACTCCCACCACCCGTCCAGCTCTTCGTGTTGTACACTGTATCCCACCTTTCCCATGTCTTGATTCCATTTTTGCGCTGCTTTTGTGTGGATACTACTCAAGTCCGGAGAGCTGAAGAGCACGAGAGCAATAATGTTATATCGTATGTTTAGCTTATTATTTGCTACATCGGGATGGCGAGTGTGCCCTTTATAGTCGGGCCTTTATAGAAAGGACAGTCATCTTACAGTTACACAGAGAAAATTGTTGATGAGGAACTGGGTTCACCAGAACTCTGCCGACTGGCCCGCTCCCGCTCCCTCCCGCTAGGGTTCCGCCGCCGCCGCCGGCGGTGCCCTAGCCCCCTCCCGCCGACGCCGGACGCCGGCTCGCGCGCCCCGGCCCTCCCCGCCCCCCCTCTTCCTCCTCCCCATCCTCTTCCCGCCCCTGCGCCGCCTCCCCGGGAGGTGGCCGGGGCGGCGCGCCCCTCTTCTTCCCTCGGCCGCCACCCCCGTGAGCTCTCCCCCGCCGCCGCCGGCGGGTGCCCCGGCGCTGGCCCGGGTGCTGCCGGCGGCGGCGGGCCCGTCTGTACCCACGCGTTCGTCTCCCTTCCGGGGCTGGTGACGGCGGCGGTGATGCTCGGCTGGGCGGCGGCCTGGTGACCCGGCAGTGGTCGCCGGTGGTAGGCGCGGTGGCGGTGCTGCCCTTGGCAGCAGGACGGCGTGGTGGCGTGCGGTGGCCGGCGGCGCGTCCCCGGCCCAGATCTGGGCCCTCCCGGCCCCATCTGGGTCCTAGCGGGCCGGTCCCTGGCGTGGCTTCGTCGTCGCCTATGTGGTGAGGAGGAGGAGCGGCTCGGATGGGGGGCGGCGATGCCGATGGCGTGCCTGCTGCAGCGCGATGGCGGGAGCTGTCCGGGAATGGAGTTCCCGGCCAGGCCTGTGGGCACATGGGCCTGGTAGGCTCCTGCTAGTGTGTCCGGTCGGCTACCGTCGTTGACGGTGGAGGTTGTGCCCTCCCGCGTGCCGACGGTGCTGCGGCCCCTAGTCCCGGCTCCTATCCCTTTTTGTGCAGACCTCACCTCGTGGTGCCATGGTGAGACGGCGTGGAGGCTTCTTGACCATGGTGGCGCAAGATGGTGGTCGGTTTGGTGGCAGGCTCTGGAGCACCTGAGGTGAAGGTTGGGATCGGGGGAAACCCCTGTCGGCCTGTCCGACCCCGACGCGGCGACGCCGGTGGGTGCCGCCGGACCTTCCTGGAGGGCGTCGGGGGTGACCTTTCCTCTCGCCTCGTCGTGTACCGGGGGAAACCCTTGGCAGCAGCGTCTGTCTTCGTCGCGGTCCTTCTTGGAGGTGCTGATTGGTACCGGTGCTTCGGAGCCTTAGAGCTTGGTGGGAGATCTTCGATGGGCGCAGTGGTCGTGAAGCTTCTTCGTTTCCGTCGATCCGCCGTTGTCGGCATTCTTTTCTCTTGTTGTTTCTCTTTGTTTCTTTTGGGTGTGGCTGTGTTGCTTCCGCCCCAGCACCTATCCTTGGATGTATCGGTTGGTTGCTTTGGAATACAAAGCGGGGGGAAACCCTTTTTCGTCAAAATTGTTGATGAGCCTATTCGATATCCAAGGACACCAAACTAAATACTAGAGATTAATTACATTTTTTAGTAGCGAAATGATCTGAAGCCGAACTCTCATCAGCTTTCATTTCAAATATTCAATGATGTCGCATCTAGTAAAAAAGACTACTTTTGGAGATATTTTTTAGATAAATAGAGTTTTCATATAATGCTCTAATCAAGCTGATATTCTTTGGCACTTACTGTTGGGAAATGTTGTAGAAAACAAAAATAACTTGCCCGACCAACAACCAGGAACAATATAAAGATGCATATAGGGTTTGGATCAACGATCCTTACCGACTCCTGAGTGCAGCGGAAGTTGGCTAGTCGATGTAGATCGTACTTGGAGTCCCTCAAACCGTTGATCATGATCCCGCCCTCGAACGATCCCTCGAATGGATGATCGAAAGCACGGTCTCTCTACTTGATTTGAAGCATATGGTCTTCACAACCCGGCAGCGCTTCGCCGCCCAGAGCTAATCATCATAGGATAATTAGAGGGAGAAAAAGAGAACCACACAAGGCTTCTCTATTATGAGGATTTAGAGAGAATTAGAACTAGATCTAGTATAGATCAAACTAAAGGAGAACTAGATCAAGAGAGAACTAAAGTAGGCTTCAAAACAACCAACATAGCTACCTATTCTGATATTTCCATAGCCATTCCAAAATATATATCCATGCAACTTGCACCGTTCCGTTTTCATGACATACATGTTCATAGTCATATTGCTTTGCATGATCATAGAACTGGCATGATATTTGTGGCACATCCACCGTTCATAATTTTTATACATGTTATGCTGGATCATTGCACACCCTGATACACAACCAGAGGCATTAATATAGAACCATACTATTCTAATTGTCGAGTTGTCAGTAAATAAAATTGTGATGATCATCATTATCAGAGCATTGTCCCAGTAAGGAAAGGATGATGGAGACTATGATTCCCCCATAAGTCGGGATGAGACTCCAGACAAAAAGGAAGAAAATAAAAGAAAAACAAAGAGGCCAAAAAGAGCCCAACAAAAAAATAAGAGAAAAAAAGAGAAGGGGCAATGTTACTATCCTTTTCCACACTTGTGCTTTAGAGTAGTACCATGTTCTTCATGTAGAGAGTCTCCTGAGTTGTCGCTTTTATATACTAGAGGGAAATTTTCATTATAGAACTTGGCTTCTATAGTCTGATGGTGGTCTTTCTCAAATGCCTAAATATTCATGAGCAACAAGTTGGATGAAGACTCACTTTCTTTCCGTTATCTTTCATACACTTATAGCTCTTAGTGCATCCATTGCATGGCAATCCCTACTCCTCGCATTGACATCGATTGATGGGCATCTGCATAGCCCGTTGATCAGCCGCATTGATGCGAGACTTTATTTTATTTTTGACTTCCCTTATTAATCTCTATCCATGGCTAAAGCACGTGTATTGTGGGGGTTGAAAATGCTGAAGCGCGTTAGAAGTACGATCCAATTGCATGGTTTAACACCTGGTGCTCATGATTTATATTTATGCGGTGAAGGATCGCATATTTTGAAAAAGTAATGATTATGTTACTTATGTTCATGGATATTATTATGTTTATATTGTTACTTCATCGTTTATCAATGCTTATACCATAGATAGATTAGACGATACATATGTTAGATAGCATTTCACATAAAAATTATGTTTTTATCATGTACCTACTCGAGGACGAACAGGAATTAAGCTTGGGGATGCTTGATACGTCTCCAACGTATCTATAATTTTCGATAGTTTCATTCCATTATATTATCAATCTTGGATGGTTCATATGCATTTTATGCTATTTTATATCATTTTTCGGGACTAACTTATTAACCTAGTGCCAACTGCCGGTTCCTATTTTTTTTTTGTGTGTTTGGCTTTTCAGGAAATCAATATCAAACGATGTCCAAACACCATGAAACTTTGTAGAATTTCTTCTGAACCTGAAGGGACGTGGGAAGATTTGGGAGGAGGCTAGAAGATCTACAAGAGAGCCTCGAGCTCACAGGGCGCGCCCTAGGAGGTAGGTGTGCCACCTGAGCTCACGAGCCCCATGCAACTCCATTCACCTATTCACACCTCTATAATGTCACAAATGTTCCCAAACCAACAGGTAACCTCCCGAAACATTTTTTTCGGCCTCCGCAATCTTGTATTCTTCTGCGATCCAATCTGGAGGTGTTTTTCGCCAGAGGGGGAATCAATCACGGAGTACTTCTACATAATCCTTGCTGCCTTCCGATGATGCGGGAGTAGTTTACAACAGACCTATGGGTCCATAGCTAGTAGCTAGATAGCTTCTTCTCACTCTTTGATCTTCAATACAATGTTCTCCTCGATCTATTTGCAGTTTTATCCTATGTAATCTTCTTTGGCGGTGTGACGTCAGAAAGGGTAGCGAGACACGTATTGTATTGTTTCTATTAAGAATAAAATGACGTGGTTTATTCATATTAATTGGATTTACTTTGCCTACATCATGTCATCTTGCTTAAAGCATTGCTCTATATATCACAAAATTAATATCATAGATTCATGTTGGATAGCGGTCAATTTGTGGAGTAATAATAGTAGATGCAGGAAGGAGTCGGTCTGCTCGTCACAGACGTGACACCTATATGTGTAATCATTGCCATGAATACGTCATAACTATGCGCTTTTCTATCAATTGCCCAACAGTAATTTGTTCATCCACTGTAAGCTATGTGTTCGAGAGAGAAGCCTCTAGTGAAAGCAATGGCCCTCGGTTTTACCTTTACCATATTGAAAACCCAAAATACTTTGATGAAATTTATTTAATTTAATTTTACTTCTCTTTTTATGTATCTATCACTATCATACTTAATCCTTCCAAGTAACGATTTCAAGGGGATTGACAATCCTCTTGCCCGCGTTTGGTGCAAGTATTTGCTTTTGTGTGTGCAGGTGTTGCTAAGTGGAGTTTCCTTGGTTCTCCTACTGGTTCGATAATCTTGGTTCTCACAAAGGGTAATACTAATCTATACTATGCTTCATCCCTCCTCTCCGTGGAAATTCCCAATGCAGTTTACAAGTAGCAAATGACTGTTGGCTTGATCAACCTCTCAAGCACAAATTCCCACAACTGTACACTCATACACATTAGGTGATTCCCTCTCTGCTAGGGAGTCATTTCAACACCAGGACAATACTCAGCAGTTTCAGACACCAATGTCCACACAGGCATATAATCAGTTCCACTTATTGGAAAACTTGCTTCAAAAGCAGGTGGACGTGCAAATAAAAGACAAATTGGCATGTAAAGGGCATAAAGATAATTCTCATCCATCACAATGTATCAAAATTTATGCCCCAAGCAGGAGAAACAAATAATATATGCGGCTTTGAAAAAATGCTTGCAGACTCAGGCATATAATTTTCTTCTGGTTACTAATCCATCACACGTTAAATACCAGAAATCTGCTAAAAAGGAAGAGCTTCCACTTGGATTGCTATGATTGTGTGCAATGAAAGGGCCGAAGAAACTTTGAGACACCTCTTTTGGTATCGTGGCTTCGTGCAAGACTGCTGGAACAGTATTCTGCCAAGGAAAAAATTTGGGAATATCTTGCATTGAAGATATTCAGTTAGCACATTAGCTTCTTCAAAAGAGTATTGCTATGGAGATTATTATCCAAGGGTGTTGGTCCACTTGGTGTCTAAGAAATAGAAAAATATTCAGAAAAGAAGCCCCTAGTATCAACTGTTGGAAATTCAGGCTAAAGGAAGATTTGAATTTACTGGCTCAAAGAATTAAAGTGAACCACCTAAACACCCTCCAGCAATGGATTAAGGATCATGTAGAATGACTCCTCACAAAGACATAACCTTCTTTTAGTTGTATCATGTTGGAAAAAACTGGCATTGGATAGATGCTAGAGCCTACTTCTTTTGATTTTTCTTTATATATATATTGTAACCCCTTTTTAGTTCATTGATAGAAAATTATCATAGAACCATTGTTCTATGGTTGGTGCCTCAAATCATGTGGAAATACAGAGCCAGGATAGGGCAACGGCTTCCTTTAGATAGGGGAAGGCCGGCGTTTTGACAAATTTACTCCATCCACCACACATTGAGGTCATATCTACAGATTTAAAACAAATAAATCAAATATCACTATTCATGTGCATTAATTGAATGGCAACGCATCCCTATGGCTCCATAATTTGCAGAATTTTAGAACTACATGAACACAGAAAGAAAAGAATGTATGGTTCGGACCTCATGCACACTTGAATCCTAAAATCTTGCTTGCATTGTAATAAACCATTTGAAATTTTTACATCTAGATTAAAAAGGGGGCAAGTGTCAATAAAAACTAATTCAGAAATGTAAAATAGATTACCTTCTAGACAACTTAGCCCATGGACCAAAATGGTTTTGAACTGACCGCAAACTAGTTAATCCACATGCCTTATTAAACAAAAATGATTGTTACACATTGCATCCACGGGCTGCCATTTCCCATTCAATTGACCCTTAAAACAAAGTCCTCATAACAAACTGCCCGTGCGGAGCGAATGCTGGGTCTTAGGCCTGGGCTACCTCTGCGCCCCTTGCTACGACTGTGGCGACCGCGGCGATGCCCCATGCCGCGTCATCCTTGGCATTGCTCCCACCTTCCCACCCCCTATATCCTACACTCTCCCTCGACAACCTCTATCCCATCAACACCTTCTGTCTCAAGCTCTCATGAAAAGGGGGCCTCATGGAACAGCCAAGAGCTCCGTTGAGGTGAGTAAGGGTCGACGTCCAAGAAGCAGTACTGGGACTGAGAGCGATCCCTGGGGTTATTGGTGTCATGGGATTCGCTTCCGGGATGCTGACAAGAAGCACTTGGACGACCCAGAATTTTCGTAAAAGCAGAAGATGATCCTGTGGTAGGATGATCAAGGTCACTAACGATTCCTATGTACTTGAGCGCAAAACCGTAACGTCCGCACAATCTAGTCCTGATGCCACATCAGATATGTTTCCCGATGCCACCTATTCCAGGCAACATTACATGATGCAACTCCTCGTAATTAAGATTTTTCTACATTTATGCAGAGTCTAGTTTATAGATGCAACTAGTCTCACGAGAGATATAGCTAGTGTTGGTGTGATAAGCATAATACATTAAATATACAGAGACGCGGTACGAGGCAACATCATATTTAAACAATGGATGTCTGGTGACCACGTACACTGGTGTTACTCAACTACCCCACATTAAGATCATATTTTGTTTTAGTTGAAAAAGATATTTTATCTCAACATCCATGTGCTTTAATTTGATGATAATGAAGCCTCATGTCATCTTTGATATAAAATGTATGAATAGAGAAACAAAGTCGATGATCCTCGATATCTCCTATGTCCTTTGCCCATTGCAGAACATGGGCATCGCCGGATCTAGGTGACATGTGAAGGTTCTTGTGATCCCATCTGTACTCCAGCATGTGATGTAGGATATAGAATCCATCATTAAGAGAATCGTTCGGTTGCTGGATGCAGCAGAAGTCGGTCTTATGGCTGAAGGCGACCCTGCCGCCCCTTCTCTTCTTGTCCTTGACCTCTCCACCCCTTGCTTGGTAGTAAAACATAGCACTGTCGAGAACATCCTTGATGTGGGTGTAATCCTTTTTGTGAATGTCCAAGTAAAGAGCGTGAGAGAATCGGGGGTAGAGGATGATGAGGACGGCGCGCCTGCCGCTACGCAAAATAAGTACACCTCAAATTAATTAGCTTCCAATGTGCAAATGAATGATTGAAATCGAAGGAAAGATAGCAGCGCGGATGACTTACACGGGATGATAAGGCACGAGAATCGCCTCCTTGTCCTTATTGGCGAGCATGAAACTGACGATGTAATCCCTCACGTATTCACCGTGCTTTGCGCAGACTTCCAAAGCCCTCGTGCATGTAGTACGGGTCAGCGACACATATATGAGGTATCTGCTCAACCCCGATGATGTAGTTCATGTGCAGGGCATAAAGGCGGACAAACGTAAAATCCAGCTTCTTTACGTGAAACATGTCGAATATGTAATCGAATCGGAGGAAGAACTTATCCGCGGGGAAGCAATCGACGTACGAAATTTGCCGCGGAATGTTAACTACGTAGAGTGGGTAGCCTCGATCTTTCGAGGCGATGAGGCCTTTCTCTATCCGCAGCACATCGTAATGAAGTCTCCTTAGATCGCCGAATCTGACCCGTAGCGTTGTTGCAGGTAGGATTGGTTGAACGGGGATAAGCTATTTATCCGCATCGGGGATATCTATACGGTCCTGAAGCCGAGGCTGCTGAGGCGGCTGGATCATAGCATCAGCTTTTTTGCCTTTCCTCGCTCTCTTCCTAGACTTCTTTACTACCGGAAGGTCGTCCATAATACGTTGAGACGACAATTCAGGCACCGACTCATGACGCTCAAACCCTGAGGAGGCGCCAGTATAGACATACTGTTCAGCGCCATCGTCATCCTCATCCTCATCCATGGCGACGTCATCAGCGACTAATGGAGCCTCCTCCTTACCCCGTTCGCTATCACCCAACCCGACACCCGACGCTAATTGGGTAGGTGGGGTGTTGATGTTCATACCTTGCTGATGCTGCGTGCTCGTGGGTGTGCTCCCGGCCGCCTCCAGACGAAGCAGACTCTTTGGCCACAACAGGACCCACCCATTGCAACAATCATCAAGCCGCCACGGGGTCTCGTCGTCATCCCCCACTAGTATTAGAGGAGGCAAATTCTCGTGGCCCGGTTTGACACTGGTCACAGAAACCTTGAACACGTTCGGGGGGATCGGCCGGCTGTGGAACAATGGTTCCTTCGGCTCCAATATCGTCGCCTTCCCCACATCCACCTTCTGGTCGTCGATGGTGTACAATATGGTGCACGAGGTTTCGTCGGCCTGCAAAGAAAATTCTGCAACGTGAGACATCTGAAAGGCAACGAAAATGGGAGATTATACATTTATTGAAGGGGGCCAGTGTGATAGATGCCGTGAGGGCGTCGAGCTCAGCCAAAGACGAAGCACCGTCTAGCACGTCCGGTGCGGGAGCCGGTGCGGGAGCAGGTGCTGGTGCAACGCTAGTCGAGCTGCTCCCCAAGAAGTCAGCAAGGGGAAAGTCCTCTGCATTTTTTCTGGATTTTTCCTTGTCCAAGTGAAAACGGCCGGAACCAAGGAAGTACACAAATCTGCAACCACCTGTTTTGCGGCAGCTACCGCTGTTGCGACTATCTGAGATGATTTCTTCTCAACCGCAATCTCAACCTTCTTGTCGATGTTTTCTTCAGTTAACCTCCGTCTTTCCTTTCTCTCCTCCATGGTCTCACGGTAGTACTTCTTCCACGTGGCGCCGTCTCCGACACCGTGCACGCGTCCATACGACAGTCGAGTATCCACTGGTTGTCGTTTCAATATGTTCAACGCCCGGTTGAATGGAGTGTCCCACTTGGGCCTCGCCAATGCCTCAGACGACGAGTCGCTTTCGGCCACAATCCTGTGCTGCTCTCTCTACAAAAAGCATAAGGATCGTTTACAAATATGACTAACGTGTGCAATCGAATTGATCAGAAACTAAAATTACCAGTAGTCTCATGAACTCTGTAATGATCGGTTTTGTCTCGTAAAACTTCTTCACTGGGTCCCAACGATGCCGGGCCCTAAGGACGTCATGCTCCTGCGGGACGGTGAACTCCGCCAAGGGGTCTGGGATGCCCAAACTCGCGGCTTCCGCGTCCTCCTTGGCCCATTTGGACCTCTTTCCGCCGTAACCACGGCTTCCGAGGTGGTGGCTCCCAATGTTCCTCTCTTGAAGCCCCTTCATGTACATAGACTTTTTTTGGCAGCTTCAGCCTCGCAAGCGGCCTTGAATATTTGAAACTGCTTTTCCGTGATTGTCGGATTATCTTTTACAATCTCGGAGTAGGGTACCTTCTTATCAATGATCTTTGCTTTCACTCGATTTTTCCAGGCAGCCAACGCGTCGCTAAACTTGGTCATGGCGTGTTTGTTTATCTTCTTCATTTCCGGGTCCTCATCTGGATCTTCATAATCCTTCTCATTCTGGCCCAGGAACAAGAATATCTGGTAAATCTTCCTTAGGAGGGAGCGCCTCATATTATCTATCTTCTGTAGTTTCTCATCATTGATGGTGGCGGTTGTTCGTACGATGCAGCCTATTTGATTGCCGTAGCACGAGCGCGCTTCCTCGGGCGCCTTTGGCTGAAAATTGCCATCGTCCATCTCCGTGACCACCAGTCTAGTAGTACTGAGTTTGTTAGGAAGCCGTTGCCTCTTTACTTTCAGTTCTACACCGGCTCCGCTCCCCGAGGCAGCGCCGGTCTCAGTCTCAGCACCAGTCTCGATGTCAGTCTGAGTCTCAGTGTCGGTCTCAGTCTCAGCACAGGTCTGCATGTCGGTCTCAGTCCCCGATGCCACCGGTGGGCCCAACAACAACATCGGTTGATTGTTAGCAAGGCTAAAAAATTCGTCTGCCGCCCGGTAGACGTCGTTGCAATCACCAGAACCCTGTCCTTCATCGTTGCTAGCCATGTTTTCTATGATTAAATCTAGTAAATTAATTCTAGACCTAATAAATGAATTTAAATGACATAAAAAGGCCTATTGTTTTGCAGGAACATTGACTCCTTCCTGGTGCAGTAAATCCCGGGCACTAGATATGTCCTAGTTTGTAGCACAAGTCATGCCGAAATTCACGGAAAATTTCGGCATGACCTTTGCTATAAAGTGGACAAATGGAGAACCTGAAATTTGCCGGAACAGAAATGAATCAACATTCCGGCAAAACATAGGCCACTCAGCTTCATTCCCTGGAAACAACAAAGCCACTTGGGCACAATCGAACCACTTCAATGAAAAGATATAACATGATCAAACACTATTGAGGAATTTGCATATAACATGGTCACTTCAATGAAAAGATATAATCAACAATAAAGGAATATGCAAATGAACATCAATGACATATATCATATAAAAACAATCTTATTTTTTGTTTACATAGCAACAATTAGTTTGACCAAGTTTTTGAAAAGAAAAACAATTCTGTTTTTTGTTTACAGCTAAATGCCATAGCTACTGTTTTTTATTTATAGCTAAATACTTTTGTTTTTTTGTCTAAAGCTAAAAGTCTAGGAACTCTATTTTCTCTAACCCTTCTGACCTCACCAAAATTTCAACAACAAGACCTTAGTACCTACGCCCAATTTCTTCAAAAATATTCAGGTCCATAGTCCAAATAATTCAAATTTCATTTGAATGAAATTTGGAACAAATTGAGGTCTATAGTCCAAATATTTTTTATAGCTAAGTGTTTTTTTATAGCCTCTGTTAATTGAAATCTAAATGCTACTATTATTTTAAAGCTAAATGGAATTACTGTTTAGGCATTTTCATAAAAATTGCCCTAGCTAATTTCCTAAAAAATTGCTAATCATTTTTCCTAAATGCTATAAAATGCTTACTGCCCTAAAAAAATCTAGGGTTCATATGAACATCAACATAGTATCAACATATATATGAATTACCCTAGCAGAGAGAGAGAGAGAGGAGGGTAGGGGACAGGAGAGGCCGAGCCTTACGGTCGACGGCGAGGGCAGGCTTTGGCTCGAGCGGCGGCAATGGGGTCGAGGGCGGCGACGGTGAGCTCGAGGAAGGAGATGGTGAGGTCGACGACGGCCTCGGGCGGCGGCTGTGAGGTCGAGGGCGGCCTCGTGCGGCAGCGGTGTGGCCGAAGGCGGCGGGCGGCGGCGGTGTGGTCGAAGCCGGCCTCGGGCGGTGGTGGTGTGGTCGAAGGCGGCAGGGCGACGGCGGCGATGGAGCAGTTGGGGGACAGGGGGGGGTAGAGAGGGGGGGAAGGACTTAGCGAAATATTGAGCCCGGGCTGCCGGGATTTGAGTCAAACTAGCAGTAGCGCGTTTTGCCGAAACGCGCTATAGCTAAGATAGCTATAGCGTATTCCAGAGAAACGCGCTACGGCTATTCCTTTCTGTTTTATTTTTCTTTTTCTTTTGTTTTTTTTTACATTTTCTTTTTTTCATTTCTCTTTTTTCTATTTTTTTCATTTTCATTTACTTTTCTACTTATTTTTATATTTATTTTCTTTTTCATAGCAGTAGCATTCTACAGCATAAACGCGCTGCTACAAAGTTTTTAGCAGTAGCGTGCTTCTAGGAGAACCGCTACTACTATTCCTAGCCTACCGGCATTAGTGAGGGAATTTTAGTAGTAGCGCTTTTCTACGCAGATGCGGTGCTGCTAAAACAATGGTTGTAGCGTGGTTTTGCAACAAGCGCTACTACTAAGTAGCGCTAGCGCCGAGTGTTGACCAACGCTACTGCTATACCTCTGTGTATAAGGTTTTCCCTAGTAGTGGGCGGCTACTAGTGGGGGGCGATTGGATAGATATGGATACATTTTGTGCGTAGGATGATGTGACAGATACATCCCAATTGAAACTTTCAGTTTCAAATTTATTCTTAGTGAAATCTATGTATGTCAACTTGATTAATACTTGACCAATCCCTCGGTTGCTTAATATTTGAAAGGTGCCTTTGAAAATCAAGGTCTTTATGTGATTTGTACACAAGGGGGTAATTTTGTCTAAGGACAACTTGACAAATCGTAAGTGCAAGGGTAGCAAACGATATTGCTTTTGTGATCAGAAGGAAACAATTCAACATTTGTTCTCAAATTCCCACTAGCCAATTTAGTGTGGCCAACAATACATCTGTCCTAATATCTTTCCATCTAGTAACATTTTCAATTTGTATGGTAACTGATTAATTGGGTTGAGCATAATACAGCGAAAAAAATCGCGCGGGAGTGTGTGCACTACTTTGGGCTCTTTGAAATTGTTGGAATGCCGTTTTCTTAACCGAACCAATATCACAAACTTTTTGCAGGTTATCTTGAGGGCATCTGCATGCATCCATACGTGGTCATTAGTTCGTTGGACATAAGTCAGGGAGCGTATGACCTTTGGATGCAACCACTGCGTAATGGTAGCACGGGATATGTAAACGGTTTAGATGGTGGTCGGGTAATATGATAGGTTTTTAGGCATCTTATCTTTATTTTTGCCGGTGGTGCCTTTTTTTTGTGATTCACTTTTGCTTGTATACCTAAGATGAGCTTCATACTTTTTTGATACCTTAATTAATAAAATTACTGTGTGCATTGCTTGAGGCAGAGACCGGAGTAATCCTTCTTTTAAAAGAAACAAGTTTAGATGCGTGGAGATTGGACAGCGGACAGACGATTGGCTGTATGACGTACAAATCAGACTCAGAGATTCTTCTGGTTGCAGAACACATGTAATACATATTGATGGAGAGACCTTATGAAACTCGTTGTTATTAGCATGGCATAATGGCCACGGGTAGTTAGGTTATCATATTTAACTAGATCAGAAAGGCGCGCGTTGCCACGCTCGTTCATCTTAACAAAGGGGCATATAAATACTTAGGAATATGATCAATGTAATGTTCTTTAAAGTGAATACATGCATACATTGTGTTAAATTTAAATGCTCTAATAGAGAGCATAATATCGCTGAGCATGTATAGACACACGAACAGACTCACGAAGCACAACGCAGCAAATATGGCAAGGCATTGAAGAATCCAAAATGTTTGGTATATGTAATGACATCAAATATCAACCTGTCTTACACAACGGTGAGGAGGATGTCGGTATATTATTAATAAATAAAAATACAATAACATAAATGATTAATTGTATTGTACCTTTTAGTTGCATGGATATATTATGTGTAATCGATGAAATATTTTGAGATTATTTTGGATAAACCTATGTGCTCTGTATATGTGCACGCTGTAGTAAGGCCTAACCACTACTAAATATACTTGGTTCTTGTATCATTATTGAGGATATAACATCTTAACATAGTTAAATAGATTATATTAGTCACATAAATGCAACAAACAAAATCCTCATCATATATCATATTCCAGTGTTGCTGAAGTGCAGATGGAAACGAGATGATACTAATTTATTTGTGCTAGAAATCTACATTTGGCAGCGGGTTAATCATTCCACTATACCTTTTATTTGGATCAGCTCCAGTCCTTGGAGGTTTCATCCAGTAGGTGGAACCTGAAGTTATTTAGTCATTGGTGTTCAATTTGTTCAGCTGGATCCTACAACATAGCTCCTTGTTAGTTAAATATAAGGATCTTTAATCTTGAAAAATCATGTAACGGAGTGTGCTTCTCCTCAGCCATTGAGAGAAGCACGTGTTGTGCACCAAATAACAAGAATAGATGATTAGGAATTCATAGCTGCAGAACAAGAAGAAAGCAACGAAATTACTGGACATCAAAGCAGTTCCACGAAAATAGGAGCTGAAATAACATTTGGTTTGGTTCATGATGGGACTGCACTGAACAGCATCGCGGCAGTGGAAGTTGACCGTGCTATGTTGTCCTCGGCCTTTTACTTCCAGGGGAGCATGAAGAGCATGACGGAGTAGTGATTGGGGATGGCAGGGCTCATGCAACACCACTGAATCAAACTATTTTGGTGCTCGGAAGAGGAGCAGCTCATTTATACTTGGACTGCTGCTTGTCAAATTTGACGGGACGTTCTGCACCTTGGGTTAGAATTCACTGATGTGGACCGGCGTCGTCGCCATCTTCTAGATCCGCCGTCGATCCCCAACGCGCCAGGCGAGACTTCCGCCGCACCAGAACGCGGCGCAGCTGCAGCCGAGACGCCCTTGTAAGCGCCTTACCACCAACATCCATTGATGTGGATGCGCCAACGCCTTTCCCTTGCCATCGTTTACATGCGAGAGACTGCCCCGGCGGCGGCGGCGCTGCTTCCATCGCTATATTTTTTTCATCGCTATCAGAAGAGTGGAAGGTGGGCAGCCTAACGAGGGTGCCTACCAGCAGCCCATCCGACCTGGCATGCATTTCCAACCCAATCAACCGTAACAAGTCTAGGTAAGTCAGCGGAGCAGCAGCCCACGAAACACCGGATGTGAGGCTGGAGATCGACCGATAAATAATCGGACGGCTAGGGATGTTAAGACGCTGTGAGCAGCCGTAGCTCGTCCCGTTATACTGTTTCTTAATACCATCATCGTGTCATGACGGAAACCAACATACTCCAATGATGCAAAACAAAAGGCAGAGGGCTAGTACCTAGTCATCCGAGCGACGCATCGGCGTTGCAACGATAAAACTGTCGCTTGAATAGGTAGGGCTATCCTCTCCATGAGAATCTTTGTTTGGTGACTACTCTGATATGTTACGCTTTGTCAAGGCGTGTCCATCCCAAGAGTGCGCACGATGGAGCTGGCTTGCTATTCGCTGTCCATGACTGATGATACACCGACGCTATGCAGACACTCTCCAAAAACAGACCCAAGCATGAAATCCTACCTGCGCCACTACTGGGGAAGGTCTTGAGAGACGGAGAGTATGGACGAGAAACCCGTAGATGTCCCAAAGATCAACCAAATATTTCCATGAGTGTACAAAATGAACATATCGTGACCTAACCATATCGTGACCTACAAACTTACCACGGCAGAACCTATAAGACCACATACCATGCCTGCCACATGATCAAGATGGCAGGCCCATGTGAAATAACCGCTCACATCATTCCATAGGATCGCGTCAGAGTTCGCTGCTTGTCAAACAACATGAGGGAGGTGCGCTCATCAACAACCCTAAGCTTAGGCCGCGAGGTGGTAGATATAGTGGACCCATCCTTAAGGCGAGGCGGGTCATCCCTGAGAGCGCACATGGTGGAGCTGGCATGTGTTCTGTGGGGTATTCATCGAGCGGGTGGCTGGCATTGTGGTTGACATTCGCATGGTGGAGGAAAGCAACTTAAAGGTGCAATCAGAGATACAGGAATTAAGTGTGAGCGATCTGGTTGTGGCGTGGAGATTGAGACAAGCGTCAGCGAGCAGCCCAGGACCTCATCGTAGCATCCACTCTGTGATGCGCGGCCCGGCGGCTCTTCACGGAGTTCTAGTGGGAACATTTCTTTACCGTGAACACATAGGAAGGAGGGAGCTAATGGGCGTGATGAAATCTCAAGGAAATCCGAAAAGTTGCTTCTGTGCCCGGCGTCCAGTGCTATGCTATTGAGGCGGTATGTGAGCATTGGGATCACACAACCACATTAATGATGCTGAGTATATCTGCAATATGCCATCACTTATTACAATCTCTAGCCCCAAGTATTTGTACGCCAACCATCTCTGCATAGGGCAACCTATGCCACCCCATCAAGTACCAGGTTTGGCACAAGGCAAAGACCACCAGCTATTGAATACTCTACTACAAGGTAGTGGCCCACAAATAGCAGCGAGATCAATGGTACCTTGGTTTGAATCACAGCATGCAAACCGACGAGCATGCTTACCTATGGCTATGGATTAAAACGGAATTAACTGATTCCAATGTGGAACTTCATTATAAAATCAGATTAAGCACTTGATTATAAAAAAAAATTGCACTGCTTTGAACGTTACAAGACTAAAACTGTAGAACAATCCTTACTGAAAATTATCTTCAACCTCCAAGAATAATCAAGAAATAAAAAATCCATTGGCTTAATTACAAAAACACAATGGTGGCCATTAAAAATTTGGGGACTGTGATTAGTACCAAATGCACTTCTGGATTAATTCAATTAAACCATAATTTGCCCTCTTGATTAATCATTATTCGGAGGCTGTATTTTCTCTCCTTTCTGCTGTGTATGTGTTTTTTAATTCTAAGAAACAGAAATCTGCCACAAAGGCCAGCTAGGCCACGTGAGTCTGGTCCCCAAACTAATGCATTCTTCAATGATGTGCAATGCCAATCCATTCATTCAATGTTTGAAATCTCACCTGTGACTATGATTGTGGCATGTTTATGTTGTTTTTCAAATTACACTTGTGATTTAATCACACCAAAAATTAACAGAGGTGCTGTTTAGCACGTAGAATGAACACCAAGACAATCAAGTGTTTTTCGTAGATGTTAAGAATTCCAGCTATAGAAAATTAAATATGTATGTTATATATTACTCGCTTAATTGCAGGTACATTAGTACTATTAAATATTATGTTTGACAATGTTTGAAGACTACAAAATCACCAGCATTACCAAGTCAGCATAGGGAATTTCCAAATTTTGATGCACTATACACAACTGGTGGACATCAAAGTTTTTGCACACTAATCAAGTTGAAAAAACAGGACAATTCCTCCACCAAGGACACTGATCAGCACAAAAAAACTGGCTCATTGTTTTTGCAACCATTTTTGTGACGTTTTAAACTTAGTTACAGAAGAACAAATTCTAGGGATAATTACCTCACAACATAGAGAAGAAATTATTAATCAACAGAGATTTTATCTGCAGAACAATAACACGAGAAAAAATGGATCGAATCTCATAGGGGAAAACAATATGGACACCAGAAAATTCATGGAAGCAAGAAATAGAAGGAGAAAAATACAAGACAAGGGAAGTTCTGTGAACCAAATAGTTAAAAAAATGTGCTGCCCATGGAGAGAAAAAAGAATTTGATTAGAAACAAAATGCACTGCCCATGAAGAGAAAAAAGAATTTCATTAGAGTTTCTGCATGACCCGGCAAATCCAACCACCGGAACAGCTCCGGTTATACCATCTGGCTAGTGGCCAAGGAGCAGGAATTTCAGGGAAAAAAGTGTTCAACAATAGTTCACATAATGGCCAACGACGTCCGTCACCATGGAAATGGATCTGGCAATAGAACCGCTTAGAAGAAATTCAGGTGACCTACACTTTACGGGAGCACATCAGGCACGGAAGACATCGGAGACGACGAGATGACCCGCTGGCCGGCAGGTCGGTTGCTCCCGCAAGGCCGCACCGCACCCGCTTCAAAGAAATTAAAGGAGCAAAATTTGATACATGCAAAGCTAGCACCTGTGGAGAAGAACAGCCATGGATTCAAAGCCATCCGTGGAGGAAAAGATTCAAATAGAACACATAAACTGGCCATGGCGAGCGGACATGATGGGGAAGAACTCACCTGATCGGAGCTGGCGACATGGACGACGGTCTCCCTGCCACTGGATCTTGAGTTTCGACCCATCCGTGTTGACTGCTTCCTGTGGATTTGGGCGAAATTTAATGGAACCGGGGGCAGAACCGAGTCCCGCTTGAGAGACACGAGAACCTTGCTGCAGTCAGCTCGTGGTAGTGCTGGTAGACTGAAGTAGAGCAGAGCATTGGGGTGGTGACAGAGCCGAGATTGAATGTGGCGGCCCCGTTTTTGAGGCCGCGGCTAGCAGTGTGCGTCCTTGGTGGCGAACGCTCGCCCAGAGGATCTGCACCAAGAATTGCTTAGCAACGTTAGTCATCCGTCCGTCGTCGGAAAGCACGAGAGAGCGTCGCACACCATGAGAGAGAAATGGGAGAGAGAGAGAGCTCAGGAGCAGTGGTTGGGTGGGGCTTTTCGGCGATAGTAATGGGAAGGGTCCACGGAAAATTTGTTGGGCGCTGTTAGGCGCCGGCGTGCCGGCCCAACTGTTCGGCCGGACTCCGCGCAGCTGCACGATTAGCATCCCCAGGACCACACGATTCATTGAGCTATCCCACGCGCGTCCCCTTCTTCTTCCTCACTTCAGATCCACCTCGCTTTAGATCCACCGTATCGCCCCCAACCCGCCGCTCGCCGGCTCGCAGGCGTAGCACAAGGGGGCCGCTTGCCCCGCTGGACAGTTGCAACAATAGTCTCTACTTCGGCCGGTACCAGCAAAATCAATTGTTGTTTCCAGCATAAAACACAAATGTTGTAGCAAAAATACTAACACAGTCACCATCGTCGCCACCCAGCACCTTCTCACCGGTTAAAGGAAATCCCCTGGCCAGTTCCAGCAGAAACAAATACTATTTCCAGCAAAAAAACAAGAAAGAATGCAGCAAAAAAAATCAGCATGAGCACCACCTCGCTGGTGGAAGCAATCACATGAGCCAGTTCCAGCAAAACCAAATGCTGGTTCCAGCAAAAATCAAAATCAATTGTAGGAAAAACACCACCGTCCCAGCAAAAAAATCTACACTAGGCTCCAGCAAAAAATGATGCCGGTAGAAGCAAAAACCACCAATGGTTCCAGCATCCCGCTGCCCGGTTCAAGCACCGTCACCATCCCGTGGGCGCCATCGTCGCCGCCGTGCACTGGTTGTAGCACCGCGACACGTCGATCCCAGCGCTGCTATGTGCTGGTTGCAGCACGGACGTGTTTGGTTGTAGCACCTCGCCACGCCGGTTCCAGCTCCACACGCCGTGGTAGCGGCATCTCTTAGCATCGACCACCGTGGTTTGTAGCACCAGCCACATTGGGTTCATCGATGTAGCAGTGCGCGGTGCTGTGTGCCGGTTTTGTGGCAGCCCACGGCAGATGGGGAAGGTCTGAAGATAGAAACATAGAGTAGGGAAGGGGCGTGAGCTCGGACGAGATCTTTAATGGCGGGCAACGCAAAGAGATAAGAAAGGAAAAGATAAGGGAACATGGGGAGAAACGAATGGAAGAGCTTGCAGGTTGAGGATAAGGATGGAAGTACAGCGGTGAGTGGAGAACACGTGGCGGAAAAATGAAATGCTGGATCGGTGAGTGGAGAACATGTGGCGGAAAAATGAAATGCTAGATCCAGATGAACCAAGCGGTGCGTACGCGTCCGGCCGAAACGCTCGGCCGGCATTCCGTTTACCAAATTTGTTTCATGCCAGACGAGGCTTATTTTGTGTCGGCACATAACCCCATCCGCGGAGGGAGACCCGATACACGCGTCTTGGACCGCTTGCGTACAAACAAACAAGCTAAGACAATCGTATATGCTTGTACAACTGTTGAATATCCGAGGCTGGTATTGATAGTTACCATCTCAAAGCACAAACACACGCGCAAGGTACCGTGCACCAATGTCGTCGTGCACAGAAACTCAGTTTTAGCCTTCTTACAAAGAAATAAGAGATCTTCCCTGGCCCGAATAGGATAGTTGTACTTGTGTGTAATTTCGCATGGATATGCGTGAAGACGCATCCACACCTCAGTTCCCCACGTCTTCACGCATATCCACATGTTCACATTGTTTTCAGCGTTTTCAGTCACGCCTCGCCTCTTCGTCGCGACAACTCGTCAGCGGTCTGCAACTCATGAGCGGACAAGATGATTTTAACAGAAGTAGCATGTGGCAAATCAAAAACCAGCCCAACTGATTCATGACGTGCACCATACATTTGGTCTGTCTTCTGATGCCTTCTATTCCAAGCAGCATTGAACGGGTCAAAATAATCGTAATTCATTTTTTCTCCATTTTACTGTGATCCAAGTACTCTTATAAGAGCTATTTGTACGTGTCTAACCGGAGCTACGTCAAGTATGGGGGTGTGGTAAGCATAGGTACATGTATCGTGATTATATAGAGCCAAGATAGGAGGCAGCGTTGTGCTTTAAATGAGGCTGGTGACCGGATAAATTGGATATCAATCCACCACACATTCACCCGCAAGAAGTAAATAAAAATCCACCGTACATTGAGATCATATCTTCTTTTAGTCTTAAAACGAACAAAGAAAATGTCACCATTATGTGTTTTAATTCGACAGCAGTGAATTATCCTGGCCCCTTTGATTCACAGTTCAAAAAAAACTCATTAGAACAATCCACCGCCTTTTCTACCATGACCTAATCTTATCCACGACTACACCAGCCACGACCAACATCCCATTCTAAATGTATATCATCTCTCCCTTTTCCAATGCCCCGCCATCTTCTCCACCATCACTCCTGCATCTGCACCACCTCCCCTGCTGTCCTACCATCTTCTTTCACCATCCATATATTTTGCAATTACACGCACCTACTGCCTGGCAGACTCAACCTCCTGGAGGTGTTTGAGTGGTTGTCGGCACCAAGATATGTCAATGGCCGAGAGAATGGCCAATGGGGAAGAGGAAATGTAGTGGCCAAGGGGTCGAGGCGTATATAGGACGAGAGGACACCCCAAATCCCCAACCTTAACCGATTTGGGCATGGGTGGCTGGGAGAGGGGTCAAGGGCTCATTTCGTTTGTGTTTTGTTGCCCCGCGGGACTGCAGTTAATTGGGAATCTCTTGTTTAATCAGCTTGTCAAAGTGATTACTGAGCTTGGCGAGAAACCTACAAATATGGCCTATTCATGAACCCCTCCTGCTCGTCTGCGTCGCCCCGGCGTGGCGGCCAGGCGGGCCCCTCTCCCCTGGCCTCCTCCGTATCCCCCCCCCCCACCCCGTGCCGCAACCAGGGCGCGCCACCAGGTGAAGTCCTTCTATTGTGGGCGGCGGCAGGGCTCTTCTGCCCTCCTTGCTCGGTGGCGACGATACAGGTTGCTGCTGGCCAGCAGGGGCGCCGGGGCCAGGCTGGGCGTGAGGTCCGGCGGTGGGATGGCTTCGTGACGGCTACATGATTTCCCTGGTGGGGCGTGCCGGCAGCGGTCGAGCCTTTAGATCGAGCGGCTGCTGAATCTAGATCCCCGCGACGGCAGGTGACGCGGACTGCGGTGGATTTGGTCGCCTCCTCCCCATGCTTGGTGTGCTTTCCTTCGTACGGATCTGGGTTGCGATGTGTGGCATACTGATCCTCGATGTGGAGGGAGTTGGAGGCGGGATTCAGATCGGAAGAAATCTTTAGCCGACCCTGGTCGTCGATGATGGCGGCGACGCCCAAGGGCGCCGTTTTTTCTCCAAGGAGACGTTCGTCAGACCTTCCTATACCTCCACCATGCCTTTTTGTCTCCGGATGAAAGCCCTAACTGCGGTGGGCGATTGGCGGTGACGACGTCTTTGGCGTCATTCCATTCTTGAAGGCGCCACCTTGGGAGCTATGTGGCTGGTGGAAACCGTTCAATTGGCATCGGAGGTGAGGTGGTGTGACATGGGCGTGGGGCTCGGCAGTGGGACTACTTCATGACGGCTACGTGATTTTCCTGGTGGGGTGTGTCGGCAGCGGCCGGGCCTTCAGATCGTGAGGCGGCTGGATCTGGATCTCGGCGGCGGTAGGTGACGCCGGCTGTGGTGGATCTGACCACCTCCTCCGCAAGCTTAGTGTGCTTTCCTCCATACAGATCGGGGTCGCGATGTGTGGCTTGTTGATCCTCGATGCGGAGGGAGATGGAGGTGGGATTCAGATCGGGAGAAATCTTTGGTTGTCCCTGGTCGGCGATAGCGTGACGCCCGAGGACGCCGTACCTCAACCATGCCCTTTTTTCTCCGAATGAAAGACCTAGCTGAGGTGGGCGGCGACGGCGTCTTTGGCGTCGTTCCCTTATTGAAGGCGCCGCCTTGGGAGCTATGTGGTTGGTGCACACCGTTCGATTGGCATTGGAGGCGATCTGGATCAGGAAGTTGTGCGATGTGGCATCTACCGTGTCGATGACGGCGAGTCCTAGCGGCATGGTGCAGAAGAGTCTCGGCGCCGGATGCGTCTTGATGGACGTGCGTAGGGAGGTGGCAATGTCTGGCATCATGGTGGCGTCGACGGCAGGCCTGGCATGGTTGATGCGTCAGTACTTGCTCTGAAATTGGATTGGTGGAAGACGGCGGTGCCGGACATTTATGTGCCTCAGACCCGGCAAGCGGTTTGGTTGAGGCCTCTGGCTTTAGATGTTACCTTTTGGTGCGAGGTGTACTTGGTATTCGGCTCGGATTATCGGCACCTCTTCATCAACTGAATAGAAGTGGCGACAACATGTTGTCAAGATGGTGACTTCAGATGTATTGATGTATTAATTTGTAAGGTTTTTATGAATAATTAATAAAATAGCTGCATGCATCGTCCAGATGCAGAGGCCGGGGGTCATGCTCTTTAAAAAAAAAAGCCCCGAGCAGTGGTTATCGTGCAGTTAACTGAAAGATAGTCTTGCATGTTGTTTTGTGACCAGACATTATATGTCATTTTGTGATTTTGGGAGCAACAAGCTGCGTGGCAACTTTGGAGAAGCTTCTAGGAAAACTACTTGTGGATTGTGGTTCCAACGGTGACTAGGTAAGATCGCGTGGGAAATCATATACACGAACTAACACGAGAATAAAGCAAAATTTAGTGACAAGTACGTTTATTAAGACAACAAAGTTGGTCGGTCTGAAGCAACTTTGACCAGACTCACCCGGCAACTAATTTGTGTGTCGGAATTGCAAATTTTCTTAAGGCAGACTTGGTGGAAAGATCAATTGTGCATCAACTTTCAACATGCCCACCTCGATGAATCAGAACTCAGCCATGTGGGAAAGATCAATTGTGCATCAACTTTCAACACGCGCGTCACCCTACCCTACCCGGGGGCAGGTCCGCTGCCAGCCACAGCCCACTCATTCCGCCCCCATGTCTCTCACTGCCACCAGAGGCTCCGCGGGCGAAGCCGTGTTGGATACAGGGACGGTGGTGGTGGGGCCCGTTTTGTGACTTGGCATGGGCCTTGTGGCGGAGACGGCCTTGCTGTGGCAGCTGGACGGCCTGATGCTGCTAATTGTGGCGGAGGCAGCCGACGGTGACTGTGTCATAGCTGCTACTTGGATTCCAGACAGATCAGTTTTGTTCCGTTCCGAGACCGTCAGGAGACACGCGATGTGGCGGTTGATGGCTGAAACAGTTTTGTTCCGTTCCGCGACCTTCGGGAGACACGCGATATGGCGGTTGATGGCTGAAACAATTTTGTTCCGTTCCGCGACCTTTGGGAGACACGCGATGTGGCTGTCGATGTCGATACACCTCTAATGCGTTCGGTGACCTCTCAGTGACATGCCATTCTTGATGAGCATTTAGGCATTGGCCAACCACCACTAGTAGAAAAATGACCATTTATCCCGGTTCGTAAGAGCCTTTTGTCCCGGTTTAAGAATCGGGACTAAAAGGTCGGTACTAATGCCCTTGGCCTTTAGTCTCGGTTCTTACACGAACCGGGATTAAAAGGTCGGTACTAATGCCCTTGGCCTTTAGTCTCGGTTCTTACACGAACCGGGACTAAAATGTCGGTACTAATGCCCTTGGCCTTTAGCCCCGGTTCTTACACGAACCGGAACAGATGGGCCTCCACGTGACCACTGCGGGCAGCCCAGGCAGGGGGGCCTTTGGTCCCGATTGGTGACATAAACCGGGACCAAAAGGCATTCACGCGTCAGCTGCTGGCTGGAGCTGAGGTTTTTTTAAAGGGTCTGGTTTAGGGGTTTTGGGGTTAATTTAGGTTGTTATTGGCTATCTAATAGAGAGAAGTGTCCTCTCTTATATCTTCGTGCTTGATTTACCAACGCTACTGCTATGTTCATTTCACCCGCTGATATATAATAATTCTTCATGCTCGCATCATACATCATCATATATAATATCAAGTCCTACTAATCATGCATCATCATACAACTTCTACTCGTTATTAATAACAAGTCATACGATCATCATCCTCATAGTCATCGAACACAACCCTACTTAATTGTTCGTAGCACATGATCATCAGTATCAGGTAGGACCTAAACACCCTTAAGGTAAAATAGCATAAAACAATATAGACCCTAACTCTCCATTATGAAGAATGGAGATCATCTTGTCTCCAATTCTTGCGCTTCGCTTCCTTTTGCTTCCAAGAACCTCCTTACGACTGTCCATTCATTTTTTCCATTCTTTGATTGTCATGTCTCCACTTCTTTTAGAAATCCGGTATGGACAGTTGAGATTCGTAGGATGACCTGATTGTATGTTCAAAACATCAAGGCGACCATGCGTATACATCAGATGAGGCACACAATCATTCGGGATTATCTGTTGAAAAACATAGTAATAACTTCGTAGTTAGCAACGATGTACTAGTTTTAGAAGTATGCAAAAGATGCACGGATGTCGTAATAGTAAAAAATCTTACCAGGGTATCTCCATGGTAGTTACCGTAGTTCAACACGTGCACAAATGACACGTATTGACCATAATGTTGAGGACTTCGATTGTAGATATTGTAATTCTCATGATCAGTACAAAATGCAATCAGATGATTTTTCTCCTTATAAGTTAATTCAGAGTCATCGGTGTAGTGGGTTTTGTCTACCATCTTCCGCACATTCTTTGAAGAATGAAAATAAGCTGTCAACTATTTTGAAATAAACAATATAAATTACTTAATAACTATGTTTGAGAAGCTCGCATGGGGGAAGAATTGGAAGTGTATCAACAAGGACCCAAATGTCCATATTGTCTTGCTCGATTTTAGGATCACCAAGATCCATGGTGACAAGCATACCCTCATCAAAACCATACATCTTGCAAAGTGCTTCCCAATTTTTGCAACCAAAATGGGTTACACTCTCAGAATTATACAGCTTTACTTCAAAATCCACACCATGATGGGTCCTTAGGTGATTTTTTTTGGTTTCCATATTTTCATGGTCTTCAAAACCCATCCTCTCCAAGACATAGCGTCTTGCATAGCATGGGATAAGCTAGTCGAACTAGAAAAAATGAAAAATACTCGTTAAAATAGTTGAAGTCGTGCTTAATTACGAAAAAAAATATTATCGTCATTGCGTACCGTTTCAATATCGAAGGTCTCCTCGAGCTTAATGCTGAAGCGTCAATCTTCGTCCAGTTCAAGGAACCTGTCGCACATACCTCGGTCGTCGTGGCACCAATCGCACTCCCCCGGGCGGTTTTCGTCGTCCGAGTATGACATTTCCTATGTTCATAATTCAAATATTAAACTTGTACAATTAACTATATGTACTAAAAAACCTAAATTAGATCATGATTATTCATCACGGGTTGACTATTGGTGATGGTAGCTCCTCCTTTCATTCATGAGTGCATTATTACACCAAATTGTCTAGCACACAGAAATGAAGGAGAAGCTGCCCCCACGATGGCGTGGATGATGGAGGGGGCTTCTAGATTTCTGCATAGTGCTCTCCAATTTTAGCATTCAAAGTAGGAGTATTTTTCCAATATGAGCATTCAATAAGCAAAACCAAATCGTAAAATAAAGTAGTATTCAAATTAGCATGCATTCAATTATAAGCAAAAGTACATCATCTCTTGTGTCCGTACATCGTCGAATATTATCACTAATACTCCTCAAATACTATCATACATATAGCATCGCTAATACAGCTAGAACCGTAGCGACCGACGGGTATCGTCGTGGGCGGCAGACACACAAAGATAAGGAACCATCACAGGATCATAGCTCCAGTGAGATCCCTAAAGAACCTGCCAGGTATTGTCGAAACTGCCCTCCAACGCAACCATGTAGCGACAGATGTGCTCGTCGTCCTCGCTGACACGGTGACGCACCTCCTCCCCGGTGTCCGGAAGCCTCGGCCCCATCACCGGTCCATGCGACCGCCACCAAACAAGGATCGGGTCAACAACGGGCTGGCTCCTCACCAACCTACGCCTCCCGGAAGGTAGCACCTCCAAATACCAGCCCGGCGGATCCCAGTCCCGGACATGGGCCCTCTGATCAAGGAGGCCTCCTCCGCCGAGTCGACGACGAGGATGCGGGATACGCATCGTCGACGTCGATGCGGGATTAATTGCTTGAACTAAAAAAATAAACTAGTTCTATTAATTTTCTTGCTAAAAATAAACTACCTCTATATATAGTAGAATAAAGTAGTTTTAGTAAATCAACTAGTTCAACTACTAAGCACTTACTATAACTAAATAAAGTAGTACTTACTAAAAATAAACTACTTCTATAGTAAAATGAAGTAGTTTTATTAAATCAACTAGTTCAACTATATATTAAGCACTTACTATAAATAAAATAAAGTAGTACTTACTAAAAATAAACTAGTTTAACTAGTTCTATTATTTTTCTAACTAATTATATTAAACAGTTTCTCTTCTTATTTTCCTTTTTCCTCTCGTGCTTTTTCTTCTAAATAAGAACATATACATAAATGACTTTGATCATACACAATTTTTCTATACATACACAATATGAACATACACATAAATTGACAAAGAAAGTTCTATGAACAAAAAAATAATTAAAATTCTATGAAGAAAATTACAACACAAAAAAAATCATAAAAATTCTATGAACAAAAAAAAATCATAATAAATTGACATATTCGATCTTTGCATATATATGAACATACAAACATGCATATTCAACAATAATATCACCAAAAATCTATAAAACAGAAAAAAAAATCAAACACAATATGTACAAATTACACAATATGAAAAAAAAATCTAAAAAAAAATCTATGAACAAAATCTAACTCAATTAACTACACATCTAAATTAACTACACATCTAATTAAATTAGCAAAATTCATATAATCTCACGGGGATGGCGACGGCGTGAGGGGCGCGGAGAGGGCGACAGTGCGTGAGGGGCGGTGCGGCGACGGGCGATGGTGAGGGGCGGCGCGGCGATGGGCGACGAGCGAGGCAGGGCCGGCGGCGTCGCGGGGCACGGGGCACGGGGCGGCGACAGCGTCGGGGCGGCGCCGGACAGCGTCGGAGGCTGGGCGACGACGGCGACGGCGAAGCGGAGAGGGGCAGCCTGGCAGCATCGGGGCGGGGAAGATGAAACTGAATGAATTTTTCATGAGTGCTAATTATATAGACGAAGCATTGGTCCCGGTTCGTGAGACAGACCGGGACGAATGCAACCTTTAGTCCCGGTTGGTGCCACCAACTGGGACCAAAGGCGTCTTTTCAGCAGCCCAAAGGGTGGGAAGCAGAGGCCTTTCGTCCCGGTTGGTGGCACCAACCGGGACTAAAGGGGGGGCATTGATTCCGGTTGGTGCCACCAACCGGGACCACTGCACCCCTTTAGTCCCGGTTGGTGGCACCAACCGGGACTAAAGGTGTTGTGCTGGCGCGGTGTGGTGGGAAGTTTAGTCCCACCTCGCTAGCTGAGAGAGCTCAGCACCTGTTAAGAAGCTGCGTTGCAACTCAGGTGCTGAGTGATACATTTCCAACGTATCTATAATTTATGAAGCATTCATGCTATTTTATTATCTGTTTTGAATGATTACGGGCTTTATTACACACTTTTATATTACTTTTTGGACTAACATATTAACCGGAGGCCCAGCCCATATTGTTGTTTTATTGCCTGTTTCGTTATTTCGAAGAAAAGGAATATCAAACGGAGTCCAAACGGAATGAAACCTTCAGGAGCGTGATTTTTGGAAAGGATATGATCCGGGAGACTTGGAGTTCAAGCCAGTGAAGGCTCGAGGAAGCCAGGAGATAGGAGGGCGCGCCCACCCCCCTGAGCGCGCGCCCCTGTCTCCTGGGCCCCTCGAGGCTCCCCCGACCGACTTCTTTCGCCTATATAAGTCCACGTACCCTAAAAACATCGAAGACGAAGATTGATCGGGAGTTCCGCCGCCGCAAGCCTTTGTAGCCACCAAAAATCTCTCGGGAGCCCGTTCCGGCACCCTGCCGGAGGGGGAACCCATCACCGGTGGCCATCTTCATCATCCCGGTGCTATCCATGACGAGGAGGGAGTAGTTCACCCTCGGGGCTGAGGGCATGTACCAGTAGCTACGTGTTTGATCTCTCTCTCTCTCTCTCTCTCTCTCTCTCTCTCTCTCTCTCTCTCGTTTCTCTCTATGGCACGATCTTGATGTATCGCGAGCTTTGCTATTATAGTTGGATCTTATGATGCTTCTCCCCCACTACTCTCTTGTGATGAATTCAGTTTTTCCTTTGAAGTTATCTTATCGAATTGAGTCTTTAAGGATTTGAGAACACTTGATATATGACTGGCCGTGCTTATCTGTGGTGACAATGGGATATCATGTACCACTTGATGTATGTTTTGGTGATCAACTTGCGGGTTCGGCCCATGAACCTATGCATAGGGGTTGGCACACGTTTTCGTCTTGACTCTCCGGTAGAAACTTTGGGGCACTCTTTGAAGTACTTTGTGTTGGTTAAATAGATGAATCTGAGATTGTGTGATGCATATCATATAATCATGCCCACGGATACTTGAGGTGACAATGGAGTATCTAGGTGACATTAGGATTTTGGTTTATTTGTGTCTTAAGGTGTTATTCTAGTACGAACTCTTGAATAGATTGATCCAAAAGAATAACTTTGAGGTGGTTTCGTACCCTACCATAATCTCTTCATTTGTTCTCCGCTATTAGTGGCTTTGGAGTGACTCTTTGTTGCATGTTGAGGGATTGTTATATGATCTATCTATGTTATTATTGTTGAGAGAATTTGCACTAGTGAAAGTATGAACCTTAGGCCTTGTTTCCTACCATTGCAATACCATTTACACTCACTTTTACCACTTGCTACCTTGCTGTTTTTATAATTTCAGATTGCAAATACCTTTATCTACTATCCATATTGCACTTGTATCACCATCTCTTCGCCGAACTAGTGCACCTGTACAATTTACCATTGTATTGGGTGTGTTGGGAACACAAGAGACTCTTTGTTATTTGGTTACATGGTTGTTTGAGAGAGACCATCTTCATCCTACGCCTCCCACGGATTGATAAATCTTAAGTCATCCACTTGAGGGAAATTTGCTACTGTCCTACGAACCTGTGCACTTGCAGGCCCAACAACGTCTACAAGAAGAACGTTGTGTAGTAGACATCAAGCTCTTTTCTGGCGCCGTTACCGGGGAGGCTAGGTAAGCGGCACTCACACCCCATCAACTAAGCTCTTTTCTGGCGCCGTTGCCGGGGAGGTGAGTGCTGAAGGTATATCTTTAGATCTTGCAATCGAATCTTTTTGTTTCTTATTTTATCACTAGTTTAGTCTATAAAAGAAAACTACCAAAAAAATGGAATTGAGTTTGTCTCATACGCTTCGTCTTTTTAATATATTCCGTGAGTTTGATGAAAAGGAAAATTGTGTTAAAGTACTAGAAGAAGAAATCTATAGAATGTTTGATACTAAATCTTTGAATGATGAGCATGATTGCAATGTTGTTAGTATGAACTCCTTGAATATCCATAGTACTAATGATGATTGCACTAGTTATGATGAAAATATCTCTTATAAGCATATCGATGTTTGTGGAGTAGATTGGGTTTGCAAGTACACACCAAATAGGGAAAATAGATATTGCAAGAGGCATAAGTATTTAGAAACTAAAGGGTTGCAAAAAGGCTTAATGTTAGTGCTGAAAATTCAAGATATCTTTACCGTTGTGAACTTTGCAATGAATGTGATCATTTACATCTCCAATGCAAATTGTTTCATGATCGAATCGTGTCCAAAAATTGTGATTTGATCTCCCTTTCTCATTACAATGAACTTAGTTTGCTTTTGGGTTATGAAGAATTGAAACGTGTAACTAAGCTTATTCCAAAATTTAATCTTGAGCATTTCCTTGATATTGATTTAGAGGAGATTTATTTGTTTTCTGCGGTGAATTGCATTGAAAATCCTTATATTGCCAATCACCTAAAGAAAAGAAAGCAAATAGAAGATGATGAGAATACTAAAGAAAGGGAAGAGACTTCCCAATATCCTCCTATTATTTCTTATGATGAATCCACACATAATGTGAAGAAGAAAAAGAAAAGAAGGAGCAACGAAGGTAAAAAGGTATCCCTCCCAAATGATATTGCTCCTACTACTCATTGTGATGATGATAATTGCTATTCTATTGATGCTATCCATACTATTAATGATGAGAGTGATTATGCTTATGATATGAAAAGGCCCAAGATTGGGGAAGCTATGTTTGATAAGGATGAAATATTTGAGAATATATTTGCTGAAATTAATGTTTGTCCCAAGCTTGGGGATACTATGTTTAATGAAGATGATATTTTTAGCATCCAAGTTTTGATATGCAAAGTTGTTATAATGATAGCATGCCTCTTACCTATGATGATTATATTGATGAAAGTGGGTTTGGAAGAGTGTCAACCTTAGGAAGTAGTGATCCCACTATTTTGGAGGATGTTGAATTTTATTGTGATGAATACGAAAGTGGATTTGGAAGAGTGTCAACTTTATTTAGTGATTCCACTATCTTGGGAGAGGTTTCAATCGATTATGATGAGAACGAAGTTGCTACTTATGATGATTATTGTGATGAAACTTATGCTATAAAAAGTAGTGATAATTATATTTATAATACTTGTCATGATTATGATTACCCTTTTTCTGAACATTACTCTTTTAATGTTGAAACAATTTTTAGTGTTCAAGTCTCTTATGATACTCCCACTATTCCGAATGAGAAGAATTTTGCTTATGTGGAGAATAGTAAATTTTCTATGCTTGTAGATCATGAAAAGAATGCTTTAGGTGCCGGTTATATTGTTGAGTTCATTCATGATGCTACTGAAAATTATTATTAGGGAGGAACTTATGCTTGTAGGAATTGCAATAATATCAAGTTTCCTCTCTATGTGTTGAAATTTTTGAAGCTATGCTTGTTTTACCTTCCTATGCTAGATGATTATTGTTCCCATAAGTTGTTTGCTCACAAAATCCCTATGCATAGGAAGTGGGTTAGGCTTAAATGTGCTAGTCATATTCTTCATGATGCTCTCTTTATGTTTGAATTCTTATCTTTTATGTGAGCATCATTGAAATCATCATGCCTAGCTAGGGGCTTTAAACGATAGCGCTTGTTGGGAGGCAACCCAATTTATTTTTGTTCCTTGCTTTTTGTTCCTGTTAAGTAATAAATAATTCATCTAGCCTCTGGTTATATGTTCTTTTATGTTTTAATTAGTGTTTGTGCCAAGTAGGACCTTTGGGAAGACTTGGATGAAGTCTTTATGTCTTGCTGTAAAAAACAGAAACTTTAGCGCTCACGAGAATAGCTGCCACTTTTTACTGGAGAGAGCTTTTAGGTTGATTCTTTGTGCATATGATTAATACACAAATTACTCAGGTCCACCAATTTATTTTGGAATTGTTTGAGTTCCATAAATATACATTTGATACAGATTACTACAGACTGTTCTGTTTTTGACAGATTCTGTTTTCTATGTGTTGTTTGCTTATTTTGATGAATCTATGAGTAGTATCGGAGGGTATGAACCATAGAGAAGTTGGAATACAGTAGATATTACACCAATATGAACTTTTAATGAGTTCATTACAGTACCTAAGTGGTGGTTTTATTTTCTTATACTAACAGCGCTTACGAGTTTTGTTTTGAGTTTTGTGTGGTTGAAGTTTTTAAGTTTTGGGTAAAGGTTCGATGGACTATGGAATAAGGAGTGGCAAGATCCTAAGCTTGGGGATTCCCAAGGCACCCCAAGGTAATATTGAAGGACAACCAAGAGCCTAAGCTTGGGGATGCCCCGGATGGCATCCCTTCTTTCGCCTTCGTTCATCGGTAACTATACTTGGAGCTTTATTTTTATTCACCACATGATATGTGTTTTCCTTGGAGCGTCATTTTATTTTATTAGTATTTGCTTGATGTTATTTAGAATAATGTTTTGAATCTTTATTTTCAATAAAAATGTCAAGTATAGCCTTTACCATGCTTATTTTGCTAGTATACATGTTGCTGTTTGAAAACAGAAAGTTTACCGCTGTTGCAAAAATTCCCTAGAAAAGTAAGAAAATGATATAATGTTTAATATTCTTGCATATTGAGCTCTGATAAATCTTCTACAGCGTAGTATTTTTCTCATAATTTTTGCAGTTAGGGAAGTATTGATACTCTTGCATTCTTTACAGACTGTTCTGTTTTGGCAGATTGCTGTTATGCTTGCATTGTTTGCATTTGTTTGCTTGTTTAATGATTCTATTTGAGGATAGGAGTATTAAACATGCATAGTAATTTAGTATGCAATGTTGAATAATAATTTTAGTGATTTTTTATAGTAGAAAATGATAAGGTTTTGCATTGGTTTATACTAACCTATCTCACGAGTTCTTGTTGAGTTTGTTGTGGGTGAAGCTTTTGATAAAAAGAAGAGAAACCATGATATGAGAGAAATTAAGGAGACATAAAAGCTAAAGCTTTGGGATGCCCAAGGCACCCCAAGATAATATTTCAAGAAGTCTCAAGCATCTAAGTTTGGGGATGCCCCGGTAGGCATCCCGCCTTTCTTCTTCAACAACTATCGGTTAGTATCGGTTAAACCTAAGTCTTTGCTTATTCACATGAGTTGTGCTATCCTTGCAATGTCATTTTATTTTGTTTTGCTTTCTGTTTGAATAAAATACGAAGATCTGAAATTCTTTAATGAGAGAGTGTCTTCACATAGTTACATAATTATTTATCTACTCATTGATCTTCACTTATATCTTGTTGGAGTAGTTTGTCATTTACTCGTGTGCTTCACTTATATCCTATGAGTAAATGGTTGAATGAGTTGAATTTCATAAATCTGAAATTATATATGTCTCATGGGGAGTAATTACTTCACATTTTAAGAAGTATAGGTTGTAAATTTATTATAGGTTAGCAAGCATTGTATTGGTCATTTGAACAATTCATGAAAGAATATTGAAGGAAGAGAGATTTCACATATAAATATACTATCCTAGACATGTACTATCCTAGACATGTTTTATAATTGTGAGCACTCATTAAGTATGACATGCTAAAGAGTTGATGTTGGACAAGGAAGACAACGTAATGGGTTATGTTTTCTCACCTCTCAGTTAAAGTATATTGTCATGGATCATTCAAACATGTTGAGCTTGCCTTTCCCCCTCATGCTAGCCAAAATTCCTTGCACCAAGTAGAGATACTACTTATGCTTCCAAATATCCTTAAACCCACTTTTTGCCATGAGTGTCCACCATACCTACCTATATGCGATATTTACCTGCCGTTCCAAGTAAATTTGCATGTGCCAAACACTAAACCTTCAAACAATAATCTGTTTTGTATGCCAGAATCGCTCATGTAGCGACTAGGGGCTGTCAGTGTCTTCCATGCTAGGTGGGTTATTCTCAATATGTGTGGACTCTTCTCATCATTCACGAGAAAAATGGCTGGTAACCGGGATGCCCAGTCCCATGATCAAAAGATCAAAATCAAATCAAAAATAATTAAAACAAAACTCCCCCAGGTTTGATGTTAGTTGGAGGCACCCATTGTCTCAGACAAGCCATGGATTGATGATTGTTGGTGGAGGGGGAGTAAAAACTTTTACCATTCTGTTTGGGAACCGCCTATAATGTATGTAGTATGGAAGATATTGGGAACTCTTGGTTGTTATGTTGACAATCAGGTCATGCCTCTCAAAATTATTTATCTCTATTTCAAAATTGACTTCTGGCACCTCTGCAAATCCCTGCTTCCCTTTGCGAAGGGCCTATCTTTTACTTTATGTCTTTTACTTTATGCAAGAGTCAAGGTGATCTTCACCTTTCCCTTTTTTATTTTATCCTTTGGCAAGCACCTCGTGTTGGAAAGATCCTGATATATATATCCAATTGGATGTAAGTTAGCATGAACTATTATTGTTGACATCACCCAAAGGTGAATACGTTGGAACGCAACGCTATAAGCCCCTATCTTTCTGAGTATCCGATTGAAACTTTATAACCATTAGTATTGCGTGAGTGTTAGCAATTGTAGAAGACTATATGATAGTTGAGTATGTGAAGTTTGCTAAATCAAAGCTCTGACATAGACCCTTCCTGAAAATAGGATGAATTGCAATTATTTGATGACTGAGAATGAAGTTTGCTAGTTTATGATTTATGCTTTAACATGTGAATAGTTTGTTACTTGATCGTGAGAAGTTTTATGAGATGAACTACTGTTATAACATATAATCATGCTAAAAAAGGTGATTGAAATTATCATTGATCAAACTTGTGCACCTTCTAGCATTCACACTTCATAAATTCTTCCTTTATCATTTACCTACTCGAGGACGAGTAGGAATTAAGCTTGGGGATGCTGATACGTCTCCAATGTATCTATAATTTATGAAGCATTCATGCTATTTTATTATCTGTTTTGAATGATTACGGGCTTTATTATACACTTTTATATTACTTTTGGGACTAACCTATTAACCGGAGACCCAACCCATATTGTTGTTTTATTGCCTGTTTCAGTATTTTGAAGAAAAGGAATATCAAATGGAGTCCAAATGGAATGAAACCTTCGGGAGCGTGATTTTTGGAAAGGGTATGATCCGGGAGACTTGGAGTTCAAGACAGGGAAGGCTTGAGGAAGCCAGGAGATAGGAGGGCGCGCCCACCCCCTGGGCGTGCCCCCTGTCTCCTGGGCCCCTCGAGGCTCCCCGCCCGACTTCTTTCGCCTATATAAGTCAACGTACCCTAAAAACATCAAAGACGAAGATAGATCAGGAGTTCCGCCGCCGCCAGCCTCTGTAGCCACCAAAAACCTCTCAGGAGCCCGTTCGGGCACCCTGCCGGAGGGGGAACCCATCACCGGTGGCCATCTTCATCATCCCGGCGCTATCCATGACGAGGAGGGAGTAGTTCACCCTCGGGGCTGAGGATATGTACCAGTAGCTACGTGTTTGATCTCTCTCTCTCTCTCTCTCATGTTCTCTCTATGGCACAATCTTGATGTATCGCGAGCTTTGCTATTATAGTTGGATCTTATGATGTTTCTCCCCCTCTACTCTCTTGTGGTGAATTCAGTTTTCCCTTTGAAGTTATCTTATCGGATTGAGTCTTTAAGGATTTGAGAACACTTGATATATGTCTTGCCGTGCTTATCTGTGGTGACAATGGGATATTATGTGCCACTTGATGTATGTTTTGGTGATCAACTTGCGGGTTCCTCCCATGAACCTATGCATAGGGGTTGGCACACATTTTCGTCTTGACTCTTCGGTAGAAACTTTGGGGCACTCTTTGAAGTACTTTGTGTTGGTTGAATAGATGAATCTGAGATTGTGTGATGCATATCGTATAATCATGCCCACGGATACTTGAGGTGACAATGGAGTATCTAGGTGACATTAGGGTTTTGGTTTATTTGTGTCTTAAGGTGTTATTCTAGTACGAACTCTTGAATAGATTGATCCGAAAGAATAACTTTGAGGTGGTTTCATACCCTACCATAATCTCTTCGTTTGTTCTCCGCTATTAGTGTCTTTGGAGTGACTCTTTGTTGCATGTTGAGGGATTTCTATATGATCTATCTATGTTATTATTGTTGAGAGAACTTGCACTAGTGAAAGTATGAACCTTAGGCCTTGTTTCCTACCATTGCAATACCATTTACGCTCACTTTTACCACTTGCCACCTTGCTGTTTTTATAATTTCAGATTACAAATACCTTTATCTACTATCCATATTGCACTTGTATCACCATCTCTTCGCCGAACTAGTGCACCTATACAATTTACCGTTGTATTGGGTGTGTTGGGGACACAAGAGACTCTTTGTTATTTGGTTGCAGGGTTGTTTGAGAGAGACCATCTTCATCCTACGCCTCCCACGGATTGATAAACCTTAGGTCATCCACTTGAGGGAAATTTGCTACTGTCGTACAAACCTGTGCACTTGCAGGCCCAACACTAATATGCAGGCATTACTTGCCTACCCTTGCCACTGCCGTGTTGGCCTATTGGGCATGCGGGCCTGCATTCTGGCCCATGTACAGATGGGTTTCTAGTCGTATGCAGGCCGTGTGGCCCATTCACTGGCATTTTTTTATTTTTTTCCAGTATTTTTTTGTTTTTTGAATTATTTATTTTCTTTTGATTTTTGTTTTTTTGTTCTTTTTGCTTTTAGCTCAGAATAATTATAAACTTTCCGTTACTCCATTAGTTTCCAAATTTGTATAGTTTAAATTTTAATTCTTTGAAATTTGTTTGAATCACTAGTTTCTGAATAACTTCACTATAAAAATATATTTTGAGTGATTCTTTTTCCTGCTATTTAATATTACTGTGTTTTATCATTATATTCAAAAACAGATTTTGTTATATTAGTTTCTATCAAAAAATATCTTTATGAAAATTCTTTTTGCAATTAAAGTTTCTAACAAAAAATTCTTTATGATAATTCTTTCTGCTTTTCATGATGTGAACAGAAAATACTTTGATAATTTTAGTTGCATTAATTTTATATAATTCTAGTTTAAAAAATACTAGAGATTTATAGAAGCTTGTTAGTTGATTCCTTTTGTTATTAGAGTTTTCTAAAAGCATTTACTGTTTTTCTTAGTTATAAGAACTTGAAATTGAAAAGCATTTTAAATGAACTCTGAAAAGGTTGAAAGTTGGCATGGTATCATCATTTCGCCCACATAGCATGTGCTAAAAAGTTGAGAGTGTTATGGGAAAAACTGGATACATTTCGTGTACAAAATGGACAATCTCTTTCGAAGTATCAGGGTTTCATACGGAAACTCATCTGTTACACAAGGATTTCATTTTTCTGAACTTATTTGAACTCCTGACTTTTTGTCTGTTCAAAATGCACCATTCAAAGCCACATCATCAATTTTCAACCCTTTCTAACTTCATTTGTTATTTTTCATGCATTTACTGATTATTTTGAGCTATAAGACCCTGAAATTGAAAAGCATTTCAAATGAACTCTGAAAAAGTTGGAAGTTGGTATGGTATCATCATTTCATCCACATAGTATGTGCAAGAAAGTTGAGAGGGTTACGGCGAAAACTGGATGCACTTAATGTACAAAACGGACAATCTCTTTCGAAGTATCAGGATTTCATACGGAAACTTGTCTGTTATAATAGGCATTTCAAATGAACTACAGAAAGGTTGAAAAGTTGGCATGGTATCATCATAATAGTTGTGGACGTTTTTCTTCGCTTGTGTCCTTTTCTTATTGTGCCGTAACCATGGATAATCTTCATCATTTATCAGGATGCTTGGGTCAGGCTTGACTTTGAAGGGAGGAATTTCATGAAACTTTTCATAATCTTCGGACATGTCTGTCTTGCCCTCCACTCCCACGATGTCCCTTTTTCCTGAAAGAACTATGTGGCGCTTTGGCTCATCGTATGATGTATTCGCTTCCTTATTTTTTTCTTTTTCTCGGTTTGGTAGACATGTCCTTCACATAGATAACCTGTGCCACATCATTGGCTAGGACGAACGGTTCGTCAGTGTACCCAAGATTGTTCAGATCCACTGTTGTCATTCCGTACTGTGGGTCTACCTATACCCCGCCTCCTGACAGATTGACCCATTTGCATTTAAACAAAGGGACCTTAAAATCTACTCCGTAGTCAAGTTCCCATATGTCCACTATGTAACCATAATATGTGTCATTTCCCCTCTCGATTGCTGCATCAAAGCGGACACCGCTATTTTGATTGGTGCTCTTTTGATCTTGGGCGATCGTGTAAAATATATTCCCATTTATCTCATATCCTTTCCAAATCATTACAGTTGAAGATGGTCCCCTGGACAACGAGTATAGCTCATCACAAACAGTGTTTTCATCTCTGAGACGTGTTTCCAACCAACTGCTGAAAGTCTTGATGTGTTCACATGTAATCCAGTCGTCGCACTACTCCGGGTGTTTGGAGCACAGACTGTTCTTGTGTTCATCGACATAAGGAGTCACCAAGGTAGAGTTCTGTAGAACTGTGTAGTGTTCTTGAGACCAAGAATATCCATCCCTGCATATTATTGACTCCCCTCCAAGCGTGCCTTTTCCAGTCAGTCTCCCCTCATACCGCAATTTAGGGATACCTATCTTCTTAAGGCCAGGAATGAAGTCAACACAAAACATAATGACATCCTTTGTTTGATGGCCCATGGAGATACTTCCTTCTGTCCTAGCGCGGTTACGGACATATTTCTTTAGGACTCCCATGAACCTATCAAAGGGGTACATATTGTCTAGAAATATAGGGCCCAGAATTACAATCTCGTCAACTAGATGAACTAGGACGTGCGTCATGATATTGAAGAAGGATGGTGGGAACACCGGCTCGAAACTGACAAGACATTGCACCACATCACTCCTTAGCCTTGGTATGATTTCTGGATCGATCACCTTCTGAGATATTGCATTTAGGAATGCACATAGCTTCACAATGGCTAATCGGACGTTTTCCGGTAGAAGCCCCCTCAATGCAACCGGAAGCAGTTGCCTCATAATCACGTGGCAGTCATGAGACTTTAGGTTCTGAAACTTTTTCTCTGCCATATTTATAATTCCCTTTATATTCGACGAGAAGCCAGTCGGGACCTTCATACTAAGCAGGCATTCAAAGAAGATTTCCTTCTCTTCTTTCGTAAGAGCGTAGCTGGCAGGACCTTCATACTGCTTTGGAGGCATGCCGTCTTTTTCGTGCAAACGTTGCAGGTCCTCCTGGGCCACAGCTGTATCTTTTGTCTTCCCATACATGCCCAAGAAGCCTAGAAGGTTCACGCAAAGGTTATTCATCACGTGCATCACGTCGATCGAAGAGCGGACCTCTAGGTCTTTCTAGTAGGGTAGGTCCCAAAATATAGATTTCTTCTTCTACATGGGTGCGTGTCCCTCAGCATCACTCGCAATAGCTAGTCCGCCAGGACCCTTTCAAAGATTACGTGTAAATCATTGACCATAGCAAGTACGTGATCACAGGTACGCATGGCGGGCTTCTTCCGGTGATCTGCCTCGCCTTTGAAATGCTTGCCTTTATTTCGACATTGATGGTTGGTCGGAAGAAATCGACGATGGCCCAGGTACACATTCTTCCTGCAGCTTCCCAGGTATATACTTTTGGTGTCAGCTAAACAGTGTGTGCATGCGTGGTATCCCTTGTTTGTCTGTCCTGAAAGGTTACTGAGAGCGGGCCAACCGTTGATGGTTACAAACAGCAACGCGTGCAGGTTAAATAACTCCTGTCTGTGCTCATCCCAAGCACGTACACCGTTTCCATTCCACAGCTGTAAAAGTTCTTCAACTAATGGCCTTAGGTACACATCAATGTCGTTGCTGGGTTGCTTAGGGCCTTGGATGAGAACTACCATCATAATGAACTTCCGCTTCATGCACATCCAAGGAGGAAGGTTATACATACATAGAGTCACAGGCCAGGTGCTGTGATTGCTGCTCTGCTCCCCGAAAGGATTAATGCCATCCGCGCTTAAACCAAACCATACGTTCCTAGGGTCAGCAGGTGCTCTCAACTTCCTGCCTTTCTTACAGTCCTCACTGTGCCATCGCATCAACTTGGCATGCTCTTTGTTTCTGAATAGTCGTTTCAACCGTGGTATTATAGGAGCATACCACATCACCTTTGCAGGAACTCTCTTCCTGCAGGGCTCGCCGTCAACATCACCTGGATCATCTCGTCTGATCTTATACCGCAATGCACCGCATACCGGGCATGCGTTCAAATCCTCATACGCACCAAGGTAGAGGATGCAGTCATTAGGGCATGCATGTACCTTCTGCACCTCCAATCCTAGAGGGCATACGACCTTCTTTGCTGCGTACGTACTGTCGAGCAATTCATTATCCTTTGGAAGCTTCTTCTTCAATATTTTCAGTAGCTTCTCAAATCCTTTGTCAGGCACAGCATTCTTTGCCTTCCACTACAACATTTCCAGTACGGTACCCAGCTTTGTGTTGTCATCTTCGCAATTGGGGTACAACCCTTTTTTGTGATCCTCTAACATGCGATCGAACTTCAGCTTCTCCTTTTGACTTTCGCATTGCGTCCTTGCATCGACAATGACCCGGCGGAGATCATCATCATCGGGCACACAGTCTGGTTCCTCTTGACCTTAAGCAGCTTCCCCCGTTGCAGCATCATCGGGCACATCGTCTGGTTCCTCTTGATCTTCAGCAGCTCCCCCCGTTGTAGCATCACCGTATTCAGGGGGCACATAGCTGGTGGGTGTGAAGGATTTTCCGGTCAGAGTAAGACTTCGTATTCCCACATTTAGTGCATGGACAACACATAAAACCATTCTGCTTGTTTGCCTCGGCCACTTCGAGAAAATTATGCACGCCCTTAATGTACTCGCAGGTGTGTCTGTCACCATACATTCATTGCCGGTTCATCTGCGTGCATTATATATAATTATGTGTGTCAAAAGTAAGAAAATCAGACAAATATCTATCTAAAGTAAGAAAATCAGACAAGTATCAGAAAGAAGATTGGAACAAGAGGCCCATCACGGTGGTGCCGGCGACGAGATCGGCGCGGGCGATCAACGGCGGTGAAAACAGGGACGTGGCGTGACGGACCGCTAAATCTAGACAAATCTTGGGAAAAATGGAGCTCCGAGGTCGAGCTTCGAGAGGAGAAAGCTTAACTAGTGTGGGTTGGGCATTTCATCAAACACCTCATGTGCATAGGAGGTGAACTAGAGCACCCAAATGCCCTCCCCTCGCCGGCTTGAAAAAACAGAGCACTGTGGAGTGCTCTGCCACGGCGATGGGTATATGTAGGCAAATTATTTGTCCCGGTTCGTGGCACGAACCGGGACTAAAGCCAGCCCTTCTACACCGGTTCAAGGCATGAACCGGTACCAATGGCTGTGGGCCAGGAGCGCGGCCCATTGGTCCCGGTTCGTGCCTAAAACCGGGACAAATGGATCCAGACGAACCGGGACCAATGCCCTCGAGGCCCCGGCCGGCCCCTTGGGCTCATGAACCGGGACTAATCCCCCCCCATGGGTCCCGGTTCGTGAGGAACCGGGACTAATGGGCTGGCCAGGCCCGAACGATAGCCCTGTTTTCTACTAGTGCACTCAAGCTGGGGATTGCAATGGTCATTGAAGTTTCTCTGAGTATTCACTCTTTAGATCAGGTGGCTATTGCCGGTGGTTCGTACTAGCGAGGATGTGGGATGTAGCTGGAAGGCTCTTTCATGGGTTGTGGTGGCTCTCACTCCCGTCAGTTTACATTCAATAATGAGATGCAATCTATGGACTGTGGCTTGATGAAGAGGGTATGGTTCTGTAGTCACGATGGTGGGATTTCTAGCCCAGTGCATATAGTTGTTAGGATCGTGAAAAGTAGTGGAGATGACACAAGATTGACTAAGATTTGGAGGTGCTTCTCGAGTACCTGGCCTCGAGCTCTGGGGTGAAAACCCTAGGTATGACCCATGTTGGTTAAGCTAGGCAATGGTGATGTTTTGCGTCATTACTTTGATGAAAGCATTGCTCGTCCAGGGTGGAAACCTAGAATCTGACCTTTGATTGCTGGATCCGGTGATGGCGATGCTTGAGCATCGTTCCCCTCCAGGAAGACATTGTTGTTTAAGAACCTTTTCACATTGTCTTTGTGCCGACAAGAGATAGTTGGTACGGATATGGTCGCTACTGTTGTTTGTCGATAACTGTTTTGTTCGCCTTGGTCTTTTTCCTTGCATAGGCATATCTTTGGCCTATTATGACTTTGCTCTTTTCCGACGTGTTTTTTGTATGCCCTGGTATTGGTTGTGTGCATTCTAATTATGCAGAGGCTGGGTGTGTACTCATTGTGTTTATATTCCCTTGATGCTTCATTATAAATCAATAAATTCACCCTTTATCAGAAAACAAATGTGAGAACGGATCTCACGAGCACGGATGGAATTTTGGTTGAGTTTATGATCTCTAACTCCTCGCCTTTATGATTTAGTTCCTGCGACTTCGCATGGAACCCCACTCACCGAAACACAACGAATTTGTTTCATCTAAACCACTAGTCAAAATTCAACAATTGATGTAAAATAAACGGAAATGTGAACGCCCATACGTGTGGGCGTTTGCACATCGCCCACACACCTCCATCACCACTCATTTTGCCACGTATGAATAGATGACATCAGCAGATTTTTTTTTGGTTTTCGGCTTAAAAATGCTGTATCTCCTAAATAAAAAAGCGAACTAAAAATCCGTTTTCACCATTAAATCCGTCTCGACGAGATCTTCAAAACTAGACCCCATGTTGATATGTTTCGACGATTTTTTTTTGCCAGAAGTTGCCACGATGTTTACACTGCAGTTGCCATAGGGCTTAAACTAAAGTTGCCATGTGGCAATTTTAGTTTGTAGATCATGGCAATTTTAGTATTTTGATGATGGCAACTCCAGTACTTTGACCATGAAAATTATTTTTTGTATGAACCATGGCAATTTTACGTGCATGTATCATCGCAATTTTAGTTTATGGTTCATGGCAAGTCTAGTTTCTTAATTCCCCGTTTTATAAATGTCAAAATTTACATTTAAATGTAGAAGAAAATAGCTGAAACATATCATGGCAACTTCAGCGTAAACATCATGGCAATTCATATGCAATAGACATGGCAACTTTTAATCCAAAAAAAATTTCATCAAAACATATCAACATGGGATCTAGTTTCGAAGATCTCATCGCGAGGGATTTAATGGTGAAAACGGATCTTCAATCGGATTTTTCGTTTAAGAGATAAAACATTTTAAAAACTGAAAATCCAAAAAGATTCCTGCATGCATGCATGCGATGACGTGACAATCTATTTACATTAAAGAGGTGTGGTGCGTCTCCCTTCCTGCCACACGTGTGGCAGTTAGCGCGACCCAAAATAAATCCCTAGTTATTCCTAGAAATGCATGCCCTCTTGCGTCGAATTGATTTGTGGAAGAGACGGCACGGTGTATCATCGAAACAAATTGATTGGAGAGCGAAGAGGTTTGTCCGGATAGGGGGAAAATGTCTTTTATTCGCTTCCCGTCTCAGCCTCAGTGTCAGCGTCACTTCCCGTCTCCCGTGCCAGACTCTGCGTCCA
>NC_041385.1:788513479-788527456 GCF_002162155.2 Triticum dicoccoides | reverse complement strand
AACCAGCGGGGAGTAATGATTTAGGGGAAAAGCTAGCACTAGAGAGAGAAAACGGCCAACCCAAAAAAACATGCTTCCACTGATGAGTACACCGCATCGTGCTCGGGGCTGTTTGGTCGGAGAACTGATGAGTATACCGCCATGGAACCAAGGGAATGCATACACGCTATTTACCACTTGGGATAGAACCAACATGGATGTTGCGCTATCCTGAGAATGCAGATGAAGAGGCTAGCTATTGAAATTTGGAACACCCACACAAGATGTTGCGAAGAGGCTACTTGGAAGCATGTCGAATGACAGTAGATTGTTCACTCAGAAAATAAATATCAGATAGTGAGATCGTCCATAAGATGCTGCATAATTGTTTCTTTTTTCTTTTCCTCTTCAGCTAAACTTATTTTGGTCCAAATGTATAGGAACTTAGTGTGCACGTTTGATGAACCTTCAGTGAATTATGTAAGTGGCCCAAGTCACACAACAAGTTCTGATAGAACCATGTACGACTTAAATGTGTCCTAGTTAGTAGTAGTGATAAGAATGAGTTGCTAGGCTAATCATATCCCGAGGTTATTAAAAACATTCAAATACTAGGTTAACTCAAGAAAATTGTATAATCAGTTAGCATATCCTACCAAGGACAGGCCCGCTGCTAGAAGCTCCAATACAAGGTGATATCCGGGAAAGGATTATAGGAGGCAAAACCTTAACCCTCCAGAGTGCAATGCAGAGCCACATTGACCCCATGACCTCTTCACACAAGTCGGAAGTATTTCACTATTGCGCAAGCCTGTCATACCAAGACAAAAATAGTTTTTTATTATGTCCACTTTGAATTCTTTATCGACGGATCTATCATTGTTTCTTGTCCACCCACCATTCATGATGGCACATGGTTTCTTTGTAGTTTGTAAATATGATGCCACTACAATACTGGTTCCTTGATTGAAACATGCACCGATACATGCAACTTGTCATTTGACCTGTAGCTAGAAGATAAACATCATCTACATTCTATTCATACACATACTGAAACTAATGTACATGACCAATTAAAATCTATAAATTTCGGTTAATCAGGGATTGGTTGAAGTGGAACATCCTCTATTTTTGTTACTCCCACTTGATGGAAAATTTTAAATTGTATTTTTGCAATGAACATCACGTGGAAGACAGTTTATTTTACCCCGATAGCAAGATTAATCCTCTCCAAGTTTAGGAGGGATGATGACCCGCATCCTCAAGGGCCAATTCCTCTTTGGGTTGCACATTTTCATCCTTCGGATTCAAGGTGAAAGCCATCTATACCGTGAGTAGGCTACTGGAGCAGGATTTCTGCTACTCTCATGTCCACTTGTTCCTTTACTCTCAGGGTTCCGGCTCCTCCGCCACTCAGCCTTCCCTGATCTGCCACTTACCCTGCTGCTTGCCAAAGTCCCTTCGTGAGCTCCGACGTGCACCCCCAGGTCCCAGATCACCTGCGTCGACGTGCTCGGGTCAGCGCTGTGAGCCAGTCGAGCTTGGCGAGCAGCAATAATACTCAACCTGCACGCTGCCTCCATTGCTGGCTCAGGCCCACCCATCATCCTCCGCCTTATTATTGTGTCATCCCTTTACTCCCAAGAGCTCTCCGACCTCCTCTGCTCAGTGACAACCAAGCTGCTTTAACCTGTGTTGTTGTGGCTTTCTTATGCCTAAGCTGGCCTTGGAACACGTGCTTGTTTTGGAATTTGGAAATGTGATTCTATTTTCAGATATGCAAAATATACGAGGGGTTTAAGAGCTGATTTGGTTTGCTGCGTATGCGTATGCATTGGCGTTTAGTACTGAAGAAAGGTTAATCTGTAGGCACTATGCTTTTCCAACTAGGGAAGACATGCTGTGAAAGGCTAATGCTGAACAACCCCGGAGGGTAAATGCTGCAGCTGTCATCATGTCGCTACCTGCAGCTGTAACATCCTTCGGTTGCTACTAGATATGTTATTGAAGTCTGAGTTTACTGAAATATTAACTGATTGCATTCTCGTAAAAATTTGCTCGTCCTAGAACGGGAACAACATTGGGTCGGCAGAGGACCTGAAAATAGTGTTGTCTTAGGGTGTCTTCGTGTATATTGTTCATTAACATGGTTTCTCTATTGCTGCCAGAGGAGTAGTAGTATTTCCAAACATCTTCGTTGGTTGCTAAAGCAGATTTTTCTCCGGACATTTATATATAGGTATTCTGTATATGGTACGCTACACTGAGTAAACTAGTTTTTTCCCTGGACTTATATATATCTGTACCTGGCCAAAGAAAAAACACAAAAGGCTAAAAAAATTGTAGCGCCTGAGAAACAATAAATCGACAGAAGAACAATTTTTTATTTGCGAGAGCAGAAGAACAAAATTTACAAGAGAATGTAAGAAAAATGAGTAGTTTAATTCATTTGGAGCGCATGTAAATCCAGCCCAGCTGACCGACTAGCCTGTGGTCGGGATTGCGCGCGTCGGGGTTGGGCAGCCCAGGAGCTCGGCGTGACATGCACAGATGCATCGTTGTACCTCGCCACCGAGTCAGAGTGGGATGGTTTGAAACTATTTAAACACAATGGAAGCACTTGGACGGCCCAATGACAAGCCCGAACGGTTCATCTTGCGAAATGAACTATCGGTGAGTTGAAGTTTCCTCTGCTGTCACTCACGATTTCTGTTTATTTGATTGCCAGACCGAAAACCATCGACCACATGGTGCAGAAGCTACGTCTGATATGTTTCCCAATGCCTTCTATTCCAAGCAGCATTGCACGGAAGGAACTCTCATACATTTTATCCATAGTTTAGGTGATAAAAAAAACTACAAGGATAAATGCTATTTTACCAATGCGACGTGAGCTACATCAAACAGGCAGTGTGATAGTGTAATACATACATGCAGTGTGAATATATAGAACCAAGGTAGGAGGCAAAAAAGTGCTTTAAATAAGCGAATACTGGTGGGCGCGTACATACGGACCAGACATTAAGATCATATATTCCGTCAAAAAAGTGTTTCAAAAAGGGAGTATTATTTTCCGTTTTAAAAGATAGAAAACCATTGGATCCAAATTTAGGGGAGTGGCGATTCCCTAACGGCGCTGGTGGTTGCTCCTCCTCTCGATCCTCTTGAGCTATCGCCACCCGCAAAGCCCTCGAGCGCAGCATCCGTGTGCTCACCCATCAGGCAACTCGCCCACAAGAAGCCAGCAGAACAAAGCAAACCAGCGGGCCGGGATTCTCTTTGAAGGTGTGAAGCAGGCAGCGCCGGTGAGCCAGTAATACACCTACCAGCCAGGGACGAGCTTATCAGCGAAGGTGTGTGACGATGCCATCACGGACTTCCTCTATGCACACCTCCGCCATTGTCCCACACTCCAGCTTACCACCATCATGGATGTCCGGGAGAGCCAGACCGACATGCTCGACCACCGCGCAGATGAGCGATGCCCTGTCGGGTGCATTCTATTTCTAGCTAGCGCGGGTATGTCTTCCTTGTGAAGCCATGAATGAGGCGACGACAACCGTTGGACTACTGTGCATGGGAAACCGCATGATGCGAGGGCATGGTGACGTCGCAAGCACTGCGGCGCCGAGCGACGAGACCTGGTGGGTCGGAACATGAGCTTACGCTGCTGCCGCCCCGATCAAACTGCGACCGGCGTAGTGCGATGCTAAGTGCGGCCGCCACGGCGTACGGCTGCAGATCTCACAACAGGTTCTCCCCATCAGGGTCGCCACTGGAGGCGACGATGCTGCTATTGCTCTCCATAGATCGGACTGGAAGAGGAGGAGACGGGAAGAGAGTGGAGTGGGCTGCGATCTAGGGTTCGCCTAGGTTGGGAATATATGTGGGGTCCGTGCGGGTCACTGTGGGCCAGGCTGACGTTGGGAATGCGCCCTGGCGTTTCCCACCTCCCCATGTCCGCCCTAGATTTCGGATGGATATGAGTGCCGCTGCATAGCTCGGCGTTTGGGGCACATCAACTATTAATCCATCCAGTTTTTTACGAGAATGACCGAAATATATTCTCCACATAGAAAATGCACAAAACAAAAAAGGTTATAGAATGTAGCACATACGAAACAAATAATCAACACAAGGACAATATTCACAAGAGTTGGCTTAAACATTGTAAAGAAAAAAGTACTAATTCTCTTCGGTTGGAGCGCATGCAACTCCAATCCAGCCGACCGACCATCCAGTCAGCATGTTTTCCTACACGCCTGGAGCCTATAGTTAGGATCGAGCGTGTCACGGTTGGACGCCTTGGGAGCTCGGCGTATCATCAACCGATGTGTTGCTATCCCTCGCCATCGAGTTGCAGTGGGATGGTTTGAAATGAACTATCTCGCAAAATGAACTAACGGCGAGTTGAAGTTTTCAATGATGTCACTCACGAACAATTTATAGGTAGCTGATAACCATACCGTAAACCCTAAATCATATGCCTCAGAAGCTACATCTAATGTCATTCCCGATCCTTCTATTCCCAGCAGCATGGCACGGATCCAATCTCTCATAACTGAATTTATTTTCTGCTTTTATCTCCATTCTAGTTTACAGATAAAACAACACTGACGAAAGCTATTTTAACAAATCATAGGAGAGCTCACCCACAAAAAAAAAAAAACAAATCATGGGAGAGCTACATCAAAAGCGTGCGCACGCGGGAGGGCGAGGGTGATACATACCTAACAATGGGCTTTAAACACATTAAAATGATATTTTTCCCATTTGAGAAGAAAGGAATCCAATCTTACCATCCAAACGTTTTATTACGATGGCAATGAATCCTAATGGCCATCGTTATTCCAAGGTTCTAAACATGTAAAAATAAAGAAATGTCGACACGGGATGGCTTGGCAAAATATAAAATACCGCATCCAATTTTACGGGAGTGCTCATTCCCTAGAGCTGACGGCCGTTGCTTGTTATCTCCATTCTGTTCAACCATCGCCACTGGCCACCCGCAAGCTCCACAAACGCAGCGCCCGTGTTATGGAGCATGTGCCACCTTGCTGACAAGAAGCCAGCACGACATAACAAGCTGGAGAAGGTGCCTCACGAGGCCATTGATGGCCTGGCCGGGGATTCCCTCTGAGGGTCGGATGTGGGCAGCGCCAACGAGCCTCTACTACCCGTACTATTAAGGGACCAGCTTATGGGCAAAGGTGCCTGACAATGCCATCTCCTCGCGCACCTTTGCCATTATGGCGCTATTTAATATATTTTGTTGGTGTATTTGGACCAAAGTCCCTTAGCGCAAAACCTCTTTTAAACACTATAATGCCCTGTCCGGTGCGTTTTTGTGCCGGTGTGGCTTCCTTGGGTAGCTATGCATGAGGCAACGACAGGCATTACACTAATCTGCACGGGCATTTGCATGTTGAATGCTGGTTAACCGAGGGCGGGTGGTTGTCTACTGGTGTGTGTGCAGGAGCCTATGCACGGGGAGGCTCGCTGACCTCAGATGCTGTCAAGCACTGGGAGCATCAGGCATGGTGGCGTCGAGGGATGTTGTAGGTGGGTTCGGGGCGATGTGGAGTGGCATCGTCCAGATTTATGGCGCGGCATGCGTGGCCCCCAACGGTCGGGTCTCTGGTCTGAGTTGGGAAAAATATATTGGAGCTTAAAGGAATGATGGGTCGGCCATTCATAGCGGTGAGTCGACATTGTTCTGGCACTACCAGTGGCTGAGGGATCGGCCGCTCCGTATGGACTTCCCAGACCTGTTCAGACACTCCATCCGCGAGAATACGACTGTCAAGGCGGCGCTGCAATGGGACCGATGGATCCAAGACCTGCAACATGGCCACCTAACTGACATTTTATCGCAGCTTGTATACCTGATGCGTGTGATCGGGGCAGCGGGGATCATACATGACGAAGGAGTTTCTGATGAGATTGCATGGATGGCCCGGGGGAGAGCCGAATACATTGCGTGCTCGACATATGACATTCAGTTTGATGATCAGCCTCAGACAGATCTCAAGCTGCTCATCTGGATGGTCTGGGCTTCAGGTCGGATCAAGATGTTAAGCTGGCTATTGCATCACAATCGCCTGTGGTGCAACGACCGGCTATAACGACGGGGATGGGAAAACGGATACTTCTGCGCGCTTTGCAACAGAAACACCCAGTCTTCGGTCCACCTTTTCTGGGAATGTCCGTTTGTCAGAAGCATTTGGTCCCAGCGGCGGCATGGATGGGATGCAACACGCTTAACCCGGGCAGCCGACACAAGGGAGGACGACGACGCAAATTTCAACACAATGATCACCAGAGCAGCCCCGAGAGGGCAAAAGGACTGAAACCGATTCTTGATACTGCAGGGCACATCTGGATTTAAAGAAACGGTTGCATGTGTGATGGAAAGATGACATGCACCGTCGGGGTGATCAGTGAAATCAGGAGCGACATTCAGCAATGGCGTTTTGCCGGAGCAAAGTGTCTAGTGCCCCCGTTTGGGGAGCCAACCTGAGAGATTGCGCAGAGAGAACTGAGGGGAGGAGCCTTTCTTCCTGAAATTTTCTGAGACACCAGTTTTTTTGGTGGTTCTGTATTCGCTGGTCATTTGACCAAACAACTTTTGTAATCTCCTTCTGCTAAATCAATGAAAAGTCAGTGATAACTGGATCTTTCAAAAAAGAAGGAAAGATGGGTCTCTGGTATCTGGTCTAACAATTAAACGTTGCATCCATCCATTAGCGCCACTATGGCCTAGCGTGGATTATTGGCTAGAGAGTCTATCAAAAGACCAGTCATCAAGATAGCCAAATTTTAGTTGGAGTGTCTTACTTTATTTCCAAATAAACCATTTTGTGAGTCGCAACATTCGAGCTTAAACCTTTCCCTCTTTTTTTATTCATCTTATTATCCTTTTACGAAAATAAAAGTCCACATGTTGTAGCACATACTGTTGAAAAGCGATGCTAGCAGTTTTAGAGTTTTTTCCTTGCCCACGGTAGTATATAGAAAAGAACTTTATGATCTTAGCCTTGTCAAGCGGCACGTGCAAGAAACTGCAGATATCGTATGGATATGCAACTTGCCTTGTTTAGCCAGACTAGAAGAAAGCTAGCTTAGCAAAGCATAGCAACGAAGAGCATGGATCGTGACTTGGTTAATGCCCACGAAAGCATAGAAATTTGCATGGAGCGGTGTGAGTGTGAAAGCCAAATCCGCTCTCCCCTGATGGAAAGCTTTATGTCGCAGTTACATGGCTATGCTATTGAGCAAAGCGAGATTTATTAGCTGGACCAGACGATTATCTAGGTCTAGTGAAGCTGTTGCTATTCTAGCTTGACATCCAAACACAAGAACGCTCCTGGACACAACGAGGAGCTACATCCATGAACATCATATGTTTTCATATACCTCTCACTCCCTGCAGGCATCTTACCCATTATGATGTTTTCAGTATCTCTCTTTTCCATGTCTCCACTCTATTCGAGTTACTTTTGTGGGTCCAGCTCTGGTCCATAGAACAATTGGGGAGGGACGGTATGTCCTTTTTATAAGGGCCTCCATATAAAGGACAGTCATGCTTACAGTTACACATGTAAGGAAAAGCCGACGACTCATTAGATATCCAAGGACGCCAAATTAATATTAGAGATTACATTTTCTAGTGCAACTGTGATCTCAATGCCCAGCACTCATCTGCTTTCTAATCAAATATTCAAAGATGTTTCTGTAGAAAAAATAGAGTACTTTGATGAGATGGTTAAAATGAATAAATGAGAAAATACATTAGTTAACCAGTCCTTGATTAATTCTGCATGAATAGGGGTTTGTATATGTCAAGAAAGATAACTTTTTTTGAAAATAAATCCAAAAACGGAGATAACTGCTCTTGGTAGATCAATGCATCGTTCTTGAGGAGGCCATGAGCTATGTCGGCTTAACCCATATATGATCACATACAATGCCTGTCACATTCTCGAGACGGCAGGCCCACATCTAGGGTCTGGTTGTAGCATTTGACATGATCGGGTACAGGTTCGCTCCCTCGTCGAACAGCGCCAGAGCAGTGCACACACATCAGCACCAAGGCTGACAAGAGGAAGTTGCGCACAGGGAGGTGCAGAGAGACCGCATAACAGCAAGGGGCGGGTCGTCCCTGAGAGTGCACATGTTGGATCTGGCACATGATACGTGTGGCAGTTATTTTGTCGAGCGGGTGGCTCGCGTCGTGGTTGGGCAGGCGCATGGTGAAGGAAGGCAAGTCAGACCCGCAAAAAGAAGGTGAAAGTCCAGGCCAAGATGCGGGAAGAAAATGCGGGCAATGTTGATTGTGACTGGGAGGTTAGCATTCGTGGTGGCGAGTAGCTAGGGAGCTAGTCGTAGCATCCACCTGTGCATATCAGTGGCTCTCTGTGGACGGTTTCAAACTCTGAGCACAAAAGAACAAGGGAGATAATGACGCTGAAGCTAGCACAGGGGATTGCAGCGCCGAGCTTCTTACCAGCCATTTTATTTATATATATGCTCCAATCACAAAGAAATAAGAGATGTTGGGCGTGGCCCTAGTTGGCTTGTTCGAGGCTAGGAGGCACCAGAGCATCAATTGCTCTGGATGCTGCTGCTGCCCGCCTATCCAACTATTGGTCGATTGTGAATGGAAATAATCGTGTTGCAGGCCAGAGGTAGGAGGCTAAGAGCCAGCAACATGTCGATGCCTCTATTCCCCATGCCGGCACGCCCTTACGCACCCCCGCCTGTTCACCTTTTTTATAGCGTTTCAGTCTACCACCCTTGCTTCGTAGCCACTACTCAACTCCAGTCTCTACCTCAAGAGCAAGTAGGTTGATTTCCGGAGAAGTAGCCTGCGCCAAAGTAAAGGCCAGCCCAATTAACTCCTGATGGTCACCATCCAATTATTGCACTACTTCGGGTGTGTTTTCCGATGCCTTCTATTCCAAGCAGCATTGCGGGTATCTAACTACACTATTGGATTTTCTTCTTCTTCATTTTATGTTATACACGCAGCTTCTCCGACAAGAGCTATTGTACCACTCTGACGGGAGAGCTATGGTAACTAGTGGGGTGAGGTAAGCATAGCATGCATGTAACGTGAATATATAGAGCCAAGATTGGGAGGCAACGTTGTGCTTTAAAATAAGGGAAGGCTGGTGGCTGGATAAATTGACTATCACCACACATTGAGATCATATCTTTTTTCAGTTGTATAAGAAAAAACCAAATCTTCCGAACTTTAATTTGATGGTGACGGGTCTTTAAGGCTTCTCAATTTGATTCACCAGAATGAAAAATTATAGGAATAATAGAACCAATAATTACAATGTATGCACATTTGAAACATTTAACCTAATTGCAATGCAACACATGACTTCCAAACAATGAGGATAAAGAAGGGGTCAATTACCAGAAATATATTCTATACAAAAAGTACATAACGGGATAACCATAGAAAAGAGAATTAGAGTAGAAAGTCCCACAAAAATCAGAAATGTTTGACCATTTATTTGATGGATTGATCTTGCTAATATAAAAAATTTGAGCAAAAAAAATACCCACCTCTGCCCTTACATGATGTAAGAATTCAATGAAAAAATTATGCATGCTTTTTCAATCTCCTAACCAGACACAACTTGACCAGTAAAAAAAACCTCACAACTGATCAGAAAAAAACAGCACGAATTATCCCTCACGCCTCATACTGTACAGACGTCCATCTTCTCTTGTGTGGCGTCTAACGCCTTGTTGTGTAGCTTCGCCCCAATCTAGTTTCCTCCTTAGTTAGCTACAAATCTGATCGTTTAGTTCGACCTTCCTCACGTCGCACCAACGTTGTTTGCGTAAGCGATAACTGCAAATCTACCTATATCTCTTGTCTTGATCTCTTTGCTTCATTTATTTTTCAGCGTATCTCTGAATGTACAAAGAAGATTAATTAGTGTTCATCTAGGTCTTGTGATTCAGCGTTCAAATTAATTAAAATTCGGGGGTGTGGCTGTCGGGATCTCAAGGCTTGCCACAAATCAACAAAATGCATTGATTGACACCTTCTATTGAATGATTTATGCACGAGACCAAAAGGTTGTGTTTAGTGATCATGACAAGGCAATGGACCTCCACAGAAGGTATTCAGTCATTTTGCCACTCCATCCTGAGTACAACTTCACAAAACCATAATCATCTACCGATAAAAACCATATCTCGTGCGGTCAAGTTGTTCTTATCGCAATTGTGGAATATCTTTTTGGTAGTGATCAAACTAAAATAAGTAAGCAAGCAAAAAAATTCAGACATGACACGTTTAGCAACCAATTTGGATTTTCTTGCAAATCATGTAGTTAGACAAAGTGGTATTAGCGCCGTACAAAGATCCCTGCCTCCCGTGTCTCATTCTTCGTAGTTAGTGTTTGCTGCTTTCTATGATTTTTTATTTTTTTTGCGTATGGCTTTCTATGATTTTCACAAGGACATGAGATCTAATAATTGAATTTATACATTAATTTGATTTTAGCTTCATTGGTAGTTCCGTATTAGGAGTTCTATGTAGAATATTAAGATACTGGATTTGAAATTATTGTGAGATACTTATTGGACATTCTTAATGAGACTTATGAGAGTGGGCACCTTCTCCATAGCTTAACTGAGATATACGTACAAAAATATGTTTTTTAATTCATGGTATAAAAAAGATAAAATTACAAAACGTTAGGCACAACGATTTATTGTCCTAATGATAGAAAATGCAGATGCTATTTATGGTCTAAGCAATGTGAATCACTTAATTAGTAAATGTACGTTTGGTTTTCAGAGCACTCTTATGGTTCTAAACGGAATTCTGAGAAAATTTCAAAAATCCAAAAGATATTAATTAGTATAATTTTTTGAATTAAAAAATGGCCATGCATTTAACAAATAATCATAAATTCAAAAATGATTCGCAAATACATTTTTTTCAAATTAAGAAAAATGTTGTGCTATTCAAAATGCGTTCTAGAACTTGTACGAAAAAATCAAGAATTTTGAAAATGCTCGTGAATCCAAAAATATTCAACGTAATATGAAAATAGTTCATGGATTCAAGAAAAATCATGGATTGAGAAAAGTTGACGAATTCTAGAAAAAATCATATTCCTTTTTCATGAATTCAAAAAGTTGTTAATTAAAAAATGTCCGCTAAACTAAAGATATGTGAGTATAAAAATATGAAGAATAGAAATAAAAAATGGCGGAAATGGAAAACCGCGTGAAACAAAGCTTAAAGAAAATTATGGAATGTCCCAAACCCTGCGGAGTGTCCCTAAAACCATTCCGCAAGGAACCACTGCAAACTTTCTGTGGGGCGCCCACCTACGTATGCTTGAGAGCGAGCGCAAGATACGATTAGCTTCGTGTCACTATAAGCCATACATATATTTTGCACTCGTCAAGTTGATGCCTGGCAGGTATGATTTCGGCTTAGTCTTGGTCGGGTGCTAGATCTGGAGTTCGATAGCATGTCTGAGGTGTTGTCCCGGTCTGATTATTTCAGTTACAATGACTTTGCCTTTGGTGAGCCTGGAGGTCCACAAAGCTGCATATCAGCGATCGAGCCGCGTTGAGCTCGAATGAGGAGGTGATCTGTCAAGTTTTTCCTTTGGTGCGTGTTGTGGTAGTGCCGGAGGCAGGTGACGGACATTGGTGTCAAGGTCAGAGGATTCTTCGGTTGTCATTGTAATTTTAGTTCTTGGCTAGTGGTCCTTTGTGTAAAGGTTAGCGTTCTGCTGTCTTTTCAGATTTTACATGTAGATCTTTACATGGCTTGTACTATGATCTTTACGATATAAATGAGACATGTATTACTATGCTAAAAAAAGTTGTTTCCGTATTTTTCTATGCAACAAAAAATGTTTGGTATCTTCAGGCTGGGATAGAAGGCCGAGTACTAATTCCAAGGTGAATTCCTATCCTAGCAGCACTATCAATTGTACTGTGGTCCCATCTGAAAACTGTCACTGCACAAAAAACCCGTTTCGTTATTGCCTTTTCTAACTGAAAATTTGTATGGCACGTCGCAATTTTGGCCCCACATTGCAGCCATGTAGTGCCCTATATCACACTGTTTGGCGACCTAAAACCATGCCACCAACCATGTTGTCGAAACCTCAAGTGAATTCAGGATAGGTGCGAGACGTGAACTGACGAACAGAGATAAATTTTAGGCAGAACTAATCGATAAGTATAGGGTGCTACCTTACGCTTCCAATCGCAAAAGATGTGGATTTAGTTGTTTTTCTCGCTCACCACCATGTGTGCTGACAACATGACCATGGTTAATACGTGTCTTGGTTAGTCGCCGATTGAAACTGGTTGTGCACAATTTTTTTTATGAAGCAATAAAGAAAGACAAATCAGGAAAACTTTCGGTTGCAGTTACCGGGCTATGCTGCCAGGAAAAGCCCGATTTGTTAGCGGCCTACAAGTCCACAGCAATCATAGAAAAGACGAGGTAGGTAGCAACCACAAGTGAGCTGGATCAGGTAGATCCCTTTTTTTGTGATGTCTCTCACTCTCATGGTGCGTCATGCTCCTTATGTTGTTCAATGCATCCCTTTTTTTTCCTCGTCTTAGAGTACCATTCCTGGTGCTTTTGATAATACTACTCTGGTCCGGGCAGCCGAAGGTAGGTAGGAGCTACAATGCTAGATGCACCAATCGCGAGGGAGAGTATCATTTATATAAGGGCCTTTAGCCCTTTACACAAAAAATTACAATGAAGAAAAGGTCGCTGAGTGCAATAGATATCCAAGGACATCAAAGACCAAACCAATTTTCTATATTATATTTTCTAGTGCCAAAAATATCCGAAGGCTCAACACCCTTCTACTTCCTGTTCCAATATTCAATGATGTTGGATCTAGAACAAACATTGTACTTGAGACATGTAAAATGAATAAATGAGCAATATGGTACACAAGGCATCTCCAACGCTTCCGTCCATTGGTGGGACCAGCCCGCGGATAATGATACCTGAGCAGGCCATCTAATCATGTCCGCATACACTCCAAACCACATTTCAATAAACCGGACGAACTTTATTAAACACGATGGAATTCAGCAAAGTTGTTCGTTCTGCTAAACAAAGCCCGCAACACTCAAAGTAAGTATTAAAAAAGCAGAGTACATCCATGCCAATATCTCTAGTACAACAATAGCTCAAATTCAGCAAGATAACCAGATGTTCAACAAGTTTTCTGAAATCATCCATTTCAAATTCGCAGATACTAGAGCCAGAACCGACACATGTTGTCTCACACAAATGCGTGAATGGCCTGCTCCCGGTCATGTAGCATGTCATGGCAGCATGTGCAGGCTATACAACATGTACATCAACATTGAGTGAATGAATAAATTAACCAACATGTAGAGTAATAGGAAGAAACACTTACGAACTCCATGGTTGATGGGCCCAATGGCCACCATGTCTCCACTTGATGAATCGCCCTGCAAAACTTCATGACGGAGTTACAGATGGTGTACCACCGATGCGTTCGGGGCATCAGATTGTGTGCATGGATGATGTGCTTGTTGGAGGGCGCAAAGTACGCACTTTCACTCATGAAATGAAGCATGCTAGCTTTGCCAAAAGGTCGGGCACTTGTTCTTTCCTACAAAGTCCTCAGAAATGGTCAACCACACATCGCACAAGAAATTTATTCTCAAATATTGAGTACCCCGCCATCGAGCTTCTCTACAAAACAACAAGAAGTTCAAAAAAAGAAGAAGCTCAATGACATTTGACCGAACACCTGCCGGGCGCAGTGTCTGCCATGGATGACGTAGGCAAGGCTGCAGAGGGTACTAGGCAGTGGAGGGATTCCTAGGTGGACAGCAGCATAGTCCAAGGCGGGCAGTCATGTGGGTGGGGTCTTCGGACGTCCTAGGAAGCCTGGGTGGCGGCCACAGAGGTAAAACGAAGGCGATGGATGACGAGGGTGTGGA
>NC_041385.1:788502880-788512950 GCF_002162155.2 Triticum dicoccoides | reverse complement strand
AGGGGTGGAGTGGAAGAAAAGGGGACCAGGAAGGGGATTTCAGTGGGCCGGGTGTCAGAGACCTACTTGGTTGGTGTCCGGACTCCTGCAAAGCCCCCTCTAGTTTGGGTGCAATTTGCAAAAAAAAAAGGATGTCTAGAACGTCCCGCAGACGGATGCATGACCGTGTTGGATGACGAAACACATCCAATCCCTGCGGTCCAGACCAATGCAGATGGTTTTAGAGTCCGCATAGAAGATGCTCTTAACCTTGGATTGGTCATATGATGTAATTGTATATTTTAATTATGTACTAATTTATCGCACGCGGCTTTGATAGTAGTAAGTGTCTCAACATCTACTATGTTTCTTAAAATAATAAGTATGCGGCACATGCCCAAGATGAAAGGTGAAATGTAAAATACGACACATCTTTTAGGGGAGGAGGGCGCATATTTTATTTGAGGATTGGCGGCGCCCAAGAGTGAAAGAAACGGGCACATTATGTCGGCCCGTCAAACGTTGCAAGGATGCCCAGCCGAGTCGTGTGAAGGGTTGTATGACCACTAGTGAAAAAATGGCTAGCCACAACTTTTATTATATTGGTGGCGCCTCATTTCGACAGCAAGGGGGACGATCGTCCCTGAAAGTGCACATGATGTAGCTGACACGTGTTCCATGGGGCCAGGCATTCTATCGAGCAGGTGGCTCGCATCGTGGTGGTCAGGCGTCTCTCCAAAGTTGAAAGTCCAGGCCAAGATGCAGGAAGAAATGCGAGCGATGTTGGTTGTGGCGGGGAGGTTAGAATTTTTTGGCAGTTAGTAGCTCACGAGCTCGGCGTAGCATCCACGTGTGCAGATCAAGTGCTCTCCACGGACGGTTTCAAACTCGGAGCACAGAAGGAGGGATACAAGGACGTTGAAGCAGGCCAAGGGGAGTGCAGGGCCATGCTGCTTTGCCAGCAATTTTATTGTTGCCCCAGGCCCAAGTCGCTTTAACAAAAAGGCTTTCGTCCCGCTATATTGATATAGCAATAGCCCGATACAACAAAGAGCCCAATGCTGGGGCAAACAGCGCAAACATGCCCAAAAGAAACAAAAAAGAAAGAAGAGAGAAAATAAAGTCAACAGCGTCGGATCGACGAAAACGATGATAACCCAAAACTGTTGCGCCCACTGGAGATGTACCACCTCGCTCCAGGCACCTCGAACCTCCGGATACCAAGCAACACCTTCAGGAAGGAACACCACGACGACGACGCTGCTGCCCGGACAGGTCCTAGGGTTTCCCCCGGTACGCGGAGGGGCGTGGGGAAGGGGAAGATCCGACGCCCTTCAGGAAGGAACGATGGCACCCACGGGCATCACCGCGTCGGTGGCGGCAAGCCGGCTCGGATTTCTCCCATCCGCCAAACACCCACAACCCTGAACGGTCCGACGCGCTCCACCAGACAAGCCACCCACGAACGTGCGCCACCACGATCTTGCCATCATCACCACCGCCTCACCGTGGTCATCGAAGCAAGACCGACGAGGACAAGAGGGAGCAGCCGGGAACGAGAAATGACAGCGAGAGCAGCCACGCCGGAGGAGACAACCTCCACCGCCATCGGCCGTCACCGACCGGACACGGCAAGGGGAGCGTACCAGGCCCTCGAGACCCGGCCGAGCCCAAAAGGGGCTCGTGAAGCACCCGTCGCCGAGCTGCAGTAGACGTGCCGCCTTCTCCACCACCCCCCGCACGAGCCGCGCCACCACCGCCCCTGCCAGAGCTGCCGCAGGCGAGACCGAGTCAGGCCCGCTCAAACCCAGATGGGGCCCAAAAGGGCCCAAATCTGGGCCGGGAGGACGCCACCACCATCCACCGCCCCAGCCACGCCCAAGTCGCTTTTACGAGGCTAGGTGGCACCAACGGATCAATTACCTCGGATGCTGCTGCTCCCTGCCTACTCAACTCCCGATTGTGAATGGACAGAATCGTGGTGGAGGCTAGAGCCAGCGACATGTCAATGCCTCAGTTCCCCACGGCGGCATGCCCTCACGCAACCCCTCCGGTTCACCTGTTTCCAGTGTTTTTTTAGAACATAGAGGTCAGGGACGTCCGGCTTTAAATTAATAAAGCCCACAACTTAGGCAGAGTATCAGAACCACAAGACCAGCAGACGGCGCCATATGAGGCAAATAAGTTAAGGAAACGACCGTGAGACGAGCGAATAAGGTGCAGTACAAGGCGATATCAGCCCAAACAACGAGCACGCAGGCTCGGGGGGTGCGAGGACCAAAAGGGGTTGCCCATCCCTATGCGGCAGCCAACGGATCGGACGACGGGGCTCGGGACTCGGAGTAGACGGAGCACAGATGACAGATAGCTTGGCGGTGAAGATCAGAGTCCTGTTGTCTTCCCAACGGAGCCCATTGCTGCAAGAACACGATGCATTTGAAGATAACGTCAGCGGGATGCGAGGGAAACACTCCCTCAATAGTAAACTTGTTACGGATATTCCAAATAGCCCATAGCATAGCCGCCGAACAAGTCCACATGACCCTACGAGACGTGCCTTGAACCAGAGACAAGGAAGACACGAGCTCAGATCGGGAACGTGGATCCCGATCCACTCCCGCGGCCGCACGGACCGCGCTCCAGGAAAAATGAGCCAAAGAGCACCGGAACAAAGCGTGGTCAACATCTTCCGGGACCCCACACAACGCACAAGGGCCGGAGGCGGGGCCATTGCGTTTAGCAAGGTTAATAGAGGTAGGAAGGCGATCTTGGCAAAGTTGCCAGAGGAAGACCTTGATCTTGAGGGGGATTTTAGCCTTCCAAAGCCCCGTGGCCGCCGACGGGATCTGGCCGCGGGAAAGCTCTCTGCATAGGGAGTGGACAGAGAATTTGCCAGAGCCCGAAAGCCTCCACGAGATCGTGTCCGCGTAGTCCGACAAGCGTACGTCCGCAAGCAGAGCCCGAAGGCGATCCCAATCCGCCAACTCCGGCCCCGTTAGTTCGCGCCTGAAGTTAATGCTGGGAGGGGAGGCGCTAAGAGCCGAAGCAACCCGTTGATCGGGCTCGACTGCTATGGAGTAGAGTTGGCGAAACTCCGACCATAGAGGCCGCTGGCCAATCCAAAGATCAAGCCAGAAACGCGTGGAGCGCCCATTGTTAACCCCAAACTTCGCACCCCTGGCAAAGAAGGGTTTGAGGGATTGAATGGGGTTCCAAAAAGGTGACCCTCGAGAAGCCGCGTCAAAGAAGTTCACTTGCGGGAAATATTTCGCACGGAGGAGGTCGATCCAAAGGCCAGTCTCTACCTGAGACATTTTCCAGATCCACTTGCACATTAGTGCGATGTTCATCAACTTGGAATTGACGATCCCAAGGTCCCCCTGGGCTTTAGGACGGCACACGGCCTGCCATTTAACCATATGGTATTTTCGTTTCGGTCCCGCTCCTTCCCAAAAGAAACGGGACCGCGGGGTATCAAACTTAGAGTGTACCCCATCCGCCAGCAAGAACAACCCCATGGCAAACATGGGAAGAGATGAGAGGCTGGAGTTGGTTAGGATTAGTCTTGCCCCTGAAGACATAAAACGACCCCTCCAGGGTAAACCCTGTCCGCAACCTTGGAGGAGAGAGGTTCCCAATCAGAGATAGAACACTTCTTCGCTGCAATGGGGAGACTGAGGTAGGTGAACGGGAACTGTCCAAGTTTGCAGTTAAGCAAGTTGGCGACCCATTGACTTTCGGTCGCGTCCATCCCTATGGACACCACTTCACTTTTGTGGAAGTTTATTTTGAGTCCCGACATGAGTTCGAAACACAGCAGTATTGCCTTGACCGAAGCGATACTGTGTGTATCGGGCTCGAATAGGAGAAGTGTGTCGTCTGCATATTGCAAGTGAGACACTCCCCCCGGGATCAGATTGTCCACCACTCCCCTGATGTGGCCGGCCAAACGAGCTCTGTCGAGCATGGCGCCTAAGGCGTCCGCCACAGAGTTAAATAACAACGGCGAGGCTGGGTCCCCTTGACGCAGCCCGCGCTTGTTGCGGAAGAAGTTCCCTACTTCTCCGTTCACCGCAATAGCCGTTTGGCCTCCCGAGACCAACTGCATCATGCGATGAACCCAAACCGACGAGAATCCTCGATCCAGGAGGACTTGTCGGAGAAACTCCCAGTTCACACGGTCGTACGCCTTCTCAAAATCGAGTTTGAGGAGAATCACAGGCTGTCGAGCACGTTTTAGGGAGTGGACTATTTCTTGGAGGACCAACGGCCCCTCCAAGATGTTACGGCCACGAATGAAAGCCGACTGGTTCCTACTAATAATGCGATGAGCTATCGGAGACAAACGAGTCGAACACGCCTTAGCACAAATTTTAAACGGAGCATTAATCAAAGCGCTAGGGCGGAAAAGTCTAATATGATCCGCGCCCGGGACCTTGGGGATCAGAGAGAGAACCCCAAAGTTCAGGCGAGAGATATCTACCGTACCGCGCATAAAACCATTGCAAACGTCGAAAATAGGACCTTTAAGCACTTGCCAAAACCGCTTAAACATCGCCACCGGACACCCATTCGGCCCGGGTGCAGTATCGGATTTCCTACCCATCGTAGCCTTGTCAATCTCCTCAGGGAGGAAGGCCAATCCCTGGCCCTCGTTTTCCTCGTCCGTGACCCACAACGCAGGGTCCCACACATCCGCCCTAAGCCGAGCCCGGGATTCCTCCCTGGAACCCATAAGTTGGATGTAAAATTCATAGATGTGTCGCACGATATCCTGTTGTCGCAATAGGAGCCCCTGCTCCGATTGCAGTCTCAGGATGGCGCACTTACGACGTCTGCCATTAGCATAGGCGTGGAAATACTTAGTATTCGCGTCGCCCTTGAGAGTCCACTTAATACCACCACGCCTGCACCAGTACTCCTCCTCGGCTCTAAGGAGGGACTCGACTTGGGCTTCAAGCGCGTAGCGCTGAGCCCAGTCATGCTCGGAGAAGACCTGCACGTCCGCCGCTGCGTCCAACTAGGCGAGCTCCTCGGTCAGGCACGAACGTAACAGCTTATCCTCACGACCCTGGTTAGCTCCCCACCCTTTGAGAGCCGCACGCAAACCCGCCCCAGCGGCAATCCAGAACTCCATCGGTCCGCGCGCACACCCGACCCGGGCGACGCAATTCTCCCATTTCGAAAGGAAGATTTGCTCAAAGTCCGGAGACTCAAGCCACGCGGTTTCAAAGAAAAAGCGCGGGCTGCGTTTTAACCTTTCCTCCCCCGAGGAAAGAATGAGGGGGACGTGGTCCGACCCAATCCTTGTTTCGGCGTGCAGAGAGCACAAGGGAAACAACACCTCCCACTCCGAGGACATGAAAACCCTGTCCAAGACCGATCGCACCGGAGTTAGCTGTTTGTTGGTCCAGGTGTATCGAGCCCCCATGCGAGCCACTTCCCTAAGGGCCATGGATGCGATTGCATTATTAAACATGGACACCCTTGTCCAGTTAATAATACCGTTATTTTTGTCCGCTCCCGAACGGATCAAGTTGAAATCCCCGCCCACGAGCAGAGGAAGGTTGCGCGCGCTCAAAGACAGCACCTTGGTCTGGAGTTCTCCCAAGAACTCAAGCGAAAGCGAGTGATCGGCCGGTCCATACACGACGATCACCTCCCATTCTTGGAGAGTAGCACGGTGGCGCACGTGGGCCGACATGAAGAACCGGCCGGCGTCCCATGCCACCACCTCTAAGCAAACTAGGTTAACGCCTAGCAGCAAGCCCCCCGAGTGTCCTACCTCAGGCACCCAATGCCAAACAAAACGCTCCAACGGGTCAACGGCTAGAAGGTCCCGATGATTGAAATCGGCCTTGATAGTCTCGTGCAAGCCGACCACATCGATTTCTTCGTTCCTAATGAACTCTTTTAACTGGGTCCGCCTCCCAGCGTGGCCGAAGCCTCGGATGTTCCAGAAAATGAAACGCATTATATGAAGCGATTGCGGAGACGGATACCGCGAGCGGTAACCGCTTTGGCCACGCGCCGTGTCTTAGCAGGACGACGGTTGGAGGAGGATGGCGCAGCCGCTGCTACTATGTCCTCCTGATCGGGCCGCGCGACAGGCACCAGAGAAGCCCCTGCTTCGTCTGCTGCTGGCGCAACACGGGACAGTGCTGCATGAGCAAGCGCGGTCTGCGCAATTTCCTTAGCACAAATAAGAGACAGCACCTCGTGCGCTTCCCCCGCGTCAGACATCGCCACACCACTATCCGCTAAGATACCACCCAAGCACTCATCTGAATAATCTTCAAAGAAAGTAAAGAGGGGCATGGGGTTACCTTCGATTTCGAGATTCTTCTGAGCCTGTAGGAGCTGGGCCCGCTGGAGGGATGGCATGTTGCCCTTAGCACCTTTCGGACGAGAGCTCACCCTCTCCTGCGTCGCCGGGGACGCCACCACCGCCTTGGACCGCCTGGCCGTGGGGGTGGACACCACCTTGGACACCTCCGCACGAAGAGCATCAGAGGCGGGAGGGGAGATGACCGACGAGGTGCCCCCAGCCAGAACCCCAGGGGAGGCTAGCGCCATCACCACCGGGCGCTGCGGGGCAGGCGTGCTCGCACGGACCGATGGGGGGCTCGCCGACGCCACCGCGGGGGGCTTGCGGCCCGCCGTCTTCTTCTGGAGCTTCGTCCCGCCATCGCCGAGGCCGGACGCCACCTTGGGAGAGCGCGCCGCGACCCGAGGCTCGCCCACCACCGCAGCCACCGGGGAGACCAGCATCGAGCATCCCTCCGAGTCATAGGACGCCGAGACCCCCTTGTCGATGTCGAGGCCCATGGTCATGTTGGATACATATTGGTTCAACCCCATCTCGTTGCTGCCCACCTGGTCTTGTGCCGCGCCCGCCGCCGGAGGCGCTGCCTGCACGTCCTTGTCCTTGAGACCAAGCTTGTCCCAAGTTGCCGTGTCAATGGAGTCATCCCCCATACTCATGTCGTGGTCCTTATCCTTGTCTTCCGGGCCCTTGTCAGCATTGGCTGGTGGAGGAGGAGGGGGAGTGGGAGCCGTACCCTGCAGAACGCCCGTCTCGGCCTCCAGGCGGAAGGTGAATCCCTCACTGTTGAACCAAACTTGCACGTAGCCCTTGAGCTTGGCCGGGGCACGACACGCGAAGCGCATCCGCACCGGACCAAGGCCCGATAGCGACGCCTGATCCACCTCCATTGGACGCCCGATCATCACCGTGGCGGCCATGAGGCGGTCCACGCGACGATGCTTGGGCGGCACACCCCACAGCTTGACCCAAGTGTCTGGCATGATCTCGGCCTTGGGCTCCTCCGAGCGAGATTCCTTGATGTCCGCCATGATGTCGTGGAGGGAGAAGTAGAGTTTGCCGCTGCGGGTCGCCATCCGCGGCATGGCCTTGTCGGGGAAGACGACCGAGAACTGATCGACGCCGATGGCCGACACCTGCCAATCCCACTCCCCTTCGAAGAGATGAGGGAGCTCCGCCTCCAAGATGGGGATTGATAGCTTGTCGGGCTCCGCCGAGATGATTGCCGCGTCTGTCACGAGAGGGGCACGAATCTCCTCACCCTCATTTCCACAAAGGGGAGGTAGAAGAAACCCTCGCCAGGGATGGCGTTGCCCATGATCTGCAGCGCCAGGGGCCTCCCCCGCGTGGGGCAGTAAGCCGACGCGTGGCCTTCCTCGTGGCAGACGATGCACAAGGTCTTGAAGAGGCACATGTTTTGGTAGTGCCCCATCCTGCCGCACTTGAAGCACTCCGGCCCGTCTGCCTCCTTCACTGGGATCGGGGCGTCAGCCGACCCCTTCGAAGCCTCGGGGCCGGCCGCCAGCAGCAACGGCGCTGAGCCTCCCCCCTTGTGCTTCGGCTTCTTCGCCTGCGGGTCCCCGCCCTGGTCACCGCCTGGAGGAAGCAAGGACTCCTTCCGCTTGAGCTCTTTCTGCCGTTCGAGCCCCCGACGCCGGTACTCCTCCTTCTTCTTTTTCTTGCGCTCGCGCTCCTCCTGCTGCTTCCGCTCCTGCTCTGCTAGTCACCATGGAGGCGGCGGCCCCCAGCCCCCGTCCTCCGCGGGGTTCGCAGGCACCTTGGCGAGCGCCTTCGCCCGCAGATCTTTCTCGCGCTGGCGATCCGCCGCCGGGATCGGGGGAGACATGGGAGTCTTGTCACCACGGCGGGAGCCCATCCTCACCGCAGTGGCGTATGAGCACGAAAGGGGAGGGGAGAGGCGGAGCGGTGCAGACGATGAGCAAGATGCCCGAGGCGCCGCACCTGAGAAGGGGATGCGGGAAACCCTAGCGACAGATCTAGGGTTCCCTTTGCCACCCACAGTCACCTATAAAATAGGAGCTGGCGGCCGCGACTTCTCCTTCGCTTTGGGCCCGGGCCGAGGCGCAGGCGCACAGCAGGCCACCGGGCCTGTCTGAGCTGGCCCAAACATTGCAGTGTGCCCCTGCACCCCCTCAGGCACGGGAACGGGCGGGCGCGTCGCTGGGCCCCCCAGCCCCGCTGGCATGGTAACGGGCAGGCCCAACACTGGCCCCCACAGCCCACCCCTGGCAGGCTGGGCCAGTCGATCTGGCCCAACCGCGAACCAGGCCCGTCCGCCGGCTCCCCGGAAACCCTAGCCAGGTTCCGCGAGTCCCCGTCCCGACCGGCCCCGCCGCCACCGTCGCCAACCCCTGTCAGCTCCAGCGAGCACACAGGTGCCGGAGGGAGCTCCGCCAGCACCAGATCATGACGACCCGCCTCCGGCATGGCGCACGTGCGGCCCTCGGGGCCCGCATCCACCCCCTTCAGCGGACGCCAGATCCGAGCCGCCAGGCGGGGACCGCCCTGCCCTCCAGGAGCAAAAGCGCGGCGCCGACCGACCACGAAGGAGCCCCCGAGCTCCTCCGTGCCCAGAACCTGCTGCCGGAGAAGGACGGGGCGAGGGGCCGCCCCTCGGGCGGCGCGCCTCGCCGCGAGTGCCCCGCTGCAGGCCGCACCACCGTCCAGCCGTCCGCCTCCGCCGCGGCGCCCGCAGCATTGCCCTCTGCGTCGCCAGAGCGAAACGCCATCTCTCCCAACGCCTTTCCAGTGTTTTCTGTCAACCATCCACCATTCGTCGCTACAACTCAACTCCGATCTCTATGTCAGGATCCAATAGGTTGATTTCTAGAGAAGTAGCCTGTTCCAAGAAAAAGGCCGGCCCAAAAGATTCATAATGTTCACCATACAGCTATTGTGCTACTTCTGGTGTATTTTCTCATGCCTTCTATTCCAAGCAGCGTTGCGCCTATCTAACAACTCGTAATTGGATTTTCTTCTTCTTCATTTTATTTTCGAGAAACCTAACCACCAGTCGGCAGGATTTTAGTAATAGATCCGAACGACTCCTTCGCCGTTCGATCCGAATCATGCGGGCGCGCGCTCGTCTTCCCTCTTTCCCGATTTTCGTCTTCCCTCTTTCCTTATTTTCTGGTTTCAGTTTCCTATTCTATCGGTAGTAATTAACGTTTCCTTTAAAACTGCACCTGCCACATTTGTACTGCTTCGATCCTGGCCCGATTGTTGCTCCCACCCCGAAATCTCCCAATAATTAATGCTGGATTAATTAGCATGCATGCCGCACCATTTTTACGGGATTATTAAACCAGCGGTCAAAAATATAGGTCATTCACGGGATTTGATCCTTGGTCGTTCGTTTAGTACATTTGCCCACCAACCACCTATTGTATGTCTAGTCCTTGTGCAGATGAAAGGGTATTTTCATGGTTGATTTTTCGTTTTTATATTACCATTGTAGAAAAAACCATTTATGTAGTGCTATTAGAGTGGAACAAAATTCAGCTCGCGTGGCTATGATGGTATCGCCGCAAAACGCCCCGATGGTGCCGACGAACAATGTTAATACGATAGGGTGAATATGTATAAAGCATGATAATTTACACATAACACATCTAATAACTTGCATACAAACACTAGGATAACTTTGACAGGAGTGAGAGGTTGTTGAGACCATACCCCTGATAACTTCTATGTGAAGAGCATGCTAATTTACGCATCATTTAGCTGATAACATGTGTACACACAC
>NC_041385.1:788455625-788502513 GCF_002162155.2 Triticum dicoccoides | reverse complement strand
TAAGAGTAACATGGTAATATGAACACAATAGAGGTGATGACTTAGTTAGCCCTGGCCTGGTAACTTTTTGACCTAAAAAGTTATCAAAACACACCAACGTGAGATCTAGTTTCGAAGATCTCGTCGCAACGAATTTCTCATGTCAAAATGATTTTTGTGACGGAGCGACTGTTTGAGTTACAAAACATTTTCAATTTTTTTGAAATTCAGTGGAATCCCCCATTACATTAGCATTTTGCGTCCTCTTGGGCAATGCATGAATGTGTATGTGGGTAGAAGATCGAAGAAACCATTCTATATGCCCCGGTAACTTTTTACCCTCCAAAAAAGTCATTGGAACATACCAATGTTGGATCTAGTGTCCAAGATATCATCACGACAAAATCATTTATGTGAAAACAAGTTTTCGATTAGGGCGACAGTTTAAGGTACAAAAACATTTTGAAGTTCTAAAATTGGGAGAATCTAGGATAACATCAACATTTTTTTGTTATCTAGGGCATGCATGCATGTGCACGTGAGAAGAAAGGTTGAAAAATAATTTTTCATGTCTGATAATTTCTGTGAAAACAGGTTGGTAACTTATGTGTTAAAGGCATGATAACTTACATAGTCCAGACCTGGTAACTTTTTACACGAAAAAAAATTCGTCAGAATATATCAACATGAGATCTAGTTTCGAAGATCTCGTCGCGACGAACATTTTATATGAAAACAGTTTTTCAATTGGATCGACGGTTTGAGCTACAAAACATTTTGAAATATTGAAATAGAAAGAATATTTTGCTGGCATCATCTGTTTTGTCTTGTAGTTTGCATGCATGCATGAAAACATAAATCAACATGTACATCATTTCCTTAGCCACGAAAGAGATTAGTAATGAAGGGAAAAAATAATTAGATGTATAATTAGTAATTAAGAAAGAGAAATGGGCGTGCGGATCTGATGCTAAATTCAGTACGTCCGGAAGTTAGCACAGTCCTTTTATTTTATATATGCGGCTTCTCTGACAAGAGCTATTGTACCAATCTGACGGGAGAGCTACGGCAACAAGGGTGTGTGGTAACCATAGCTTGCGTGTAACGTGAATATATGGAGCCAAGACTGGACGCAACGTTGTGCATTAAATAAGGGGAGGCTGGTAGCTGGATAAATTGGCTATCACCACACATCGAGATCAAATCGTTCTTCAGTGCTATAAATATAACCAAATCTCACCATACACGTCATTTAGTTTGACGGCCATGGATCTTCATGGCTTCTTAACTTGATTCGTCGGATTCTAGAAATATAGGAATAAAACAGATGATTACACTGTTCATGCACACTTCAAACCCATAAAGTGATCGTAGTGAAACACATGAGTTCCACACAATGGGGTTAAACAATGGGCATGGGTCAGTTATTAGATCTATTATATATACTAAAAGTACTTAATGGGATAACTAGAGAACAGAGAAGAGTAGAAAATCCCACAAAAATCAGATACAGCTGGCCACTTTTTGATGGATTAGAAAATCAAAACCATTTCATCTTGCAAATATCGTAAAATTTGAGAGAAATTACCCGCCATTGGCCTCACGTGAAATTACCCGCCATTGGCCTCACGTGAAATTACGTTTCAATAAAAAAAACCATGCTTTCTTTCCAATCTCCTATCCAGCAACAACACGACCAGTAAGAAAAACACAACCGATCTGAATACATAGCACAGCCTATCCTCGACGCCTCATATTCCATGCAAGCCCATCTTCTCCTTGCCGGCGTATCAAACCATGATGGTAACTTCCTCTCAATCTAGTTTCATCCTTCATCAGCTACAAATCCGATCGATTACTTCCACCTTGCTCGTGCTGCACCGACGTTGTTGCCTGCCTTAGCGGCAACTGGAAATCTATACATATATCTCTTGTCTTGATTTATTTCCTTATTTTATTTTCCAGTGGCTCTCTGATTGTACAAAGAATCTCAATTAGTGTTCGTCTAGGTCTTATTATTCGACCTTCAAATTAATTAGAATTCGATGATAACCCGTTCGTAGTGGCATGGAATGTATTGTACTATATTTTAATAAGATTTGGTTGTATGAAATATTTGGATTAGTAATATATGTAAAAAATATAAGTACATATAATATATTGTTTTAGATTATTGAATAGTTGAAAATTGTCTATTGAATATAGGTACTATAATATACTGAATATTTTTAATGAATGCTAGGTGGGCCTTTGATGGGGTGACATGTGTGCATGGCTTATGTGCATGTTGAAATAAATAGAATTAGTGGGGATGAACTAATAATGAAAATTAATTCTCATGCATGTTATTATCCACCTTTGATGATGTGGCATGTGTGCATGTTAAGATAATAGAAGTAGTGAGAATGAAGTATTTAGGTATATAGGATTTCGGGTGTGACTATCAGGATATCAAGGCTTGCCACGGATCTACAAAAGGTATTGATTGTCCCACTCCTATTTAAGTATTTATGCCCTAGACCAAAGGGTTGTGTTTAGTGATCATAACAAGTCCTCAGCAGGTATCCAACAATTTGGCCACTCCATTCTGAGTACAACTTCACAACACCATACTCATCTACCAGTAAAAAACATATCTTGCGTGGTCAAGTTGTTCTTCCTGCAAACAATTATGGAATATCTTTCTGTTGTGATCAAAGTAAAATAAGTAAGTAAGCATGCACAAACATTTCAGGCATGACATGTGTACCAACCAATTTGGATTGTCTTCCAAAGCATGTATTTGATAAAGTGGTATTAGTGGTCTACAAACATCCTCCCCTCCCAATTATCATTTTCAGTATTTAGTGTTGGCTGCTTTCCTACGATTTTCACGAGTACCTGAGACCTATTAATCGCCCTTATACAATAATTTGTTTTTTCATCTTGATTGGTTATTCGGAATTGAGCATTATATGTAGAATATTAAGATATTGTATTCGGGGTTATTGTTAGATACTGATTGGACATTTTCAATGAGACTTATGAGTTTATTCTTAGATTATGTAATTGAAAAAAATGACTTTTGATTCATGGCCTAAAAGAGAGAAAAATCAGAAAACCTTATGCCCAGCGATTTATTGTCCTAATGATACAGGATTCAGATGCTCTTTATGGTCTAAACAACATGACTCGCCTAATTAGTAAATGTGCACCTGGTTTGCAGCATGTTTTGATGGTTCTAAAATGACTTTTGAGAAAACTTCAAAATCGAACAAATAATAATGAGTACTAAAAATGTATTTTGGATCTTAAAAATGCATGGGATCAAATTAAGGTTCATGAATTGGAAAAATGTTCATGCATTTAAAAAAAATCATGAATTTATAAAAAAATTGGACTTTATAAAAATCACAAAATCATTTTTTTATACTCTAAGTGAACACCAAAGATGGAAACATGTTGCACACCGAGAACACCAAAGATTGGAAAAATCACAAAAATCACAAAATTGGAAAAATGTTTTATTATGGCTTTGCAGCTGATGGAAACATGTTGCACACCGAGAACACCAAAGATTACTCTAAGTGAGCGGGGAAGCCAAATCAGCTCTTCCTGGTTCGAGAATTTATTTCGTTAGGGGTAGCGGCCTACAAGTCAATAGCAACAGCATGCTTGACGCTCCATAGCAACCACGGCCTGCTCGCACCTTGCAGCCCCCATGCTTTCCGATGTCTCTCAGTCCTGTCGTGCGGCCAACTCCTCGTGGTGTTCATTGTGTCCCTATTATCCCTTGTCTCGCCTTCATTGGTATTGCTCTTGTGGGTACTACTCTGGTCCGAGAAGCTGAAGCTAGGCAGGAGCTACATTGCTACATGCATCAAACACGTACTATATGTTTTGCTATATCAGGAGGGTGGGTGTGCCCTTTATATAAGGGCATTTATACAAAAAAAATATATACACGAAAGAAAAGGCTGACAAACGCATTTAGATATCCTAGGAAAGCAAACAAGCATTCAGTCTTACATTTTCAAGTGCCAAAAAGATCAGAAGGATCAACACCCATCTACTTTCGGTTCATAAATTTAACGATGTTGCATCTACCAAAAACAGAGTAATTTGATGACACGGGTAGAATGAATAAATCAGGTAATAAGTTACTTAGCCCTGGATTGGATTCTACTACATATATTAACTCTGGATTAGCTTTGTTCAATATAAAAACTCTGGATTAGCTATTCGCAAAAAAAACTTTGAATTAGCTAAGTGACCATGCTTTACTATGGGCTAAACTAATTGGATGGCACATCCGATATTAAAGGAGGAAATTCAAAACATGACACCTTTTTTTTCTAAGGGAGAGCAGGGCGTATATTTCGATCGTGCATTGTTGTCCAAGAGTAAAATAAATGGGCTGATTCTGATGGGCCTATTGACTTCAAAGCATTTTAAAAATCTTATTGAACGGCATGGACCATACTACATGGGTTTGTCCGTGTACCTCTTTGGCAGTCCAAACCATCCATCACACAAGAACTCGCTATCCCAAATACACTTGTGTTGCACTGTTGATCGGTCACGATGACATGAAGCAAGAACTGATTGATACTGTGGTTCATGATTGCAGGCTAATCAACTGTGCTTCAGGGATAACTACAATAGATATTTTAATTTCAGTAGGAAGCTTAACGGCTAATGGGCCCAAAGTGAGACCAATCAGTGGTGACATCACTACCAAGAGGGCTATACCATAAATTGGCGCATATTATGGGCCTTCAGTTGTTTCGACCACATATCACTCGCATGCCCAAACTATAGACCGTCCGTGATGAGAACAATACCGGTGCAAACGTAGCCCAAGCCTGGTAGTCATTCCCTCACTACATACACTCTCTCAAAAACGTAATAGTAACACCCAACCACTACAAATCATTCCCTTCTCTAGCCCCTCTATTGAGCCAGCAACTATACTTCTCCCCCACCCCTTCTCCAACTTCTCCGCCTGGCTATACGTAGTATATACACTCCCCTCTATGTCTTCTCCGTGCATCGCTACTACTACTCCTCTCAAAAGATGCAACTCGAGCACCATCCCTGAGCAACACCCTCGAGATGTGCTGGCTCAGGCCGACCCCATGGCATGCTTATCTTTATGGTGATACTTCCATCACTGACAGATGTGTGTCCATCAGTGGTTTGCTACTCTTCACTGACCAGAGCCCAGTGATGGACGCCAAGCCCATCAGTGGTGAAGGTTTTTGGCTCATCATTGCATGGAGGTTTTTTTTCTAGCATAGTAACTACAAGGATTTCTATTATTACAACAAAAACATTTAAGAGAAACAATTTTGGTTGTCGTGCTCCACTTTATTTCCAAATAAAGAATATGTGACTTGTATCCTTAGAGCTTGGGCGATGGGATTTACTATATTTCTTTCTTTTTATCCTTTCTCAAAAGTTTGAAATGTAGCTGTTGCAGCACGTACTCTTTCCAACTTCCAAGATACACTAGTTTTACCATTCTTGTTCTTGCTCACCGTTGGGTGTGTGCGGGCTACTCTATAGCAGATGTAAGAAAATATGTGTAGTTGTGCACCACATTTTGCACAAAGCTCCTGATGGGGAACTTTGAGTTGTCGTACTATTGCTATTTTATCTTGATGTCCACCAAACGACCATAGTGTAGACATTCAACTACTAATATCTGAACTTCAGAAGCCTATCAGTTTGGTTCATCTGTGGCACAGCCAAGCCCAATGGAAGTAGGCACCTCGCAGACATATAACTACTACAAGCATTTACTTATTAATCCCTATGTTTTCAGATGCATCTCACTCTCAGTAAGTGTCCACCTCATCATGGTGTCCAGTGTATCTCTTTTTCCTCAAATCTTGACTCCATTTATGGAGCTTTTGTGGGTACTACTCTGGTCAGTAGAGCTGAAGATAGGAACAAGGGCTACCGTGTTAGATGCATCACCTCAATATGTGTTAGCAACGATAATTAGGAGGAAGAGTGTGGCCTCTATATATGGGCCTGTGTATAAAGGACAGTCATGCCTACAGTTATACACAAGTAATCACTGACGAGTACATTAGATGTCCATGCACGCCAAACCAACATTCAAGATTACATTTTTCTAGTATGATAAAGAGCCAAAGGTTCAAAATACATCTTCTTTCAGTTCAAATATTCAATGATGTTTTATCTAACAAAAAATATATTACTTCCCGTGATATGGGTAAAATGAATAATTTATCAAGTCACTGATTGTTAATATAATACATATATAGTAATTTTGGATGAATGCGTGGCAACCTGTAAAAATGTCAATGGTTTGATGTCTATTTCACATCAAAGAGTCTGACGGATACGACCTCATGTAGCTTATAATGTCGTGTGATGAGCTTTAAGAACACCTGCCATGTAAGGTAAATCACTCCGGGACCCCCTGACAACATAAATCTGATTTGCTCTGCTTTACAAGCAGCGTTTAGTGAAAGTGTTGGTGCCCATCATGGTTCAGTTCAGTGTTCGTGATGCCTTGTCACACATACGATGTAAATTGGTTTTCCCTCCTCCAACAAAAGGGTTTAATAAAAGCATCTAGAAAAGTGGCATGAGAGAAGGAATTAAGTTTGGCGAGAACTAGGGTGATCTCGAACTTCCCTCTCCTCTGAGTTTGGTCATGTAGGCAAGGAACTACGCAAACTAAACGAGGAATTGGCGCTGAACCAAAATGGGCTAATAAACGCTTATGAAAACGTGTCATAGAAACTATGTTTTCTTTTTGGAGAGACCGACATGAAACCACATCCACCGGAATAAACCAATGTTTTAAATAGCGCGCTAAGTCTCTTAGCGGCGGCTCGACCAAAAGCTATGAAACGTTATAACGGAGCTATGCCGTCCTAAGACCCATTTTAGTGTTTCATCATAAATCGACAAAAATGCAAAAATAAACATAAAGTTATGCATAAGTTTAACATATACTTATCAATTTAAATAGAAGAATGGCATTGTGTATGTTCATAATAGTACGTAGTTCCTTACACTATGGAAGCAAGTCATAATGCAAAGAACAACCTGTGAAATTCACTATACGCCTGCACCTTACCCTGTGCCAGTATATACTCAGTAAAACATATCGTGGATGTAGCACTATTGGCCTAGTGAAGAGCCAATTGTGTTCAAAAACAAAAAGAAGAGCCAATGTACAGTGAGTGATTTTGCTGACCAGGCAAGGATTCGCGGGTCAGCTGAGGATAGGACACACAATTATTACTTAAGTAGAGTGTTGCCATCTCCGTTGTCATGGTCATCGAGTGCGTACACTGGATTATGCCATGCCAAATAGGGACCCTGGTCAGTTGCATCTAAATAGCAATGTCAAATTTGGAAGTCTATAGGGCAACATTTTTGTTGTTCTTTAGAAGTTGTTCCTCTAAGCCACTCCTACATAGTATAAAATTTATTGAAAAACTATTGGAATATAAGAGTGGGGGTATCTTTCGGGAACTTTTACTGCACAAATAACTAACTTCCATATTCCCCTGTTGTTGCGGAAAACTGTAGGCCACACTTTTAGCTGAGATTGGATGCAACTGACTAGTTTACAGGAACAAATATTTTATATGAAGTATAAAAACAAATACCACATATTATTCCGATAAAAGGTATAAAAGCAAATACATTGATTTATGGGGCTTACTTTTTGTTGTTATTGATTTTGTTGGGCCTGGATTTTTTTTAACGTAGCCTACAAATCAACATATCATTGAAAAAAATTATAGATACATAAAAATTCTTAAATTAATCCGTAGAAAGTGAATTTGATTTTCTTTGACTCATAAAGATGACGAGTACAACATGGACTAGCTCCCCAGGAGATGCGGCTTTACATCGTTTTTCTCAGTCACCGCCGTTTGTGCTGACCACACGAGCATGGCTCGTGTCTTGATTATTTGCTGATGGAAACATGTTATGCACCAAAGATTTCAGGAAGCGAGCGGAAAAGAAAAATCAGCTCTTCCCCGTTGGGGAATAATTTTGCTGCTCCACCAGGCTAAACTGCCGGGAAAAGCACGATTCCTTAGCGGGCTACAGGTCCATAGCAACTTGACGGTCCACAACAACCACCGCTCGTTCGAGACATGCAGCCCCCATGCTTTCAGATGTCTCTCAGTCCCCTCTTGCATCCTACTCCTTGTGGTGTTCACTGTATCCCTATTTTCCTTTGTCTCGACTCCATTTGTGTTACTATTCTGGGTAATGCTATGGTCTGAGGAGCAGAAGATAGGCAGGAGCTACAATGATAGATTCATCAAACACGGGGTATATGTTTTGCCATATCAGCAGGGAGGGCGTGTCCGTTATATAAGGGCCTCAATACGAAACATTACACGAAAGAAAAGGCTGACAAGCGCAATAGATATCCAAGGACAGCAAACAAATTTTCAATATTACATTTTGTAGTCTCAAAAAGATTAGAAGGCTCAACACCCATCTAATTTCGGTTCACACATTTAGCGATGCTGCATCTACCAAATACAGAATAATTTAATGACACGAGTGGAACGAATAAATGAGGTAATACGTTACTTAGCACTGGATTGGTCGTATGATTCTACTACATATTAACACTGGATCAGGTATTCACAAAAAAAACCCCGCTGAATTAGCTAGGTGACCATGCTTTACTATGGGCTAAAAACTAATTGGATGGCATGTCCAGGAGGAAATATCAAAACATGGCACATTTTCTTTCAAAGGGAGAGCAGGGCACATATTTCGTCTGTGGATTGGTGCCCAAGAGTAAAATAAATGGGTAGATTGAGACGGACCATCAGAAGTTGCAAGGAGTTCCAACCGAGTACAATGAGTTGGCTAGAAGCGACTGAACCAGAAATGCCCAATGCATGTTCCAGTCTTTTTCTGTTCATTGTGGGGTTGACTTTGTTGGGTGCTTTTCCATTCGTTGAAGGGTCAGATGGAGGGGAGTTTCATTCGTTCGTTCGGCCTACGGAGTGAGTTGTGAAAGATGAAGCCATTGCGGAACGGAGAACACTACATTTTTATAAGTATATTACAGATTAGAGATTAGAGAAGAGATGAATGGAGGATTGTACATATAACTTTCTGGTTTGAGTTCTTTGCGTAAACAGTTAAAGGGGGCTCACATGCTTTACTTTTTCCCCTTAGAGTGATTTGCAATGCAAGTGCAAACTACTGTTATTTTCTTTTTTCCGACATACTAGGTATTATGAGATTATAGGTTTTCACCCACGACCCACAAAAAAAAGGCTTTCACCCAGAGTAAATGCACACTTTTCGACAAAACCGTCACTACCGGCTCACAAGTCCTCGCTAGCAGTATCCCGACGCCAAGAGTGCCCAAGCCCACCCACGCCTAAGTTAAAAATGGCAAGAACCTGATAGGTCATCACCGCCTTTCTTGCTGTCTCTACGTTTGCCTCTCTCTCCCTCACGCTTTTGAGGTGAAGCTAACGATGTGCTCGATCAGTGATGGTGACACAAACATCATCAGAGAAAGATAGACAAAGAGAGTATTGAACCAGTCAAAACTCTCCTTATAGTATGTTGTTATGCTCCGTTAAGGCAACTCCAGTAGATTGTCCAGACAATTGTCTATATGAGACATAGAGACTATGCGGCAAAAAACACTCTAGCAGATTGTCTATATAATGGTCTACCGCTCGACATTGTCTAAATATCTGTGGAGATTGCCTAAATGTGGACAATTCGTAGACATTGTCTAAAAATTGACTATGTAGAGAATCTGCTAGAGAGTGTTTTCACTTCATATTATCCACATTTTGTAGCCACAGCCATTTTAATAGTTAAGATAGTACAAAAATATAGGAGTGTTTTTTTTTTGCGGGGAATATAGACAATCTGTATGTTGACAATCTGCTAATAAACTGGTTGTGTATATAAGAGAATCTTTTTAGACTATTGTCTATAGGGACATATACATCATAATATACACAAGCCGCTACAGATCCTCTTGGAAACTCAAAATTTTCTTTCATAAATGTAAGTGGGAGCTTAGGGCAGGCGTAGAAAAAAAAAGCGAGAGATTGTGTTTTTTTTTTGCCATCCTCACTCACACTCGCAACCTCGGCATCCGCGGCTAGACGTGAATGGCCGACTGCCTACCTAAGCGGGCTTAGGCTAGCTCCTTAATCCACACTGGGTAGTTTTTCTTACCGCAAGCCCGCAACACGTCCAAAATGCTCTGCAAGCATAATCTTAATTATTATTCCCTAATGCATCGGATGAATCACCACCACAGGTTAATTTATTGCTTTACTCCTGGCAACCTACTCTACAGATGGGTTGATGGGTGGTCACTCAGCTTTGTGTTCTGTCTAGAGGACCCATACATAGCTAAATTTACACACGCTAAAACTAACGGAGATTGAAGATAAATTACTTTAAATTTCATCAGAATCTAATTAAATTACTTTGACACTATAGATTTACAAAGGTAACACTGCAGGGTCGCAAATGGACAGCGCACGTGGAGAGCTAGCTAGGCTGATAGCAAAGGCTCCTACCCACATGGTAAGACCCTCGGATCCCATCTCGGCCATGCTCGAAACTGGCGGATGTCTTCTTCCTGTCAATAGATGCCAACTGCAAAGCGGCCATGGTGGCCAACTAACACGTGATCTCACAGTCACCAGGGCAGTAAAACAGCGGTACAAACTGGTAGTAGTACCATCGTAGCGCTAAAAAGGGTGTGCTGCTCTGTGTCATTTGCCCGACCGTGCATGGTACGCCAGGACAATAGTGCGCGGCTCGTTCTGACTTTGAACATGCACGAAGGCTTCAGCGAGCACACGAGATAGTAGAGCGAAAAGCAATTATACTTTTTTCAACAGGGAAAAATAATACAATCGGTTGGTTTACAGAGACGGCAGTCAATGGTCTTGGTAAGTCGTATTGAATTCATGCACCAGTCAACTCATCCAAAAGTCCGAACTGATGAAGAAAGATGGACAATGTATTTCAACAGGACGATGGATCGTTATTTAGAGCCCAAAAACTTAATTAAGCTATGGGATCACATGCCCTGCACTTGGGTCATGTCCTGGAAGTTTATTAATTCCTTTGCCGAGTGGCAAGGCCAGAGGCTTTACGCTGATAATCATCCGGAGATGATGAAGCTAAACTGTGAAGGGCAGATGAAGCTAACAAAGTGTGCTGGCGCATTTTAAAGGACCTACATAGTGGAGAATAGAAAATTCTATTGTGGAGTTCCAGTTCCATGTAGTGCACTTTCTGGCGCAGTTCTCTTTTGGAGAAGACAAAAAAGGGAGATCCTTCTATATTTATAAAGGCGCTAGTGGCAATGAAATTGATGTAACTTTTCAGGTCATGCATCTATCAGAACTAAGAAGAGGAGGAATAATTCAACAACCTGGTAACAGGTACTAATACTCCTAGTACCAATAATTTTTCGACATCTAATCAGAGGCACATAATAGGGGCGCCCAGAACTTATCAAGTATTATTAGTTTGATGACCCTGCACAACTGCAAGCACTGCACTCGTTGTCCACCAGCTGAAGAATCACCAGTCAGGCTAGTCGGAGTTAGGCGGCTCAGGACCTTGGCCAACGGAATTCCGGTGTCAAAGTTTAAAACTGTTAACGCAATGGAAGACTAGCGGTGAGTAACACTTTGCAGCGATGTGACAGACGACTTCTGGGTAGTTGATCGCTCGACAGAAAACTCTAGAGCATACAGTGCACGAGCTACGATTGATGGGTTTCCCGATGCCTTCCATTCCAAGCAGCATTGCGTGGATCCAACTCTCACATCTTATTATTTTTCTCTCTTTTTTTACCTCCAGTCTAGTTTTTTGATAAAACTACACTCGTAAAAGCTATTTGACCAACCGGACGAGAGCTACATCAAACCAAGGGATTGTGGTAAGTGTAATGCATACATGCAATGTGAATATATAGAGCCAACGTAGGAGACAACAATGTGGTTTAAACAAGGGTAAGCTGGTGGCCCAGTACATAATTCACCAGACATTAAGATCATATATCGCTCTATTTTGAAAGAAAGAAATGAACTCTTACCATCGGTGTGGTTTACTTCGATGGCAATGAATCCTTATGGTCTCTATAATTCGAAGATTCCAAAAACAGCAAATAGAAAAATGCCTTCACGGGATGCTCTGCCAAAAAAACAGCCTGATTCAAATTTACCGGAGTGGCAACTCCCTCGCGGTGCCAGCCGTTGCTCCTCCTCTTCAACCGTCGCCACCCGCGCGCAAAGCCCACGAGCTCATCACCCGTGTGTGCAAGCACATTTGGCACCTCGCACGTAAGAAGCCGGCGTGACAGGACAAACTGTATTAGGTGGCCACAAAGAGCTTGGCCGAGGATCTCCCATAGAGTGAGAAGGGGGCATCATCGGCAAGCCCGTTGTGCCCTTGCATGCTAGGGACACGCTTTTAGGTGAAGGTGGCTAACGATGCCTCTATGGACTTCCTCCTCACGCACCTCTAGCGTTAACTCGCGCTCTAGTTCAGGACCAACGGCGACGCCTGGGAGGGTCGAATAGACAAGCTCGACTATGACATCGATGTGTGACATCCTGTTGTGTGTGTTCTGATACATCTCAAACGTATCTATAATTGTGAATGTTTCATTCCTATTATTCTGCCAGTTTGTAATGTCTATTAAGCTTTTTGAGGGAATGCAGTTCAGGTCATGTTTCCTAGTGTTTTTAAAATTTGAGAACTCATTATATAGAATCGCCAGAAAAATCCAAGAAAAACTAGTTGGATTTTTGCATCGAAAGAGGACCAGGAGACCAAGGACAACACCTAGAGGGGCCCATAGGGCCTAGGCGCCATTGCACCAGGTACGATAGTCGGACGCCGGCCTGCTTCACCTCGCCATCGCATCTTCGGGCCGAAGGGCGGATATATCTTTACCTCCTGGACATGGAGCCTTACAGGAGGCAGCATTTCTTCATCACGGAGTCTGCGTCGTTACCTTATTGAAAGCATTGCTCGCATATACTCGGACTTGTTCTTCAGGGTGAAAATCTAGAATCTCATCTTTGATGGTTGGATTCGGTGACGGCGGCGCTTGAGCGTCATTCCACTTCATGAAGGCGTTGTTGTTGAAGAACTTTTCGTGTTGTCCTTGTGGCGTTAAGAGATGGTTGGTGCGGATATGGTTGTCGTCATAGTTTGTCGATTGTTGTTTTGATTGCTTCCGTTATTCTTTTTCCCCGTGCAGGCATAGCTTAGGTTTTATATAACTTTGCTATTTCCTGGCGTGGTTATTTAAGTTTGTGTGTTGTTGTTGGTTGTGTATATTCTAGTTATGTAGATGCCGGGTGTGTACTCGTTGTATTTGTATCCTCTTGATACTTCATTTTGAGTCGATGAAATCCACCTTTTATTACAAAAAAGCAACAACCCGCTCCATCGCAACCACGGCTTGCTCGCAACTTGCAGCACCATGCTTTCTGATGTCTCTCAGTCCCATTGTGCGTCCAGCAGTTCCTCGTGCTGTTCATTGCGTCCATATTATCCTTTGCCTCGCCTCCATTCATGTTGCTTTTCTTGCTACCCTCTGCTCCGAGGAGCTGAATACATGCAGAAGCTACAATGCTAGATCATCAAACACGTAGTATATGTTTTGCTATATCACCAGGCACGTTGTGTCCTTTATATAAGTCCGTTTGTACAAAAAATTACACGAAAGAGAAAGACTGATAAGCGCAATAGATATCCAAAGACATCAAAGGTACATTCAGTATTACATTTTTCAAGTGTCAAAAAGATCAGAAGGCCAAGGACAGCAAACATATAAATTGTATTCAGTATTACCCATCTACTTTCGATTCACAAATTTAAGGATGTTCCATCTGCCAAAAACAGACTAATTTAATTAGGTAATAAGTTACTTAGCCCTGGATTGGTGGTATGATTGTACTACATATATTAACTCTGGATTAGCTTTGTTCAATATAATAACTCTGGACTAGCTATTTGCAAAAAGAAAAATCTTAATTAGCCAAGTGACCATGCTTTACTATGGACTAAAAACAATTGGATGGAAAATAAGATATTAAAGGACGAAAACAAAACATGGCACATTTTTTTTCTAAGGGGGAGCAGGCTATATATTTCGTTCGTGGATTGGTGCCCAAGAGTATAATAAATGGGTAGATTCTGATGGGTCATCAGAAGTTGCAAGGAGGTCCAACTAGGTACAATGAGGTGGCTAGAAGCGACTGAACCAGAAATGCCCAATGCTCGCTCTAGTCTTTTTCTATTCATCGTGGGTTTGACTGTATTGGGTGCATTTCCTTTCTTTGAAAGGTCAGATGGCGGGGTTTTTGAACAAACCAACACCAGCTGACAAGTTCTCGCTAGTCGTATCCCGGCGCCAACAGAGCCCAAAGCCTACCCACGCCTAAGTAAAAGCACCAAAAACCTGATAGGTCATCGCCGCCTTTCTTATTGGCTCTGCTACATTTGCCTATCACTCCCTCACGCTTCTAAGGTGAAGCTATCGCTGTTGTCTATACGAGACACAACCATCCTGAGAGAGGGATATAGAGAGGAGTATTGAATCTCTCAAAACTCTTTCCTTATAGTATGTTGTTATGATCTGTTAGAGCATCTCCAACAAATTGTCTAGACGGTTGTCTATATAAAACATAAACAATGTGATGCAAAAAACTCTCTCTAGCAAATTGTCTAAATATGTACTCCCTCTGTTCCAAAATACTTGACTTCCATTTGTCAAAAAATGAATGTACCTATATACTAAAACATGTCTAGATACATCTATATTTTGACAAATGGAAGCCATGTATTGTGGAACGGAGGGAGTAAGTGGGAGCAAAGGGCAGGCGTAGGAAAAAAACCATTACGCGGTTTTTTTTTTCCACCTACTTCCATCCTAACTCGCACTCGCAACCTCAGTAACCTCGGTTAGCAAGCACACAAGCACGTGAATGGTCGACTGCCTACCTAAGCGGCCTTAGGCTAGCTCCTTAATCCACACTGTGTAGCTTTTCTTCCCGTGACACGTCCAAAATGAGGCGAATCTTCTCGATGAAAAGAACAAACACGCACATGCTCTGCTGGTAGCTCCGAGAGTACATCCAAACAACCGGCAGCAAACATAATCTTAATTATTATTCCCTAACGCATCGGATGAATCACCACCACAGGTTAATTTCTTGATTTACTCCTGGCAACCTACTCCTACAGATGGGTTAATGGGTGGTCACTAAGCTTTGTGTTCTGTCTAGAGGACGCATACATAGCTGAACTTACACCCGCGTCCAAAAACTAACGGAGATCGAATATAAACCGATGGATCTCACTAAATTTCACCGTAATCTCGCTAAATTATCTTGACACTACATTTACCAAGGTAACACTGCAGTGTCGGAAGTGGACGCTGCAGGTGAAGAGCTACCTAGGCTGATAGCAAGATGCTTCCTGATCAAGGAGGTGCCGTTGCCAACGCGTAGGCAGCCACCGCGTCCTCATCTTGCACCACCGCCAACTGATCTTTCTGCCACTCCAACATCTGATGGTGAACGGATTGTATGATAATTCTAGCGTCAGCATTCAAAGAGTCGATATTCAAGGTTCACATCTTGGCGCCCTCCGAATTGGCGGCGTAGTAGTATGGAGAATTGTAAGGCTCTGGCCACGGCGCCGTTAGCACTATGGGCGCGGCCATCTGGCGGCGTCAGCCACGGCCTCGCCGACCGCCCAGTCCGCCTTGTCGGCCGGGACCATCGCCACCACCAGGCCCACCGGCGGCCAAATGCTTCCTCATCTTCTCCTCCTTTGCGGCCGTCGCTTTGACGTGGCGATTCAGCCACGTCTCTGAGCTGATCTTCTGGACAAGCATGATGGTCGGATCCTCCGGCACATCCGGCACCTCCGCCGCCTCCACCTCCGACAAGTTATTCGACGGTTCTGTGCGTCGGCAGCGGAGTGAAGGAGAGGGTGGGAGAAAATAGCGGGAATTGGGCGGAGAGCGGCGTGAAGTGGAAGAAAAGAGTGGGGAATTTTGGCGCGGAAACAGTGCATCATGCTACAAAAGCGCGAGCTCAGCCCTCCTTTTGAGTGGTCTAGGGGCGGAGACACTGCTAGGAAAAGCCTTGCTAGTGGCGCACCTGTTTTGGCCGCTAATGGCGCACACCATTAATATACCAGATACTAATGGCGCATCAGGGAGTGCGCCATTGGTATATCACACGGTGCGCCATTACTACTATCTGACTTAGTAATGGCGCACCACATAGAAGTGCGTCATTACTAACATTTTTAAAAAAAAATACAGATTTTTTTAATTTTTTTTTAATATCAGGTCACTATGGCTTAATCTCGGGTCAATATGCTTAATCTCAATTCAAATCGCGCTAAGTGGTCAAACTTCCCGGAAGGTCGCCCATCCTCACACTACTCAAGCCCAAGCACGCATAACTTCGCAGTTCCATCCAACCCCAGCACCACCTCACTTAACAGGCACTTGTTGATATATCTATCATATCAATCCTATTAAACCTTGTTGACGTCTAGGACTTTGTTCATGTTCATGAGTATGATGAAATTTTGAAAAATATTTCAAACTTCCCGGTAATATTACGTATAATTTCTTGAAAAAAAATTTAAAAAAAATTCGAAACCAATTTTTTTCGGTTACTAGTGGCGCACCTAGCAAATGGTGCGCCACTAGTAAGTTTGAATTTTTTTTTCCATTTTACCCCCTCTAGATCTTAAAAGCCTCGTAACTTTTTTTTCTGTTAGGTTTTTGAGAATTTTGAAAATGTAAGTTTTCGAGTAGATGATTTTTCATATAAAATTTTTTTAATCCGAGTTCGTATGCAAAAGTTATGCCCATTTTACAAATTCCAGAGAGATTTTGCAAATAAAGTCGAAATTCATATTTTTAAATTTTCCCAACAAGTAGACCACATATCACATGGGAAACTTATTTTCTTTTATGTTTTTGTCATTTCCATCATTTTCTTTTATTTTTTTAAACTGAAAAGGCGGTCCGGAGGGTCCATTCGGTGGAATTTTGGGTCAAAGTTAGTAATGACGCACCGTGTGAGTGGTGCGCCATTACTAGTTCACCTACGGTGCGCCATTACTAGTTTTGAAAAAAATAAAAAAAAATTGTTAGTAGTAGCGCACCGAGGGTGTGGTGCGTCATTACTAGTTTTGAAAAAAAATGTTAGTAGTGGCGCACCGTAAATGTGGTGCGCCATTAGTATTTGGAGTTTAATGGCGTATCTATATGTGGTGCGCCACTACTATATAGTAGTGGCGCACCACATCATTAAAGTCCATATTATCTATAGCTCTTTTCCTAGTAGTGAGAGTGACGTTTTGTGTGTTCGGACTCCCCCCCCCCACCCCTCACACACACACACACACCCTCACACACACACATGTTTATCTCCGATTTGCGGGAGAGATCACGTCCGTACCGCTCCACGGAACGATACAAGTCGGCCTTAGATCAATTTCACGGTCTGGACAAGCCGATCTAAACTGTTGCGGGAGGTTTACTTGTCGGCGTTGGAGATGCTCTGGATGCCAAATCGAAAGCGGCGATGGTGGCCATCTAACACGTGAACTCACTGTCGCCAGGGCAGTAAAACGGCGGTACAAACTGGTGGTAGTACCATCGAAGCGGTAAAAAGCGTGTGGTGCTCTGTGTCATGTGCCCGACCGTGCATGGTACGTCTGGACAACAGTGCGCAGTTGGTTTGGACTGCGAACATGCACGAAGGCGTCAGCTAGCACACGAGATAGTACAACGCAAAATAATTATACTTTTTTCAACAGGAAAAATAATAATCGGTTGGTTTTCAGATACGGAAGTCAATGGTCTTGGTAGGTTGATGCATCGTTCTTTAGATGTACGAGAAAGTTAAATAAGCTATGGGATCATATGCCCTGCACTTGGGTCATGTCTTGAAAGGTAATTAATTCCTTTGCGGAGTGGCAAGGCCAGAGGCTTTGGGCTGATAATCATCAGGAAATGATGAAGCTAAACTGTGAAGGACAGATGAAGCTAATAAAGTGTACTGGCTTCGCATTATGAAAGGACCCACAAAGTGAAGAATAGAAAATTCTGTTGTGGAGTTCCAGTTGCATGTAGTGCACTTTCTAGCGCAGTTCTCTTTTGGACCCAAAAAAGAAAAAGAGGACACCCTTCTACATTCACAAAGGCGCTAGTGGCAAGGAAATTTTTCAGGTCGTGCATCTATGAGAACCGAGAAGAGGAGTAATAATTCAAGCAGCCTGGTAACAGGGACCAGTACTCCTAGTATGCTAGTTGGTGTGGCCCAGTATTTTTCTGATTTAAAGGAAAGAAATGAACTCTTACCATCGGTGTTGTTTAATTCGAAGATTCCAAAAGCACGAAAATAGAAAAAATGCCTTCATGGGATGCTCTGCCAAAAAACATCCGGCTTCAGATTTACCAGAGTGGCAACTCCCTTGCAGTGTGGGCGTTGCTCCTCCTCTTCAACCATCGCCACCCGCAAGGCCCGTGAGCGCATTACCCGTGTGTGTAGGGGAGACAGGCCCAACTATATTAGGTGGCCACAGAGAGCCTGGCCGAGGATCTCCCATAGAATGAGAACGGGGCATCAGGCAAGCCCGTACTGCCCTTGCATGCTAGGGACACGCTTTTGGGTGAAGGTGGCTAACGATGCCTTTACGAACTTCCACCTCACACACCTCCAGCGTTAACACGTGCTCTAGTTCAGGACCATTGCCAACGCCTGGGAGGGTCGAATCAACTAGCACGACTACCACACCAACGGGCGACATCCAGTTTTTGGTACATCTCAGACGTATTTATAATTGTGAATGTTTGATTCCTATTATTCTCTAAGTTTGTAATATCTTTTAATCTTTTTGAGGGAATTCAGTCAAGGTCATGTTTTCTACTTTTTTAAAAGCAAATTGAGAACTCATGATACAAAATCACCAAAAAATTCTTAGAAAATTAGTGGGATTTTTGCTTCGAAAGAGGACCAGGGGACCAAGGACAGCGCCTAGAGGGGCCCATAGGGCCTAGGTGCTATTGCGCCAGGTACGACAGTCGGATGCCGGTCTGTTTCACCTCGCCATCGCATCTTCAGGCCGAAGGGCGGACATATCTTTACCTCCTGGACATGGAGCCTTACAGGAGGCAACATTTCTTCATCACGGAGTCTGCCACATGGAATCTCCGACGTCTTCAGTACCAAGTGTTGTAGTTCCCGGAAAATGGTGAGGCCGATTGCATTTTCCATCTTGCTTCGAGGGTCTTGCCTATAAAAGACACAGAATAGTCTGTCACTTTCGTTTAGTTTATGGTCCTATTGTAATCGTATGTATGCTTGCACTGTTGAATTAATGCAGGTTCAGGTTCCTTCTCGTACATCTCTTTCGCCAAAAAATTGTAGGCACCATCATAAGGTGGACGCCTAGGGGACGCCTAGGCCGTATGGGCACTCCCTCGGGGTGGCTTTTGTGCCCGATGCCTTATATTCTTTCCAAACCTACTTCAAATAAGATCACATTTTCCCACTGCAGCAACTTCACTATTCCGAGACGATATTCGTTTTGAGCCTTGTTTTGTAACTCTGTCTGACGTGGAATTCTTCTCCATCATCACCAACATATATCCTCATGCTCCAAGATAAGTTGTGACTAGTCCACCCCCTGCACTTCGGGTTCATTGTAGTGGCCAATATGTAATCTGTCTTCTTTGATGTTGAATACAATATACATATGAGCTACCCTATATGATTATGGTTAATCTGAAGTAATGTTTATCATGTAATAAAATAATTCTTTATGTTCAGATTTATGTGTGCCCTTATTGTTAGTTTCTAGATGTATATTTCTCTCTGGCTGCTTGTTTACTCATGACTAATATAGATTTTTAGCCAGTAGGGGTGTGTGGATCCAAACCTTTTTCATTGAAATAATCATATTTGGAACAAATATTGAGATCATTGAGGTAGTAAAAGCTTTTCTATCTCCAAAATTCTAAATGAAAGATCTTAGAGTTGTTGATGTTATCTTGAACACCAACGTTTTGAGAGGTGATGATGGTGGGATAACTCTGTTGCCATCTCACTAAGTTGAGAAGGTTACAAGTCGATTTGGATATTCAGATTGTAAACCTTCTCCACCACTTTATGATCCAAGTGTGTTAATTTGAAAGAACGAAGGGGAAACAAGGGAACCATTGACATATTTGAAAATCATTGGCTCACTGGTTGCATGGCACAGTGTTTGAGGCGTAGCCTTCATTTAGCCTCAATTTTATCTTATTGACATGCAAATTTCTTTGCCTTGTCTCAGAAAGGAACATAACCTTGGGCTCGTATGTATGCACTAGGCATATGAGTTCCTGAAATGTCCAGGGTTGCCCCCGGCCTCTACATTATCCGATGCACACAATAATTTATTAAGTAAAGTGCAAGTGCCAAGTTGCAGAACAAAGTAGTAACAAATAAAAGTTAATCGGACATAGCCGCAGAAAAAAAAGGACTGTAAGCCTACACCATAGTCTATTATTGGATCGCCATCGAAATCGATTGTTTGTATCCCGTGCTACCATCTCATAGCATGGACGGTCCACTGTCGTTACCTAACGGCCAACACAACAGCATGCGTTACCGCCGGATTGCTTGGCGGTAGGGTCCTGTGGGTTTTGGTTTTTACAAGTTTTAGTGATTGTTTCTTTTGCAAAGTTTTATCACGGGTTTCACATAGTTTCACAAATAGCAAAATATGAGCTCACATACTAATAAAGGTTCCACATAGCAAATATCAAACAGTTTACACATAGTTTGACAAGTATCAAATAGCAAATAGCAAACTTGTCCACATAGTTTGACAACCCCAACTAACGGAAATGATTTCACAAAAAGCTTTCACAAAGCCAACAAACGGTGCAACAAGTTCTTCAGACAAGTTTAGAGAGCGGGCAGACATCTTCAGAGCTCCTTGTATGTTAGGCCTGGCCGTGGAGACAGATACGGCAGCGGATCCACTGGTTCAGGTGGACGCGGAATGTTGGTCGGCATCCGACCGTTCAGGCACTCCCACCTTGCCTTGCCCACTGGATTTTTCACCTCCGGCCTTCCCAGTTGATGATCTCAAACGCCGATGCACTTGGGGGCGGCATCCTGGCTCTCTCCTCCGCATTGCTCTCGAAGTAGATTATCCGGCCCAAATTGCACAACTCCCAGTTGGAGTGTTGCTTGGCAGCTTCAATGCTACCTTCCCGGCGGACAAGGGAGATAGTTGGCTCTGCCTCTATCTCTGCAATCACTCTCTTCCACTCCTTCACACTCTACGACAAACACTTTACATCGTCGAAGATCCGATCTGCCCTATCCTGCCACCACATTGCCCTCGTCGCCTCTAGGACCTCGTCTGAGATAGATCCCACCGGCTGCAGAAGCTCGGGGAAGGACTCGTACAGGTACGGCAGTGGCATGGCAGACGTGTCATGTTGAAGATGAATGGGCGATGCTTGCGCCATGGTTCTGTACCTAAACATATGGATGCATCACACAAAGTTTCATCATCTCCAAAAAAATCTAAACCACGGGTTCATCATATGGTCAAAAATTCAGAACCTAACTTGTATTATCTAGAAATATCAATTAGGGTTCATCACCTTCAAAAAATTTAACTTGTATTAGGGTTCATCATGATTCATCACAAAGGATCATCGCCTAACTAGTATTCAGGTTCATCATATCAACTAGGGTTCTATCATGATTCTTAACATGAACATGAACATAAATCATTCTTAGGGTACAAAAAAGGGGAGTGATTTGACTCAAAGTAATTGAGCACATCTGAGGAGCTTATGTTTCTCGTTTCGGGGCCATCTCGATCTGCAAAAACGATGAAGAAATGAAGAAGATCCGAGGGGGGAGTGGAGGAGATGAGAGAGGGGGCGAGAGGAAGAAGAAAGGGCGGCTGACTAGGAGGATAAGGGGGTGGGGTGGGTGGGCGGCGCGACGCAGTTTATAAATGCCCAAACCCCACCGCTAGGGACCCCAGCAGTAGCGTAAGACACCTTACCGCTGTAGGGCTCGGTGGTAGGGTTGCACATCCTACCGCCAGGGCCTTTGGCGGTATGTTCTTACCGCCATGAGGCCTGGCGGTAGGGTGTGCAACCCTACCATTGATTTGGTGGCCATTTTGGTTACAGGAGGCAGGCGTGCGGGGGGAGGCCCCTTACCACCAGAGGGTGTGGCGGTGGGATGTACAAACCTACCACCATGGGTCCTGGCGGTAACTAGGGAGGCCCCAAGTACATTTTTTGCACCTCCTAACTTCTCTTGCCTTCAATTTTTTCCACATAACAATTCAATACTTATAAACATGAAGCATATGTATCACACAACAAGCACACATCCACAAATCCACAAATAATAAAGTTGGTTACATAGCAAGCGAGCACACATGCACAAATGTTTAGCGAAGTTTTACATAGCAAGTTGAACAAATACGAAACAGTTTCACGAGCAAATGTTTCACGAAGCAAACATGAAAGTTTCTAGTTTAACACTAAAAATTATGAACTAGGTTCATCTTGAGGGTTCAACATTATTTCTCCAATTACATCCACTACTTGCATCATAGCATATGAACATGCATCGTCATATCACATCGAATTCCTCCAAAAAATCCTATAGTTCATATATGAACTAGGGTTCATCTTCACTAACTACGGTTCATATGCATCACATCAAAAAAATATCCTAGGGTTCATCTTCACAAAACCATACCAACTATTGCTAGCATTCATATCTAACTCATCTCCTCCACTAGAAACAATCTAAATCAATCATAGGGTTCAAAAAGTTTAAATCTAATTCAAAAATGGGAGGGATTTGAATCAAATAATGCGACGAATCGAAAGGTGTTTGACTAAAACTAATTGGGGGGATCGAAAGAGCTTACTTTTCTCTTTTCGGGCCCATCTCGATCCGCAAAATCCATGAAGAAGCGAAGAAGATCGGAGGGGGGAAGAGGAGGAGATGAGAGGAAGAAGAAGGCGGTTGGGTGGGGGAGAAGGAGGTGGTTGCGGGCGGGCCGTGGGGCTTATAATTGTCCACACCCTACCGTCAGGGTTGCTGGCGGTAGGGTCAGACAGGCTACCGCCGTGACCTGCGGCGGTAGGGTTGGACGGTGTGGGACGGCGCGCAGCTGATGTGGATTAGTTCCCTACCGCCAGGGCCCTCGGCGGTAGGATAAATAATCTTATCGTCGAACCCCTTGACGGTAGGAAAAAGGGTTAGATATCAAATTTTTACTGAAACAGGGGTCCGATCCCGTTTTTATACGTGAAAAGAGTCAAAACACCAAATTTTGCCCCACGCCGAGCAAGCACGCAAGCACGTGAATGTACCCACTGCCTACCTAGCTGGCTAGCCCCTTATTCCACGCTGGATAGCTTTTCTTCTCGCAACACGACCAAATCACGGGAATCTTCTCAATGAAAAAGACAAACACACACATGCTCGGCTAATAGCTCTCAGTTCATCCAAACAAGATGCCACTAGTAGAAAAAGGGTCAAACGTGAAGCACATTAGTGCCGGTTTGTATTTGAGCCGGCACAAATGTATATATTAGTGCCGGTTCCAACGGCTAGCCGGGCCGCTCTCATTAGTACCGGTTCGTGGCTAATCTTTAGCACCGGTTCGTGCCACGAACCGGTACTAATGAGAGTGGTGGCAGGATATTGTCAGTCTGGGCCCCCTCCAGCACCTTCAGTACCGATTCTTGGCACGAACCGGTACTAAAGGTCGTCCTACATAAACCCTTCGTCCACTCGAGCTCGCTCTGTTCTTTTCCTTTCCCCTCTCCTCTCTGTTCTTCCCCTCTTCCTCTCGAGCTCATCACACATTTTGCCCAAAATTTGTCAAGATTTGAAGGCCCCCATCCATTCAAATGATCACAAAGGTTAGCAACTTTGTCCTTTCATCTCTCATTGCTATATTAGCTCTTGCAATGCTTTATATAGTTATTAATTTGTGAGTTTAGTAATTTGGGAGGAAATATATATATGTGCTAGTATTTGATTTATATGCAATTTGAGGTTAAAATAACACTTAGTTTTCATATGTAGGTGTGGTTTACTTAGTGCCTTCTAAATCTCCGTCGTAACCACCGTCGATCGCCCGCACCGTCCCGTCGCCGGCACCACCTTGTGGTGAGCCTCTTGTTCATGAAATTTTATATAAAAAATTGATGTTTGTGTGATTTAGATATATAGTTACTCATATAATAATTATCTTACCCGTACGTTGTTTGTTATACATAGTGCCATGGTTTTGATATCCGTTCCCGTCGGCCCTCGTCCTTGTTATGATTCGGATATGGTATATTCTCTTTTAAAACTATTTGTTGCATTTCGTGTTTATGACAAATTATGCCCATCAAGTTGACATAGATATTTTTATCTAGGAGGTATGTGAACCGGAAATTCCAACCGACCCTATTGTCGAGAGGTTAAATTTAGTTGAAAGAGAAAACGAGTACTTGAAATAAAAATTGAAAAGAATTGAGGGGGAGAAGATGGAATTGGAGTTGCATGTTGCCGATGTCGTCGATGATCACAAGATCAAGAAGGAGAAAATGCGCTTGAAGATTAGAAAGATTAGAAAATATGCCATCGATAGTGAGGCTTGGTATCATTATGCTGTTGGATCAATTGTTACCTTAGTTGCGATCTTGATCGCATTTGTTGTTGCATTTAAATGCTTTAGCTAGAGAGTTATTTGTTTGTTGCATTTAAGTGTTGTATGAACTTTATGTATGAACTTGTATTAATTTGGTCTATTCGGTGTTGTGTAATGAAGATGAGCCGGCAATGGATGTACAATGACCGATGCTCTCCCCAGTTCGTTGAGGGCGTGCATACTTTTCTGCTTGCAGCTGAGGCAAACAAGCGGGCGGATGGTTTTATGCCTTGTCCATGTGCTGGCTGTAAGAATGGTCGCAATTACTCTACGTCAAGAACCATTCACGTCCACCTGTTTGAGTCCGGTTTCATGCCCCACTATAATGTTTGGACCAAGCACGGAGAAAGAGAGGTTATGATGGAAGACAATGAAGAAGAAGAGGACGACGACAGCTATCCTGGCCATGGATTCCCTGAATACGATGATACAACAATGGGGGAAGAAGCTGAGCCGGTAATGCGGGAAGAAGCTGAGCCGGCAATGCGGGAAGAAGCTGAAGAAGAGGCATCAGATGAGCCCGTTGATGATCTAGGTCGGGCCATTGCCGATGCAAAGAGAAACTGCGCAAGTGATTTGGAGAAGAAGAAGTTGCAGCGCAAGTTAGAGGATCACAAAAAATTGTTATACCCGAATTGCGTAGGTGACAAGAAAAAACTGGGCACCACACTGGAATTGCTGCAATGGAAGGCAGAGAATGGTGTATCTGACAAGGGATTTGGAAAGTTGTTGGTAATGATAAAGGATATGCTTCCAAAGGACAACGAATTGCCCGAGAGTACGTACGAAGCAAAGAAGGTTGTCTGCCCTCTAGGGTTAGAGGTGCAGAAGATACATGCATGCCCTAATGATTGCATCCTCTACCGCGGTGAGTACGAGGATTTGAACGCTTGCCCGGTATGTGGTGCATTGTGCTATAAGATCAGCCGCGATGAGCATGGTGATGTCGAGGGCGAGCGCCCCAGGAAGAAGATTCCTGCCAAGGTGATGTGGTATTCTCCTATAATACCACGGTTGAAACGTTTGTTCCAAAACAAAGAGCATGCTAAGGCGATGCAATGGCACAGAGAAGACCGTAAGAAAGACGGAAAGTTGAGAGTACCCGCTGACGGGTCGCAGTGGAGAAAAATCGAAAGAAAGTACGGGAAGGTGTTTGCAGATGACGTAAGGAGCGTATGGTTTGGTCTAAGCGCAGATGGCATTAATCCTTTTGGGGAGCAGAGCAGCAACCATAGCACCTGGCCTGTGACTCTATTTTTGTATAACCTTCCTCCTTGGTTGTGCATGAAGCGGAAGTTCATTATGATGCCAGTGCTCATTCAAGGCCCTAAACAACCCGACAACGACATTGATGTGTATCTAAGGCCATTAGTTGAAGAACTCTTACAACTGTGGAATGGAATAGGTGTACGTGCATGGGATGAGCACAAACAGGAAGAATTTGACCTAAAGGCATTGCTGTTCGTGACCATCAATGATTGGCCTGCTCTCAGTAACCTTTCAGGACAGACAAACAAGGGATACCACGGATGCGCGCACTGTTTGGATGATACTGATAGTATATATTTGAATAGTTGTAAGAAGAATGTGTACCTGGGACATCATCGATTTCTTCCGAGCAGGCATCCGTAAGAAAGAAAGGCAAGCATTTCAAAGGTGAGGCGGATCACCGGACGAAGCCTCGCCACCGTACTGGTGCTGATGTACATGATATGGTCAAGGATTTGAAGGTGATATTTGGAAAGGGTCCTGGCGGACAATCTGTTCCAAAGGACGCTGACGGACGCGCACCCATGTGGAAGAAAAAATCTATATTTTGGGACCTGCCATATTGGAAAGACCTAGAGGTCCGCTCCGCAATCGACGTGATGCACGTGACGAAGAATCTTTGCGTGACCCTGCTTGACTACTTGGGCGTGTATGGGAAGACAAAACATACACCTGAGGCACGGGAGGACCAGCAACGTATGCACGGAGAAGACGGCATACATCAGGGTCATGCAAGCTACACTCTTACCAAAGAAGAGAAGGGAATCTTCTTTGAATGCCTGCTCAGTATTAAGGTACCGTCTGGCTTCTCGTCGAATATAAAGGGAATAATAAACATGGCAGAGAAAAAGTTCCAGAACCTAAAGTCTCATGACTGCTACGTGATTATGACGCAACTGCTTCCGGTTGCATTGAGGGGGCTTCTATCGAAAAACGTTCGATTAGCCATTGTGAAGCTATGTGCATTTCTCAATGCAATCTCTCAGAAGGTAATCGATCCAGAAATCATACCAAGGTTACAGAATGATTTGGTGCAATGTCTTGTCAGTTTCGAGTTGGTGTTCCCACCATCCTTCTTCAACATCATGACACACGTCCTAGTTCACCTGTGCCAAGAGATTAACGTTTTGGATCCTGTATTTCTACATAATATGTTCCCCTTTGAGAGGTTCATAGGAGTCTTAAAGAAATATGTTCATAACCGTGCTAGGCCAGAAGGAAGCATCTTCAAGGGCCATCAAAATGAGGAGGTCATTGAGTTTTGTATTGACTTTATTCCTGACCTTAAGCCGATTGGTGTTCCTGAATCGCGACATAAGGGCAGACTGGATGGAAAAGGCACGCTAGGAGGGGAACAAATAATATGTATGGACGGACATTCTCTCACTGAAGCACACTACACAATTCTACAGAATTCCGCCTTGGTGGTTCCGTATATGGATGAACACAAGAATTTGCTACGCTCCAAACACTCAGAGCGGTCTGATGACTGGATTACACGTGAACAAACCAGGAGTTTCGCCAGCTGGTTGCAGACACGTACCATGCATGACACCTCTATTGAAGATGACATGTACTTGCTGTCCCAGTTACCATCTTCGAATATAATGACTTTCAAAGGGTATGAGATAAATGGTAATACATTTTACACGATCGCCCAAGATAAGAAGAGCACCAACCAAAACAGTGGTGTCCGCTTTGATGCAGAAATCAAGATGGGAAAGGAAACATATTATGGTTATATACAGGACATATGGGAACTTGACTATCGACGTGGTTTAAAGGTCCCTTTGTTTCGATGCAAATGGGTCAATATGACACGAGGCGGGGTAACAGAAGACCCGCAGTACGGAATGACAACAGTGGATCTCAACAATCTTGCGTATGCAGACGAACCATTCGTCCTAGCCAATGATGTGGCACAGGTTTTCTATGTGAAGGACATGTCTACCAAGCCAAGAAAAAGAAATGATAAGGAAGCGAATGCATCGTACGATGAGCCAAAGCGGCACATAGTTCTTTCTGGGAAGAGAAACATCGTGGGACTAGATGACAAGACAGACAAGTCAGAAGATTATGAAAAGTTTGATGAAATTGCTCCATTCACAGTGAATATTGACCCGAACATCCCGTTAAGTGATGAAGATTTTCCATGGTTACGGCGCAAAGGGATACACGCGAAGAAAAAGTTTCACACCCAAAGATCCGAGATGTGATCGGCTTCACTAGCTATCATCACTTTCTTCTGTGTTTTGCACTGAGAGGGGAATCTCTGTAATAGTTAGGGTAGTTATGTGTTTTGGCATTTGAAACGCCAAGAAATTTTATGTGCAAACAAATTCTTTCATGCATTTACTGATTTTTAAAGTTAGGTTCTTCACAAACTAGTGATTCACACTAATTTCAAATAATTTAAAATTTAAACTAGTCAAATTTGAAAACTACGGGCACTAACAGAATGTTTGTAATTTTTTGTACCTAAAACAAAAATGTTCACAAAAAAACTCTAAATACACAAAAACAACACAAAAATAAATAAAGCAAAAAATAAAATAAAGAAAGCCCGCCTACTAGGCCAGAGCGGCCTGCATACGACTAGAAACCAAACCTGTCGTTGGGCCAGGATGCAGGCCCGCAAAGGCCAAGTGGGCCCACAGGGCTGCAAAGAACACGTAGGCCCAGTAAGCCTGCTTTGGAGAGGAGCTCGAGAGAGCGACCGCACGGGGGTTTATAAACCAGTGCTGTCGCCCCTCGGCTAGCGAGGTGGGACTAAACTTGCCGCACCGCACCTGCGCCAGCGCACCCCCTTTAGTACCGGGTCGTGGCACAAACCGGTACTAAAGGGGGGGCCTTTAATACCGGTTTGTGCCACCACCCGGTACTAAAGGGGGTCGCTTCGCACCGCTTGCCCTGGCCTAAACAGGCCTTTAGTACCGGTACTAAAGGTGCCTTCTATATATACAACGGCTACGAAAATTTCAGTTTCCCTCTCTGTTCGTTCCTCTGTTTCCGTCTCTGTCGCCGTCGCCGCCGCCCTCGATCGTCTCCGTCGCCGCTCGTCTCCGTCGCCGCCCGCGTCCCCGTCGCCGCCCTCATCTCCGTCGCCGCCCCGGGCCCGTCCCCGTCGCGTCGTCCCCGTCCCCGTCACGCCGTCCCCGCCGTCGCCTCGCCGTCGCCTCGCCGTCGCCGTCGCCTCGCCGTCGCCATCGCCCGCTGTGAGCCCTCCCCGAGCCCGTACACACACACACAAGCATGTTTAATTAGTTTAGATAATTAGTCTTTAATTAGTTTAGATTATTTAGATTATTCTTTTGTATGTTTAATTAGTTTAGATAATTAGTGTTTAATTAGTACACAGACACACATATTTTGTATGTTTAATTAGTTTAGATTATTTAGATTATTATTTTTTCACTATTATATATGTATGAATGCATGTTAGATGGATATGATTAGTTTTTAATCAGTTAGAAATTAATGTTATATAGAAATGTTAGAAATTAGTGTTATATAGAAATGTTAGAAATGTTAGAAATTTTAGTGTTATTTAGATTATTTAGATTAGCATCATTAGTGTTATATAGAAATGTTAGAAATTTTAGTGATCAAAATCCAATCATTAAAAAAATGTTACTTTTTGCGGGCATATAGCTAGTATTTGTTCTCGACGATGCCCGGCCCGCATCCTCGCCGTCGACCCGTCCGCGACGACGTCCAGCCGACCCATGTCCGAGACTGGGCTCCGCCGGGCTGGCACTGGGAGGTGCTGCCTGGAGGGGCGCGCCGCTTGATGAGGAACCCGGCCCCGGGTCCCGTCGTTGACCCTGATCTCGTTTGGTGGCGTTCGCGTGGGCCAGTTTCGGTGCGGAGGGACCCGGCCCCGCCAGAGGTGGTACGTCGCCGTGTCAGGGAGGAGGACGAGCACGTCCATCGCTACATGGTTGCGTTAGAGGGCGGCAGGTTCTCCAATACCTGGCAGTATCTTCGGGGATCTAACTTTAGCTATGATCCTGTGAGGGTTCCTTCTCTTTGGGTGTCCACCACCCGCACCGCAGGAACCGCGAGTGTCCTAAATTCTTCTGTAGTATTCGATCTTTAATTAGCTAGCCAGTGATGTACTAGTCAATATTATATATTATTCGAGACGATGTATTCGAGATTATATCTATTATTCTAGACGAAGTATTCGAGATTATATCTATTATTCGAGACGATGTAATTTGAATACTAAATTGTTTTATATTTTTTTCAATTAGTTAAATAAAAGCTATAGCAGACAATACCGACAGAGAGGGAGAACAGACCATGTTCGATATGATACGCGGGCCAAATGATGATCAGAATGAAGAAGATTATGACGGCTCCGAATTTCTAAACAACACCGGAGAGGGTGATATGATATTCGATCGCGACGACCGAATTGATGAAGTCATGAACTACGATTATGACGATGACGAAGAACATGTTGATCCTGAAACAACAAAGACCGGCGAGGTATATATATTTATATAAGCAGGTATCTGGTGATCATCACATGTTTTAAATGACTTGAAAATATATTAATGAATCGATCTTTGTTCTTTCAGCCATCCGGATCGAGCAAATCTTCAGGCAAAAGGACGAAACGTGGCCCGAACAAAAAGTTGAAGGAGGGCGTAAAGTACAATATCGAGGCAGTCAGACCTAATGGCGAACCATTAGCGCCTAAGAAGACGATGATGCGATACTTGTTGCAATAGAAGAGGCACGATCGGGGGTGTTCCAGCCCAACAGAGAGAACGACGAGCTTACGCGTGCCCTGGGAAATCCTGAACACCCGGAAAGAACACGAGGCAAGGGCGCTATTCCGTGGTATGCGGGGTTCTCAGACTGGAACACCGACTACAGAACCCGTGCGAGAAAGAAGATTGCGTAGGAGAAGAAGAGGAAGATGGAGGAGGAGCAGAGGAAGCGGGACTATGAACGCCTTCAAGGCCTAGAAGCAAGTCAAGCGAAATTGGTAGTCAAATTCCAGCGGCAGCAGGAGCAGATCGACTCACTTACCCAGCAAAGGGGGTCTCAGCAGCTGCAGCAGCTAGCGAATGATCCAGCATTGGATAGCACCGCCCCATCCATGCCGAGAAGCAACGTGGGTTCTATCCCGGACGACGCAATGCTGGGTAGATACCCCGTGGATGACATCACGGAGAACACTAGCTGAGAGCTACACGTCAAAATGAAGAACATATCTATGAAGGTGGCGGACGCCGTTGCTTTTACAAATGCCCCCGAGGCAGCCTTCCATTGCAACCCGATTCCAGCGGGCTATGCTCGTGTCTTGGTTGATGAAGTGATGGACCCATATTCGAAGGTAGAGCTTGACTATCCTGGAGGTGACGACGAGCGCTTTCTCGGAGACGCCAAACATTGTATCATCCTATGAAAAAAGGATTGCATCACCATTCGAAGGCCACCAACACCGCGTCAGCCGACTCCTCGTCGAAGTCCGCCACCGAGTCAGCAGTCTCCCGCTCCTGCAAGTCCACCAAGTCCGGCAAAGTGTCAGGCCACTCCTCCTCCAAGTCCGGCAAAGTGTCAGGCCACTCCTCCTCCTCCAAGTCCGCCACAACGTCAGACATCCACTCCTCCTCCAAGTCCGGCACAAGCTCAGGCCACTCCTCCTCCAAGTCCGGCACAGCTTCAGGCGGCCACTCCTCCTCGTCCAACTCAGCCCCGTCAGCCGTCTTCGCCGCCTCAGCAATCACAGAAGAGACACCCCGCAGCTATGGTGCGTAGCGGTACGAGTCGAGGTAGTACAGGAAGTACAGGTGGAGGCAAGCGATATAAATATGGTCCAAGCCTCACGCCTCTTCCACAGAGGGCTTATGACAGGTCCTAGGAGGAAATCGCAGCCATATCCAAGTCCGAGGTGGAAGCCCATTTTGCACCGAAACCGCCAACACCGCCAAGGGAGAAAGTGCCTGAGGAAACTATTGACCACTTCATTCGTATGGCTCAACCACCAGCTCCCGAGCCTATTGACACAGACTATGAGCGCCACATCAGGAAGTTAAATCGAGCACGTGTACGTAAGGAGGCGAGCTCGGGATCGAGCAAACAAGAAGCAGCTGTCAAAAAATGCGGGAAAACCATTCCCCAGCTGGGAGAATAGGCGGCGCAATCGATACCCTCGCTTGTTGTGCCAACAACACGTGCCAGTATGCGCGCCCAATATTATTGTGGGCAAACAGTTTACGTTCCTGAGGTGGGCAATGTGGTAATAACGGAGGAGCATATAATGCAGGCTTAAGTTCTCAAAATCACTGTTGGACAACTCCTCGAGATCGAGCCCATGCCTGTGCTTAGAGAGGATGAAATAAAACGAAAATATGTCCGGGGCCAACCTTTGGTCGAGCCAGACAAGGTCAAGAACCTCCCAACGAGAATGTATGAATTGCATCAATGGTACATGAACATTACCAAGATTTCCGATCGATTGTCCCTCATGGTGAATGTTAAGGAGGATCATTACTACCATGAGAAAGCTGTGTCCGTTGAGTATTCTGAACTATTTCAGTTATACAATCAAGACGCACTCGACAAATCTATCATCAGTTGCAATTGTCTGTAAGTGATTTCTTTCTGTAATTTAAGTCTCAAGCTAGCTGTAGTGATCCTTATCATTACCTGTAATTATCCTCACTATATTCTTTTTTGTGGTATTATATGCAGGATGAAGATGTATGAAATGAGAAAAGGTGGACGCTATGGCATTGGGTTCATTGACCCAACATCGTTAATGAATACACATGGAAAATAGATGAACGTTATCAAAAGGCCGTAGAGGACAGCATGCTAGAGTTCTTGAAGCGCCTCAAATACAATGAAGATATACTACTTCCTTACAACTTCCAGTGAGTCACACTGTCTTGTACTACAAATTCTCTGTTTTTGCCTACTAGCTAGTTACATGTTTTTGCTTACATATGCCCGCTTAATTAAGACATGCAAATGTGTGTGCATGCAGATATCACTGGGTCTTGTGTATCATTAAAGTTGACGCCGGAACAGTTGAAATACTGGACTCACTACTCAAAGAAAAAACTGACTATAACATCTTGTTTGGGATAGTCAACAGGTAATTTCAATCATTATTAACTATATATCTCGGCCTATTTAGTTCGTCATTTCATGATATGAACTATTTAATAACCCCTTTATTCATTTTCTTTTTCGGCGGGCAGGGCTTGGGAAAGGTTTATCAGGGTCACGGACGTCGAATGGAAAGAAAAGCTTAAATGGGGAAGGCCCAAGGTAAGTAATTAAGTAGTACTAGCTAGCTAGCTAGCTGCCATCTCTTTAATTATCATACTTGATTAATTATTATCTGATCAAATTCCATTCTCGTAAAGGCCCTGAAGCAGGCGCAGGGGACTGATCTGTGTGCATTCTGCGTTTGCGAGACATTCGCATGATGGCGTCCGAAAGGAGCAGATCTCAAAGACAGGAATGGGTACGCTTGTCAAAACACTATTCACAATTTTTACACCATTATCGATATCTAGTCACACAACTAATACACATGCATATTGATCTCCTTCTTAACAGTTCAGAGAGGTGCGGGCGAAGCTCCTGAAACGAAGCGCGTAGAAGCACTTCAAGAGGAAATAGCGGGATTTTTGCTCGACCAGGTCATAAATCCGAAGGGAAAATACTATTACCCGCTACCGCCCAATGAAAACCACTTCCAATTTTCATCGTGCTCCGAAGGCACCAATTAGGCTATAATGCCACTGGCTCCGAAGGCAACATGCATATGTAGGAGAAATTGTATATAGCTATACATGTGTGTATGTGTGAATTAATTAATATGATGGATCCCACTAGATTATCTTGATACTACATTTACCAAGGTAACACAGCAGCGTCGCAAGTGGACACTGCCCGTCAAGAGCTAGCTAGCCAGGTTGGTAGCAAGGCCAAGGCTCCTACCCACATGGTAAGACTGACCCACGGATCCCATCTCCACCATGCTCGAACCTGGCGGAAGAATGCCATTAGATGCCAAATGCAAAGCGGCGACGGTGGGCAACTAACACGTGAACTCACTGTCGCCAAGGCAATAAAACAGCGGTACAAATTGGTACAATCGAAGCGGTAAAAAGCGTGTGCTGCTCTGTGCCATTTGCCCGACAGTACATGACATGTGAGGGCAACAGTGCGGAGCTCACTTTGACTCTGAACATGCACGAAGGCTTCAGCGAGCAAACGAGATAGTACAGCCCAAAATTATTTGGTCAACTCCAGCGTGCGACCCCGTCCTGTCCGGTGCATCCGTTTCAGATAAGACGGACATACCAGACGGCCTAGCGCGTAGGCGTAAACACACTTTTGTCTATTTTATGTCCGTTTTGGTCCCATCCACGACCCAAGTTTGGGTTGCTTTTGGGGTGAAAGGTACAACGTGCGCGGACGGGCGGGCCGTGTGTGTGTCCTTCCCTGGATCCCTTTTTCTATCCGGCCCCCTCCCCGGTCCAGCCGCACCCCATCCACTTTTTTTCACTCTTGCGCTCGCCACCGCCGCCGTCGCCGTCGCCGCTGCCATTGCAACTATGCAGCTCGGACGCGCGCTCGCCTAGACCCCTTTCCCTCGACGCCCCCAAGCTACCCAACCACGGCCACCTGATCTGAGCACCCGTCGGCCGGGTTTGAAACGGGTCCGGTCGGGTTTGAGCTCGCCCGGCTGTGGGAGGCTAGAGATGAGACTAGTGTACTTGTTGTTAGAATAGAGACTAGACATGAGACTAGATGCGAGGAAGTAACGTCTACTTGTTTACACTCGAAGAAGAAAGAAGCATGTAAGATCGAGCATCCGCAGATCAACAATGAATGCATCAAAAAGGCACTAATCCAACTTATAGGGGCAATTATTAAAGTTGAATATCTTCTTAAATGTATTCTTGTGGTTTTTATTTTCTTTGCTTTTACTTTTCTAGTCAAAATTTGGTGATGTATTTCCATGTACCAAAAATCAATGATGAAAAAAGATATATGCTTGCAAAGAAAAATGTACGCGGACAGAATGCGGCCGGGATGCGTCCGCGTTTTAGGCGCACGACCACCGCATTTCAAAAATGACCCGGATACAACCCCATTGACCTACGGACAGAATCTGTCGAAAGGAACATCCGGTTAGGGTAGTGCGCCGGAGTGAACATCGGAAAAAATGGTTTGTATCCAGGGACAAAAGTCAATGGCTCATCGGAGGACACGTGAGCTTCTGTCACCATTAGAGATCACATGCCCTGCACTTTGGTCATGCATGGAAAGTTAATTCGTTTGGGAAGTGGCAAGAACAGAGGCTTGATGGGCTAAACTGTGCTGGCTGAACACTCTAAAGGGTGAGAATAGAAAATTCTGTTGTGGAGTTGCAGTAACATGTATTTCACTTTATGGTGTTCCCTTTTGAGAGGGAAATATGCAGATCATTTTATATTCACAATGGGGCTAGTGCCAAGCAAATTGATGTACCTTTTCAGGTCATGCATCTATGAGAACTGAGAAGGACGGAATAATTAACAGGTACTACTCCTAGTACCAATAATTTATTGAGATCTAATCAGAGGCAAATAATAGGTGTACCAAAAGCTATCAGAAACAGCATCATTGCCCTGAGCACTGCACTCGTGGTCTTGCAGCTGAAGAATCAACAGTCATACACTTTCTTTCGATTCGAACTTGAAGACATGACATCCCAAGAAATGACATTATATTATAATCATCAACTAATAATTCATCCAGTCTAATCTTATTACAAGAATGACCCAAATAATCTCCACACATCAAAAAATACAAAAAAAGGGCTATAAAATGTAGCACCAGAGAAACAATATACCAACTAAGGATGAAATTTACAAGAGATGTCCAAGAACATTGTGAAGAAAATAAAAGGTAACAGTTCTCTTCGGTTGGAGCGCATGTGAATCCTGTCCAGCCGACCGACCAACCCAGTGGCCAACTTTCCCTGTACGCCTGAGGCCTGGCGGATTGCTGCCACTGTCCCTCATCAACTGTCCTATTCGCTACGCCAACCACATGGCGGCCACCAGCCCCATGGCCAAGAGCGCCGCCCAGGCCACGCAGCGTTAAAGTATAATTTTGTATAGCTAACCACACGTATTCTATTTGTATACGATTGTACATATACACGTATATGATTCTTTTTTTATCTTCAAGACTTGTAATCTTGCTATAAATATATGAACCAATCGCCCCTTGAGAGGTGTCTTCCCTCAAACTGATTCTCGTTTATATGGTATCAGCCTTTCTTTCCTAAAACCCTAGCTTCCGCCGCCCCACCCCCACCGCCGCCGCCCCAAACCCTAGGCGCCGCCGCGGTCCCCCTTCCTTCCCCGATCGCCGCCATGTCCACCTCCGCGTCGTCGTCATCCATGCTCGGGGCGCAGACCTCCGGGTCCCTCACCAACTCCACCTCCGCCGCCACCGCCGCTGCCACCGCGCCTGCCCTCACGTCGCCAGCCTCCCAGGTCGTCCAAGTTGCCAGCGTCAAGACGCACGTCCCCGTCGTCCTCGACCTGCAGCAGTCCAACTACGCCAAGTGGCGCATGCTCATCACCGTCCTCCTCGGCAAGTACGAGCTCATGGATCACATCTCCGCCGTCACGCCATCGGATGCACGCACGGCCGAGTGGCAGCGTCAGGACTACGTCGTCCGTTTGTGGCTGTATGGCTCCATCAGCGACGACATCCTGGACACCATCATGGCCCAAGATCAGACCGTGTACGACGCCTACGCGCTGATCCAGAACCTCTTCCTCGACAATCAACTCACCCGGACCGTCTACCTCGAGGCACAGTTTCGGGCCATCGTTCAGGGCGACCTCACCATCACCGCCTACTGCCACCGCCTGAAGGCCCTCTCCGACGCGCCGGCGGACGTGGGGCAGCCCGTGCAGGACCATACTTTGGTCCTCACATGCCTTCGGGGCCTCAATCCGCGCTTCTCCGACATCACTACCCTCGTCACGATGCATGTTCTGCCTCCGACATTCCTGCAGACGCGCTCCATCCTTCTTTTGCGCGAGAACCAGCTCGCCAACGTCGTTCCCGGTGGTTTCGGGCCATCTCAGGTCGCTCTCTATGGCAATACCGCCGGGTCCTCCACCGGCGGCAACCCAGGCGGCCACGGCAACTCAGGCGGCCATAACGGCAACGACGGCCGCTGGTCGAAGAAGAAGAAGAACGCCGGCGGGGGTGCGGCCAACTCCAATACCACTCACCCCCCCGCGGCACCCGGCCCGTGGATTTGCTTCAACCCGTACACCGGCCAGACCCAGCAGATGCAGGCCGCCTGGCGCCCCTACACCGCACGGGCTCCTCCCGCCGAGGGCGCTGGCCTCCTTGGGCCGGCCCCGCGGTCCGCCGCACCAGCGCCGCTGCCCCGTCAGTCAACCTGGGTTCCCCCAGGACAGGTCGCTTACACGACCCAACTGGCACCGCTGCACGGTCAGGCCTGGGGCACTAACCCGCCTCCAGCTGCGGTGCCATACAACCCCGGCCCGACATGGGACTGCTCCGCCCTCGTCGCCGCCCTGAACGCCACTGCCGGCTCACCAGCCACCGGCCCTTCTACACCAGGCGCATGGGTCATGGACTCCGGCGCCACCTCGCACATGGTCTCCGACACTGGTATACTCTCCACCCCCTCATATCCTCCCCCTCCCCTCCGTGTAACCGTTGGCAATGGCGATCCCCTTCCCATCACCGCCACTGGCCACGTTACTCTCTGCACACCTAGCCACACTTTCCATCTTAACAATGTTCTAGTTGTTCCCGATATCATCAAAATTCTTCTTTCTACTCGTCGATTCACTACTAGGAAAATGGCTATAGATGATATAGACACTAATGGCGCACCAGACATGTGGTGCGCCACTACTATATACTAATGGCTCACCATGTGTTGGTGCGCCACTAGTAATATTTTTTTTTCAAAACTAGTAATAGCGCACCAGGGGATAGTGCGCCATTACTAGTTAAACCAGTAATGGCGCACCACATCCACGGTGCGCCACTAGTAAATTTTTTTCAATTTGTTTTTTCAATTTTTTTTTCAAAACTAGTAATGGCGCACCAGGGGATAGTGCGCCATTACTAGTTAAACTAGTAATGGCGCACCACATCCACGGTGCGCCACTAGTAATTTTTTTAATTTTTTTTAAACTAGTAATGGCGCACCATGGCGCAACACTCCCACGGTGCGCCATTACTAATTTGGCCCAAAAATTTCACCGAATTCACCCCCCTCCCCCGTGGACCGCCTTTTCAGTTTAAAAATAATGAAAGAAAATGATGGAAATGCCAAAAAAATAAAAGAAAATAAGTTTCCCATGTGATATGTGGTCTAGTTGTTGGGAAATTTTACAAATATGAATTTCGACTTTATTTGCAAAATCTCTCTGGAATTTGTAAAATGGGCATAACTTTTGCATACGACCTCGGATTAAAAAGTTTTTTATATGAAAAATCATCTACTCGAAAAGTTACATCCGAATTTAGCCCCGTTAAATATTTTCAAAATCCTAAAAAACCTAACAGAAAAAAGTTACGGGGCTTTCAAGATCTAGAGGCAAAAAAATTCAAAAAATTTCAAACTTACTAGTGGCGCACCGTTTGCTAGGTGCGCCACTAGTAACAGAAAAAAATGGTTTCAAAATTTTTTTTTTGAATTTTTTTTTCAAAAAATGATACGTGATATGACCGGGAAGTTTGAAATATTTTTTAAAATTTCATCATACTCATGAACATGAATGAAGTCCTAGACATCAACAAGGTTAGATATGATAGATATATCAACAAGTGCTTGTTAAGTGAGGTGGTGCTGGGGTTGGATAGAACTGTGAAGTTAAGCGTGTTCTGGTTGGAGTAGTGTGAGGATGGGTGACCTTCCGGAAAGTTTGACCACTTAGTGCGATTTGACTTGTGATTAAGCATATTGACCCGAGATTAAGTCATAGTGACCCGAGATTAAGCCATAGTGATCCGAGATTAAGAAAAAAACAAAAAAAATTATGATTTTTTTTAAAAAGTAAAAAATTCTAATGGCATGGTGCTAGTGGCGCACCTGTAGTGCGCCATTAGTAGGCAAAACAGGTGCGTTACTAGCAGGCCTTTTCCTAGTAGTGGTTTACCATTGATAACTCGATTTCTGTTGAATATGACCCGTGTGGTTTTTCTATTAAGGATCTTCACACTCGGCGCGAGATTATTCTCCGCCAACACCAACACCACCACCTCGCCGTTTGGACTCGTCGCCACCACCACCTCATCGGTGCTATGGCATCGTCGCTTAGGGCATCCGGGTCGTGACTCTATGTCACATTTATCTTCAGAATTTGCTATCCCATGTAATAAAAGTACTCAAGTGTGTCATGCATGTCAACTAGGCAAGCACGTGCGTCTACCGTTTACTAGATCATCCACATTTTGTGTCGTTCCGTTCCTATTGCTTCATTGTGGTTTGTTGACATCACATGTTGCTAGTAACTTTGGCTTAAAATATTATTTGGTCATTGTTGATGATTTTTCTCATTTTATGTGGACCTACCCACTCCGCCGGAAATCCGACACATGTGATATTCTCGTTAACTTTGTCGCTTACGCACGCACACAATTCAACCTTCCGGTCGTGTCTTTCCAAACCGACAATGGCACTGAGTTTGTTAACTCCACCTTTGTCGAGTTTCTTGCCCGCAATGGCATTTACCTACGTATGTCTTGCCCGTACATTTCTCCTCAAAATGGCAAGGCTGAGCGTGCTATCCGCACCCTCAATGACATAACCCGCACCCTCCTCTTCCAGGCTTACATGCCTCCTTCCTACTGGGCCGAGGCTCTCACTGTCGCCACCTTCCTACTTAATCATCGTCCTAGCCAAGCCCTGCAATTCCGCATCCCATATACCCTACTCTACCAAAAAAACCCTCCTTCTCCGACCTTCGCGTCTTCGAGTGCTTGTGCTACCCGAACCAATCCGCCACGACACCTACAAACTGGCTCCATGCTCCACTGCATGCGTGTTCCTCGATTACCCTACCTCCCATCGCAGCTATAGATGTCTCGACTTGTATTCCCCCCGCGTCATTATCTCCCGTCACGTCGTCTTTGACGAACACACCTTTCCCTTCGCCACAGATCACACCGATGCATCTCCGGACAATCTAGACTTCCTGCTCAACCTAGCCGCCACGCACCCGGCTCCCGCCGTAATCGCAACCCCACCGGGCCAGCCCAGCATGGCGCTGGCCTCTCCGGCCCAGTCCGCTAGGCATGGCCCGGCCTCCCCCACTTGCATCATCGACACGCCCGTCTCACCTGCGCCAACGCCACCCACGTCTCCCGGCCGGTCCCCTTCCCCACCACCACCGCCACCCCTCCCCCTCCCCGTCGCTCCCGTAGCAGCACCGCTCCTGCCATCAACACTCACACCATGCTCACGCGCGCCAAGCGTGGTATCGTCCAGCCGATTGACAAACTCAATCTGTCGGCCGAGCACTCCATCATCTCACCCATTCCTAAAACCTATCGCTCTGCCCTTCAGGACCCTCTTTGGCGTGTTGCTATGTCCGAGGAGTATGATGCTATCATTCAGAACCGCACTTGGTCTCTGGTTCCTCGTCCGGTTGGCGCTAATGTTGTTTCAGGCAAGTGGATCTTCAAGCACAAGTTTGGCACCGATGGTGGTCTCGCTCGGTACAAGGCCAGGTGGGTGGTCCGTGGATTCTCTCAGCAGCCTGATATTGACTACGGCGAGACTTTTAGTCCTGTTGTCAAACCGGCTACGATCCGCGTTGTGCTCAGCATTGCCGTCTCCCATGGATGGCCGGTTCACCCGCTGGATGTCCAAGAACGCTTTCCTCCATGGCGATGTTGATGAGGTGGTTCATTGTGAGCAGCCGCCCGGCTTCATCGACCCCACGCGGCCTCAACATGTCTACCTGCTCCATAAGTCCCTCTATGGGCTTAAGCAGGCACCCCACGCGTGGTACCAGCGGTTCGCTCATCATGCTCATCGCCTTGTGTTCAGGGCTTCCCAGAGCGACGTGTCTCTGTTCGTGCTTCGGCACGGTACCGAGATGGCCTACCTGCTTCTCTACGTCGACGACATCATCCTCACCGCCTCCAGCGCCGGGCTTCTCCAACACATCATCGATCAGCTCCACCGCGAGTTCTGCATGACCGATCTCGGGGATTTGTCTTACTTCCTCGGGATCTCGGTCTCCCGCTCTACTTCGGGGATGCTTCTCTCGCAGCGTCAGTACGCCATCGACCTTCTTCAGCGCGCCGGTATGATGGACTGCAACCCGTGTGTGACGCCCATCGACACACGTTGCAAGCTCTCTACCGATGAGGGTCCACTCGTCACCGATGCTACTGAGTACCGGTGTTTTGCCGGGGCGCTTCAGTACCTGACGCTCACCCGTCCCGACATTGCTCATGCCATGCAGCAAGCGTGTCTCTACATGCACGCCCCTCGGAAGCCACATCTCAACCTCGTCAAGCGGATTCTTCGGTTTGTTCGTGGCACTCTCGACCTCGGCCTTCAGCTTCACTCCACGCCGGCCTCCTCGGTCACCGCCTACTCCGACGCCGATTGGGCCGGCTGCCCCGACACCAGACCTCCACCTCTGGCTACTGTGTCTATCTCGGTGATAACCTGGTGTCCTGGTCCTCCAAACGCCAGGCCACGGTGTCTCGCTCCAGTGTCGAGGCGGAGTACAGAGTCGTGCCTCATGCCGTGGCTGAGTGCTGCTGGCTTCGCCAGCTTCTTCTTGAGCTTCATCGTCCCCTTCCGTCCGTGACTATTGTCTTCTGTGATTCAGTGTTGTTTACATGGCTTGCAGCCCGGTCCAACATCACCGCACGAAGCACATCGAGATCGACATCCACTTCATTCGTGAGAAGGTGTCTCTCGGTCAGATTCGGGTTCTTCACGTGCCGTCTTCGAAGCAGTTTGCCGATATCATGACGAAGGGCTTGCCGTCTCACCACTTCGAGGATTTTCGGTACGGTTTATGCGTTCGACCGACGCACAAACTGCGGGGATGTTAAAGTATAATTTTGTATAGCTAACCACGTGTATTCTATTTGTATACGGTTGTACATATACGCGTATAGGATTATTTCTTGGTCTTCAAGACTTGTAATCTTGCTATAAATATATGAGCCGATCGCCCCTTGGGAGGCGTCTTCCCTCAAACTGATTCTCGTTTATACGCAGGGCGGCGGCGCGGTGGACTGCTTCCCGGCGACAGCGGCGGGCGTGGCTGAGCCTAAGGGCGCGAACGCGGAGTCGGGCTCAAGCGCATCGGTGTTGGGCGGGCTCGGGCAGGACGCGTTGGTGGCCGCCGCGTTGACGACACCTGCGCTTCGTCGCCGGGGCCCGGGGATGGGAGCAGCGGCATTTTGTCCGGGGAGAGCGAGAGCAATGGCGGGAGCGCCGAGGGGGCGCTAGGGTGGCGCGGCTGCAGCAGCGGCTACGGCAACGGCTCGGGCACTGCGGAGATGGTCGACGCCCGGAGCGTGCCCGCATCGCACGCGCACGCGGCGCAGAGCTGCGTGACGCGGGGTGTTACCAAATCGTCATATTCAAACGAGCAGCCAATGTCCACTCTGTTCTATTGATTGTGAAAGTATACGACATGCTTTGTTCGAGTTTGCACGTGTGAAGGAAATTTGGATGACTCTAGGCATGCAAGATGTAATTGAAGATGCATGTATGCTCGAAGAGGAGGGTCAGTCAATTCTGGGAGGCTTGCTCTTCGATACTTCAGCGATGGCTCCTTTGCTACCTGAAGTGCCGTGTAACCACTTAATTGCTACTACTATGTGTTATATATGGTGGGAACGTCGACAGGTTACCCATGATAAGCAGATCCAAAAGCCACGCAACACAGCTCAAGCCATATCCGCTTTAGTGACAAATTATTCAAGGGTTCACAAGAAAACTCAGACAGGAATAGTAAGACATGGATGGCGGAAATTGAAGGAAGAATATGCCAAGGTAAACATTGATGCATCTTTTAATGATGAAGTTGGTTCAGATGGGACGGGTGCCGTAATTAGAGACGATTTGGTTTGTAGCAGCGGAATGTTGTGGTATTCCGTTCGTGGATTACGCTGCGACAGCTGACGCTCGAGCTCTTCTAAACGGATTAATTCTTGCAGGACAACTGGGATGTAACAGGATCATAGTCGAATCAGACTGCATGGAGGTTGTCGATGTAATGCAGCATGGCGGCAACTCCATAGGACCAGCAGCAGTGATCTACGAGGAGTGCTCCTTTCTAGTTCACAATTTTGATGATGCAATAGTCAATCATTGTCCTAGGGAGGCTACTAGGGTTGCTGATTTGTTAGCTAGCCAACTGGTAGATCCACAAAACATTGTCTGGAATGTTGATCCACCGGATTTTTTAGTTAATGTACTGGCGCATGATGTATCGTTATTTCCGCAGTTAATATAATCCGCCAGGATGACATTACATTAAAAAAAAACAGTGCGCAAACGCATCACTTGAAGAACCACTGCCGAAAATTGCTTTGCAAAGAAGGTCTTCGTCACCGAGTATTCTCATAATGCAGCGACCACGACATCACTATGAACACCGACCATCATCGGACAATGCGGCGGTTGGACGAGGGCTGTGCCGGTCCTTTAAAAGAAGAGATGACCCAAGGAGTCAAACACATGGCAGCATGGTTTCGACACCAAGCAGTTGATAGTTCCCGGATGCCTCCTAGTCCAAGCAGCATTGCACGTATCAGATTGAGATTTCCCTTTTCAGGTATCCCATCTCTCTGAAACTTCTCTGACGAGTTACAACAAGTAGGAGAAATGATAAATAGAGCAAGGGGAGGATGGTGGTTGCATTATCTATCCGTCCACTACACATTAAGATTGTATATTTTTCATAAAGAAAGAACCTGAGTTTCATGATCGAGCTGCTTCAACTCAACCTGAGTGTCATACGGAGCAGTGTTAATTAAAAGTAATTAGAAAAATAAAACAATATCAATTTGGAGACAATTAATCCCATTAACCTCAAAGGATGGCTGACTGCAAGATGACAAAAACGCTACTAATATTTCTTGGACGTCGATAACTACTACACGTGTGACACAATGGACACCGATCACACGATTCGTTCGATCGTACACAGGAGCCAGCCGAAACGACGTTATGTGGGCGAACATGAAAACTGGCCACAGGTTCGAGCGCAGCTACGACGTCCCATACGATCCTATGTGGCAACTACTCACTCCCACCCATAAGGACCAATCGCGTGTGTAGTCAATTTTAGTTGCCATGTGTAATTAACTATAGTTGCCATGTCTGACATGTATCGTTAAATATAGTTGCCATGTGTAACTATTTGAAGTTGCCATGTGTGGTCAAATTATAGTTGCCATGTATGGTCAACCATAGTTGTTTGTGATTAAGTAGTTGCCACATATGCATATTGTGTAACTAATTGAAGTCGTCACGTGTAGTTAAGCCATAGTTGCCATGTATGGTCAACCATAATCGCCATGTGTGATTAAGTAGTTATCATATATGCACAATTGTAGTTTCCATGTGTCACCGTGCGAGCGTCGTGTGGGCGAAGAGCAGTTTCTCGCCCATAAGTTCGGGCGAGCGTCCGTGTGTCCGTTTGGTCGAGGAGCACCCACACATGTGGCACTAAATGATAACGCCCACATGACGCTGGGTGCTTACGTGGTTCTCACCCAGATGGCAACAACTTCAATATCCGTGCAAATGAATAAAACGACATCAATTGTGTTTGGGTCATGTTGATAAGTGCCACAAACATGGACATTATCATTTAGGTATTTTTGGGACTGCCATCACGGACGCTCGACCATTAGTATACATCCGCTCGTCAATTGAGGGAAGGTGGAAAATCCGAACTTTCACCCATAGGGAAGGATAGTGTAAAAACCATTAAATTACACTGCGACTACCTTATGGACCACCCCGTAACCTTGCCGCATGTTCGTGCCATTTTTTTCATATATTTTTCTTGCAGTTTGGCTTTTACTTCTTCTAGTGTATACTTCTTTTCTATTTATGAATGTAATAATAGTTTTATAATTCGTGAACATCTTTATACTCACCAATATTAAAAATAATCGTGAACCTTTCTAAATTCCTAAATATTTTTAGAAGTAATCCATGTTTTTAGAATTTTTGACAAATTTTAGAAATTAGAGAGCACTTTTAAAAATTCATAGCATTATTTAAAATGCCCAAACATATAGTTAAAATCTGTAAAATGTCTACAAATTAAGCATTTGTTGAAATTTCAAACATTGATATTCTTTTGAACCTATTCTAAAATTTGGGAATTTTTCAAAGTTTTTTATCAATTTTAAAATTATTGAACACTTTCTAAAATTCACAAATATATTTTGAAAGTAATATTTTCATATCTATCAGAAAACCTGCAGTTTTTTTCCCGGAGCGAGTAGCATGCGATTTTTATGTACAAACCGAGGGTGTATGTCATCTTTCATTCCACTCTCGAAAGGTTTCTAGGGGAGAGCTTTCCTCCCCTCGATCTTCGCCAGTAATATTATGGTACCTCTGCTCCAACTAGTAGTTCGGCTATGATTTTAGTCTTTGCAGGGATGGCGCTCGTAGGGATGCTGATGCTTCTTCTGCGAGTCAGCTTCCGGGCTCCTATTCTCCTCAAGATCAAGACTCGAGAGGGATTATATGGACTTCCAGTGTAGATTCCTGCCCGCTCCTCAGGATGGCTAGTTTAGCATTTCTTGTTGTGTATATGCAACGGTGAGATTTGATGCCATGTTCTTTTGATCGGTTCAAGGGTTAAATGGCGACGATTGCGGCTCCGGGGTGTTGGTCCATAGGGGTACATGCACGAACACTCATAGGCTGTCATCGACAAAGTGAGGCCAACTCCGGTATGAAAGTAACAACAGTAGCTCGTCAATGACTCGTTCTTGCGGCGACATCGGTTGTTCAGTGCTCCAAGGATCCCGACATAATTTTTATTATATTTTTGGTGCTTTATACATCTTATAAAAAAAGATAATATATCTGAATCATTTAGAAAAAAGCAAGAACATCAAGTTTTTTCCCTCCCGTTTCCATTTTTTCGTACTGAGGTGTAGTAGCTTGTTTTCTTTATACTGAGCAAGTGAGGAGGTTTTGTGCTCGAATAGCTATTAGGCCCGCTCTATAATCCGTCATAGTACATATTTTTGCTAAAAGTGATGAATAGGAGCATCCGAGGTAGGCTGGTTGTGTTGGTGAGTAATTTCGGAACTCGAAGTAGTATCTAATGAACATTGATCTGAGAACGTTCACAATCATGTCAAAGGCTCTAAGTGCCAAGGCCAGCCTGTTCCAACATGAAGGCCTCAGTGGAAACAAAGGAGAGCATTACCCAATTCCATCATCCATCACATGTATTCACTATCCAGTAACTCCTAAACCTCTACTGTAAGGCAGCATCTAGGACCTTGATTGTTCCCTGATGCCTCCTGGTCCAAGGAACAATTGCACGTACCCAACTTCCGCTATTGGGATCTTCATATTTATCTAGAGCCTTTTCTACGGCTGAAACTACTCTTAGGAGAGCTATGAATACCGCAAGCACATATGCCATTAGCATGTGGAGCAAATATATTGGCCTAAGACAAGATGCGATGTTTTTAAAACAAGGGAAGGTTGGTGCCTTGGTGGTTGCATTGACATCAGATCTTTTCTTTCTTATTATAAAAGAGAAAAGTTGAATCTCACAATCCATATGTTCTAGAG
>NC_041385.1:788454076-788455354 GCF_002162155.2 Triticum dicoccoides | reverse complement strand
GGCCCAGTCGCGCTCCTAGGACCTCATTTAGCGCCGGTTTGGGCCAAATTAACAGCCGGCGATCCCGAGCCGAACCCAAGCGCTTGGGTGTCGCCTGGGGGCGCCGGCCGAAGCGAAAAGGGGCGTGGGGCCGCTCTGTCGGCGAGAGGAGGCCCTTTTCCTACCATTTCCTCCCGCTTCCCCCATCGGCTTCCCTCTCATTCTCCATTCCTCCCGCCAAACTCCGCCTCCTCCCTTCCAAGCCGTCCGCCATGCCGCCGAAGAAGTACGTGTTAACCCCGAGCCGCTACGGATACCACCGCCGCCGCAGTCGCCCAGCCGAAGCAGAGGAAGCAGAGGGCGCCGCCGCCCAAGCCCCCGAGCATGACCAACGCCGACTGGAGGGCGGAAATGCAGCGTCGGGAGGCCTTCACCGCCGATAGGCGCAACAGGGTCAAGAAGGCCCGGGAGAGGGCGATGCTGGCAGCGGCGGCGGCGGTGGAGCAGGCAGATCCCTCGGCCGAACAAGCCGAGGCGGCTCGCGCGGGGATGATGAATCCACCCGGCGGCCACGGCCCGCACGCGACCTGGAGCCAGCAAAGCGTCGGATCTCCGGCCGGCTTCTCGTGGTCGCCACAGCCATGGAGCTGCACGCCATCGCCCGACTATGCCGACAGGAACGTACACGGAGGGTTCAACCCCAACGTCACCATCCACCATGGTCGGTGGGTCCAGCGCACGCCTTCGCCTGCGTTTGCCGGCGTGCAGTACCCTCCATACACGTACTCGCCGCCGGACTACACAGCCTCCCCGACGCCACCTCTCCTCCGCAGCCAGTTGCTCTACTCACAAGCCTCCTCGTTGCATCTTGGCGACGCCGACCCGACGGAGGCCGACATGGAATACGTCATCGAAGCCGACTCGGCTGCCGCCGCCGCTTCCCCCGGGTTCACTACCCAAGACGACTCGATGGATCTTGGCAACATGGATGACGACATGGGTCTTTCCCCGAGTGGGAGGGATGCTCTTACTCGGAGAAGTTTCTAACTTAGGCGAGGACTGGCTCACGGCTAAGCCCCCAAGTGGGACGGATGCTTTCAATCGGAGAAGTCTTTTTACTTAGGCGAGGACTGGCTTGCAGCTAAGCCCCCGAGTGGGAGGGATGCTCTCACTCGGAGAAATTTCTAACTTAGGCGAGGACTGGCTCGCGGCTAAGCCCCCGAGTGGGAGGGATGCTCTCACTCGGAGAAGTTTCTAACTTAGGCGAGGACTGGCTCGCGGCTAAGCACCCGAGTTGGA
>NC_041385.1:788440639-788453502 GCF_002162155.2 Triticum dicoccoides | reverse complement strand
ATTAGGAGAAGTTTTTAACTTAGGTGAGGACTGGCTCGCGGCTAAGCCCCCGACTGGGAGGGATCCAATCATTCGTAGAAGTTTCTGACTTAGGCGAGGAATGACTCGCGGCTAAGCCCCCGAGTGGGACGAATGTTCTCCCTCGGAGAAGTTTTTAACTTAGGCGAGGACTGGCTCGCGACTAAGCCCGCGAGTGGGAGGGATCCAATCATTCGGAGAAATTTCTGACTTAGGCGAGGACTGGCACACGGTTAAGAATTGAGTGTGACGGATTCTCTCACTCGGAGAAGTTTTGAACATAGGCAAGGACTGGCTCGCGGCTAAGCCACCCACTAGGGGTTGTGGACAAACGTTTGTGCGAGTGAAATCATCATAGGACCGCAGAAGTCATGTCTTTGATAAACAATCTAAAAGTATTCTTATTATATCTTGACAATCCGATCATCAAGTATAGAATCAACAAAGAAGATCTGTGTTCTAAGCACGTGGCTCGTCAATCTTCTTCACGAGGTTGTAGAGGTGGTAGGTTTCGTCATGTAGCACTTTGGTGACGATGATGGGGCCTTACCATGCGGGGGTGAGTTTGTGTAGTCGTTGCTTATCCACTCGGAGCACAAGATCTCCATCTTGATATGCTCGAGCTTTCACGTTCCTGGGATGGAATCGATGAAGGTCTTGCTGGTAAACAGTGGACCACATCATGGCCATCTCTCATTGTTTTTCAAAAAGGTCAACGGCGTCCTGCCGCGGCCTCTCCGAATCAGCTTCTGAATAGAGTTCTACTCGGGGTGAGTTGTGGAGAAGATCAGTCAGCAATACGGCTTCGGCTCCGTACACCATGAAGAAAGGAGTATGGTCGATGGACCGGTTAGGAGTCATGCTCAAACCCCACAGGACAGATGCCAGGTCTGTTACCCAGGCTCCAGCTGCAAGTTCGAGATCGCTCATGTGTTGTGGCTTCAATCCCTGGAGGATAAGGCCATTCGCCCTTTCAGTTGGACCATTCGACTGGGGTGCGCGGCGGATGCGCAATCCACCCGAGTGCCCTGGGATGCGTAGAACCCTCTAAACTCTTCCGAATCAAAATTCAAGCCATTGTCTATGATAATGCTAGGAAGAACTCCATATATGAATATCAACTCTCTCATGAATCTGATGGTTGTGCGGGAATCTAGCTTCTTGACGGGTTTTGCTTCAATCCACTTGGTGAATTTGTCGACTGCTGCAAGCAGATGAGTAAACCCGCTTCTGGCAGTCCTGAGTGGCCAAACCATGTCTAATCCCATACGTCAAACGGTTAAACGAGTGGTATGGTCTTCAAATCAGACACAGGTTTGTCGGACAGGTTTGCGTAAAACTGGCACGCCTGGCAGTGTTGAACAATCTCTTTGGCAGCTTCATTGGCACGCGGCCAATAGAATCCAGCTCGGTATGCTTTGGCTACAATTGTCCGAGAGGACGCGTGATGACCACATGTCCCCGAGTGGATTTCTTCTAAGATAAGTCAACCTTTCTCTGGTGAAATACAACGTTGGTCTACGCCAGTGACATTCTCTCTGTAGAGTTGTCCGTCCATCATAGTGAAAGGTTTGGATCTGTGAACAATGTGACGTGCCCAACCTCATCCTTTGGGAGTTCTTGCCTGAGCAGATAACCAATGTATGGCATTGTCCAGTCGGGAGTAATTACCAAAATCTCCATAACAAAATCAATGACAGCAGGAACCTCGATTTCAGTCGGGCCAGTTGGACTTATCGCATGGGGAGGCTCTTCAGTGAAGGGATCTTCCTGCACCAACAGAGAGTGGAGGTATTCAAGAAACACATTGATGGGGATATGCTTCCGAGCGGAATCGATTTTTGCCAGATCATCAGCTGCTTGATTTTTGATTCAGGGAATGTGATGAAGTTCAAAACCTTCGATTTTCTTTTCTAACTTCCTCACTTCATTGCAGTATCCTACCATAGCAGGGTTTCTGACGTCCCACTCCTTCATCATTTGATTAACCACCACAACCGAGTCATTGTAGACCAGGTGGCCGAAGCCGAGTGAAATGGCCAAACACAACCCGCAGAGGAGTTCTTCGTATTCGGCCTCATTATTGGAGGAATTGAAGTGAATCTGGAGGACATGACTGAGCCGATCACCTTTTGGGGATACCAAGACCACTCCGGCACCGGAACCATTCAGCATCTTGGAGCCATCGAATAACATAGTCCAATGCACCGAGTGGAGCTGAAATGGTTGTTGTTGTTCTATCAACTCGGCCACGAAATCCGCGAGTGCTTGAGATTTGGTTGCCTTATTTGCTTAAAATTTAATATAAGAAGGGAGGAGCTCGATGGCGGACTTAGCCACTCAGCTAGTTGCGTCCCGATTGTTCATGATTTCAGACAACAGGGCATCACTGATAACTAAGACCGAGTGTTCTTGGAAATAATCTGCAACTTTCTTTGCTGTCAAGTAAATGCCATAGAAGAGCTTCTGATAATGAGGATATCTCTGCTTGGACGGTGCCAGGACTTTAGAAATGTAATATATTGGTCGTTGAACTTTGTATGCCTTGCCTTCTTTTTCCCGTTCAACTGTGAGGACCGTGTTGATGACTTGACCAGTGGCCGCTATGTACAAAAGTAGAGGTTCTTTGTTGTTTGGAGCAGCAAGCACCGGCTGGGTGGAAAGTAGAGCTTTCATTTCAACAAACGCGGCTTCTGCTTCAGGAGTCCACTCGAATGTATCGAATTTCTTCACAAGTCGGTACAAAGGAAATGCTTTTTATCCGAGGTGAGAAATGAGCCGACTAAGAGCTGCAAGACAGCCTGTGAGCTTCTGGACATCGTGCACGCGCACGAGGCGCTTTATTCAGAAAATAGCACTGATTTTCTCGGATTTGGCATCTATTCCTTGTTCGGAAACGAAAAAACTGAGTAACTTGCCTCCCGGCACTCCGAAGGTGCACTTGGAAGGATTCAACTTGATGTCATATCTTTGTAGGTTGGCAAAGGTTTCAGCGAGGTCAGTCAGCAGGTCAGAACCTTTGCGCGACTTGACCACGACATCGTCCATGTAGGTCTCGATGTTCCTACTGATCTGAGTGAGCAGGCACTTCTGGATCATGCACATGAACATAGAGCCAGCATTTTTGAGACCGAAAGGCATGGTGACATAAATGAAACATCCGGAAGGGGTGATGAAGGCAGTTTTTATTTCATATGGCCCATACAGTCAAATTTGATGGAACCTGGAGTATGCATTGAGAGAAGATAGACGCTCGCACCCCGTAGTCGCGTCAACTATTTGGTCGATACAGGGGACTGGAAAATGATCCTATGGGCAGGCCACTTGGAGTGGAAAATCTCGCGTGAATTGTCCTTCTCGGGAACCATGACGATGTTGGCGAGCCACTCAGAGTGGTAAATCTCGCGTATGAACTCAGCCGCCAGGAGCCGAGCCACCTCCTCGCCAATCGCCTTCCTTTTTTCTGTCGCAGATCGACGCAAATGTTCCTTCATAGGTTTGGCCTTTGAATCGACTCTCAATCGGTGCTCAGTGATACGTCTCCAACATATCTATATTTTTTTATTGTTCCTTGTTGTTATATTATCATTCTTGGATGTTTTACAATCATCTTATAGCATCCTTATATCATTTTTTGGGACTAACCTATTGACATAGTGCCAGTGCCAGTGCCAGTTGCTATTTTTGATTTTTTTTTACTTCACAGAAAATCAATGCAAACGGAGTCCAAACGCAGCGATACTTTTTGGAGAATTTTTCTAGGCCAGAAGACACAGGATAGGCCAAAGAAGTACCAGAGCGGACGTCAAGCAGCGAACAAGGCCGCTACATGGGGGTGGGCGCGCCCCCCACCCTCGTGGGCCCCTCATGGCTCAACCGACCTACTTCTTTCTCCTATATATATCCACGTACCCCGAGAACTTCCAGGAGCACCACGAAAACCTAATTCCACCACCGCAACCTTTTGTATCCTTGAGATCCCATCTTGGAGCCTTCATAAGTGCTCCGCCGGAGGGGGAATCGACCACGGAGGGCCTCTACATCATCTTCAGGGCCTCTCTGATGAGTTGTGAGTAGTTTACCACAGACCTTCGGGTCCATAGTTATTAGCTAGATGGCTTCTTCTCTCTCTTTGAATCTCAATACAAAGTTTATCTATGAATTGTGGGTTTGTCGAGATCCGATGAATTGTGGGTTTATCATCAAGTTTATCTATGAGAAATATTTGAATCTTCTCTGAATTCTTTTATGTGTGATTGGTTATCTTTGCAAGTCTCTTCGAATTATCAGTTTGGTTTGGCCTACTAGATTGATCTTTCTTGCAATGGAGAAGTGCTTAGCTTTGGGTTCAATCTTGCGGTGTCCTTTCCTAGTGACATCAGGGGCAGCAAGGCACGTATTGTATTGTTGCCATCGAGGACAAAAAGATGGGGTTATATAATATTGCATGAGTTTATCCCTCTACATCATGTTATCTTTCTTAATGCGTTAATTTGTTCTTCATGAACTTAATACTCTAGATGCAGGCATAAGTCGATCGATGGGTGGAGTAATAGTAGTAGATGCAGAATCGTTTCGATCTACTTGTCACGAACGTGATGCCTATATACATGATCATGCCTAGATATTCTCATAACTATGCACTTTTATATCAATTGCTCGACAGTAATTTGTTCACCCATCGTAATACTTATGCTATCGTGAGAGAAGCCACTAGTGAAACCTATGGCCCCCTGTTCTATCTTTTATCATATAAGTTTCCATCTACTTTTATTTGCATCTTTTACTTTCCAATCTATATCATAAAAATAACAAAAATATTTATCTTATCTTATTATCTCTATCAGATCTCACTTTTGCAAGTTTCTGTGAAGGGATTGACAACCCCTTTATCGCGTTGGTTGTGAGGTTCTTGTTTGTTTGTGTAGGTACGAGGGACTTTTGAGGAGCCTCCTACTCGATTGATACCTTGGTTCTCAAAAACCGAGGGAAATACTTACGCTACTTTGCTGCATCACCCTTTCCTCTTCAAGGGAAAACCAATGTAGTGATCAATAGGTAGCACCTCTCATGGCGGCTTATCATCGTGAAGTCGATGCCATTGCTGGACACTTCAAGGGTTACCAAGTGGAGCACATTGATCGCAGAAAGAGTGAGGCGGCTGATGCTTTAAGCCGGCTGGGGTCTCAACGTAAAACGGTGCCTCCTAATACATTCTTGGATATTCTGCATAACCCTTCTGTCAAGTTGCCTAAAAAGGAAGACTTGGTTGTTCCTAGCCCGGAAGCACAATTGGTGGAGGCTCTTCACGTCATCCCAGATTGGACGGTGCCATACTTGGCTTACATGACACGGGGCGAGTTTCCTGAGGATGAAACCTTGGCCAGGCAGATAACCCGGCGGTCTAAGTCAATGACAATTTCCAATGGCGAGTTACATCATCATAGTGTCACTGGGGCGTTTCAGCATTGTGTTTCTCTTGAGGAAGGTGAAGAAGTTCTTCGTGAGATTCATGAAGGAGATTGTGGCCATCATGCCGGTTAAAAATCTCTTGTGGCGAAGGCATTTCGTCATGGATTTTATTGGCTAATGGCTCACGCTGATGCGGAGGATCTGGTCAGTAAATGTGACGGTTGTCAGAAGTTCTCAAAACGGGCTCACGTGCCAGCTCAAGAGTTGAGGATGATTCCAATTACTTGGACGTTTGCAGTCTGGGGGCTCAACATGGTTGGGCCTTTTAAAAGGTCCAAAGATAAAAAGACCCACCTCTTGGTGGCGATTGACAAATTTACAAAGTGGGTTGAGGCAGAGCCAGTTAGTAAGTGTGATGCAGCCACGGCGGTTCAATTCATGAAAAAGGTGATCTTTTGTTTTGGCTTTCCACACAGCATTATAACTGACAATGGTACTAATCTGTCCAAAGGCGCCATGGAGGAGTTTTGTCAACGTGAGTATATTTGGCTTGATATTTCATCAGTAGCTCACCCCCAATCCAGTGGTCAAGCTGAAAGAGCCAATCAGGAAATCCTGAAAGGCATCAAGCCCCGGCTTTTGGTTCCTTTGCAACGAACGCCGGCTTGTTGGGTCAAGGAGTTACCCTCTGTGATATGGAGCATCAATACCACTCCCAAGAGGTCTATGGGTTATACGCCTTTCTTCATGGTTTACGGAGCCGAGGCGGTTCTCCCTAGTGACATCCGTCATGACTTGCCCCGCGTGGTGGCTTATATTGAGGCGGATAATGAACAGACACGTCAGGATGCACTTGACCTATTAGATGAAAAGCGTGACTTGGCAGCAGCCCGCTCGGTGATTTACCAACAGGACCTGCGTCGTTATCACAGCGGCCAGGTTAAGTCCATAACCTTTCAAGAAGGTGACTTGGTGCTCCGGCTCATCCAGGATCAAACTGATGCACACAAGCTATCCCCACCTTGGGAAGGGCCCTTTGTGGTTAGCAAGAACTTGAACAACAGGTCATACTACCTTATCGATGTTCGAGAGCATAAAGACTCACGTAATTCGGAGGAGGAGACCCGCCGGCCATGGAATATCGCTCATCTGTGGTCTTACTATACTTGAGCCACCGACTCTCATGATGTATATATTTTGACGATGTATATATTATGATAAGTAATAAAGTAGGACCTCGGTCCTTTTCATCCTCATATGTCTCCATCATTATCATTTCAAACGACCAATTGGGGGATGATTGTATTCGAATATAGTTTAACCCTTTTGGTCCGTCTCATGATCGTATTCGAATCTAGTCGTTAAACCTCATGATCACTAGGGGCTTCCTGTTTAAACATAGGTCGTATTCGAACCAAAGAAAACATAGCTGTCCGTACCCTCTTGATCGGCACAATGCCAAACTCACTAGGGGGCTTCTTAATCGTATTCGAATCATTGCTTAACCCCTTTCGGGTCCGACTTTGATCATATTCGAATCAGAGTTGTTATAAAACTATGAAGGTCATTTGGGGGCTTCGTGTTCAAACTTAGGTCATATTCGTACCAAAGAGAACATAGCTATCGGTACCGTCTTGATTGGCGCAACGCCAAAGCCACTGGGGGCTACATGATCGTATTTGAATCCTAGCTTAACCCCTTTGGAACGGTTTACTGATCGTATTCGAATCAGAAGCCTCAATATTTTTTCTATTTGGCTTAAGTTTTTGAACAATCTTTGGTTTTGTTTTGAGACTATTTTTGTTCAGAATCTAAGTATAAGTGGGCTCAAATTTAACCCGGCTTGGTTTTGGACGATAAGTCGCCAGCATTCGATAATCATCATATTTGGAAGTGTTGGTTTCTAAGGATTGGGCTCTCACCCTTATTACTGTTCAGGTTACATAAACTGAAAGTGCAAATTCAACATCACAGGTATAATATTATAGTTTTGTGTCAAATTTATAATTCATAATAAGCTTATCTATGACTCTTTTTTCCATATTAATGGTTATGTATAAAAATACTATGACCCGCCCTACAGTAAGCCGCCAAGGGTTTTTGTGATCTATTTCTGTGTGCAGGATAGTTTAAGACTTTCTTACGCATAAGGAAAAAAGATGATAAGCATAATATGGGTGAATATAAGATGGCGGCTTAACAGTGTTGAGCACAAAAACGTGCATGACAGCATGGCAAAGCAAAGTTATCTCTACCCTATTTGTCTGTGTACAAAAGTAGGGGCTATGCTTTTGACCACTTTACTTCTGCACGGACAGTCAGAGCCTCCCGCCACAGTCACGCACGGACACGACAAGAGAGGGAAGCCGGAGAGAAGCCGAAGTCACAAGGACGAACAAAGCAACATCAAGGACCAAGGCCATGAAGGTCGCACGGGCAATGTAGGCTGCCCCGGCAAGGACCCTTGCCGGGGGCAACCTCAGCAGCCCCGTCAAGACCCTTGCCCGGGAAGCTCGTCCGCACCAGCTGAGCAAGCCACCTTCGATCCCACCAACGCTAAGCAGACGCGTTCGGGCAGGGTTCAGGAGGGATCTCCGTGGTGGCATGCAGATCTTTGTGAAGACAAAGAACAGTCAAGATCAAATGAGGATAAGAAGGCAACCATCCTCTCTGAAGAAACCCACAAAACGCCCGGCAAGATCCTTGCCGGGGAAGCCAGCGCACCATGGCAAGACCCTTGTCGATCTACTGCTGCTGCCTCTGCAATTTGAGTGCCAAGTCCGCGTGCGCTGATTGTAGGCCTTGAAGTTGTTCTGCTTCCTACTTGCTCTGCTCGTCCTCCAGCTTCTTCTTCTTCTCTTCCTACATCTTCCTTCTCGCACGGCTTCTATAGTCGGCGTTCCACTCAGAAAATCCCTCATACCATGGAACAACGCCCTTGCCTCGTGTTCTTCCTAGGTGTTCCGAATTTCCCAGGGTGCGCGTAAGCTCGTTGTTCTCTCTGTTGGGCGTGAACACTCCCTTTCGAGCTTCTTCTATTGCTTCAACTAACTTATCATCGGCTCCTTTAAGACACGCCTTCTTTGAAACCTCGCCTGTCTTCAGGTCCAACGCCCCCCCATGCGCGTAGAACCAACTTCTGCACTTGGGGGGGGGGGGCAGCTGAATGTAACTGGAGTGAACTGTGCAACCAGCATCTCTTGGTCAGACTTATCCCACTTAGGCATTGCCACCGCGTAGCCACCTAGCCCCAGCCTATGGAATTGCTGCTTTTTTGCGGCATTGGCCTTGTTTTTTCTGGACCGTTCCTTAGATAATTCTGATTCCTTGAATTTCATGAAATCATCCCAATGTTCTCTTTGGTTCTCCAGTGTTCCCTTGAATTCTGGAGTCTTCTCTCCTGCTTTGACATAGTTATTACATACAGTTTTCTTGTGGTTGTTGAATGGAATTGCCATCTTCCTAAGAGCAGCGTCCTTGACTTTCTCCACATCTGCAGCTGTGAAATGATCTGGTAGGGTGAAATATTCCATGAGATCTTCCCAAAACGCTTTTTTGCTCTGTCATCGACAAAAGTAAGATCTGGATGGGGCTTTGATGGCTCTTTCCATTCTTGAAGGGAGATCGGGAGTTTGTCCTTCACAAGAACTCCGCACTGACGGGAGAACTTGTTCCCAATGTTCTTAGGCGCTATTGGTTCGCCATTAGTTTTGATGCAATCGATGTTCTACTTTATGCCCCGCTTCAACTTTTTTCCCGGGCCTCGCACTCTGTGTGTAGAAAATTTGCTCAATCCGGAGGGCTGAAAAGAAGAAAGATCGATTCGTTAATATATCTTCAAATCATTTAAAACATGCCATGATCACCAGATGCCTGGTTATATAAATATACCTCGCCGGTCTCTGTTTTATCAAGATCAACATTTTCTTTGCCATCATAATCATTAATTTCTTCGCCATCATAATCATTAATTTCTTCGCCATCATAATCCATGACTTCATCAATTCGGTCATCGCGATCAAATATCATATCATTACCCTCCCCGGTATTGTTCAGATATTGGGAGCCGTCATCTTCTTCGTTTCAATTATCTGGCGCGTGAGGGGAGCATATGATCTCGAACAGGGCCTCTTCTCCCTCTCTGCCGGTATTGTCCACCATAGCTTTTATTTAACAAATCCTGAAGAAATATAAAACAATTTAGTATTCAAATTACAATATGCATGCATGCAATCAATAAGAGGAAATCTTGAATCACGGTACATAATATGCATCGTCTCGAATAATATATAATCTCGAATACATCATCTCGAATATTATATATCGAATACATCACTAGCTAGCTAGCTAATAAAGATCGAATACTACAGAATAATCTAGGCCACTCGTGGTTCCTGAGGCGCGGGCGGTGGACACCCAAAGAGAAGGAACCATCATAGGATCATAGCTCCGGTAATCTCCCCAAAGACCCTGCCAGTTATTGGAGAACCTGACGTCCATAGCAGCCATGTAGCGACGGGCGTGCTCGTCCTCCTCCCAGACACGGCGACGCACCACCTCTGGCGGGGCCGGCTTCCTTCGCATCGAAAGTGGCCCACGGGAACGCCACCAAAGGAGCTCAGGGTCGACGACGGGACCCGGGTTCCTCACCAAGCGGTGAGCCCCTGAAGGTAGCACCTCCCAGTGCCAGCCCGGCAGAGCCCAGTCCCGGACATGGGTACTCTGAAGAAGGACGACGTCGCGAACGGGTCGACGGCGAGGATACGGGCCGGGCATCGTCGAGAACAAATACTATACGCTGCATGATAATTAATGGTATTGAAACTAGAATTAAAGAGATGCATGTGGTAGGTAGCTAGATAGTACTACTTAATTAATTATACATTGGGTCGAAACCGATGCAACCTTTCTCTCCATCCACCTGGAACCTCTTTCGAATTTCTGAACTTTGCCCAAGCTCTGCCCGCCGGCAAAGAAAATGAATAAACGAGTTCTTAAATAGTTGATATCAGGAAATGATGAACTAAAGAGGCCGACATATAGTTAATAATGATTGAAATTACCTGTCGACTATCCCCTTCACGATTGTGTAGTCTCTCTTATCTTTAAGTAGTGAGTCCAGTATTTCAACTGTCCCTTCATCAACTTTAATGGTTAACAAGATCTAATGGTAACTGCATGCACACACGTTTACATGTCTTAATTAAGCGGGCATGTGCATAGCACTCATCAACTACCTAAACCGTATACACTTAATTATTAACATCTAGCTAACTAGTAAGTAAAAACAAAATTTGTAGTACAAGACAGTATGACTCAAGTGTAGTTGTAAGGAAGTAGTATATGTTCATTGGTATTGAATCGCTTCAAGAACTCTAGCATGTTTTTCTCTACATATGCTTTATACCATTCATATGTCCATCTTTCTTCATTAACGGTATTTGGGTCAATGAACACAATGCCATAGCATCCAGCTTTTTTTTATTTCATATATCTTCATCCTGCATAATACCACAGAAAAGAATATAGTGAAGATAATTACAGGTAATGATCGATCAATGAGCACTACAGCTAGCTTGAGACTTGAATTACATAAAGAAATCACTTACAGATAAAAGCAACTGATGATGGATTTGTCGAGTGCGTCTTGATTGAATAACTGAAATAGTTCTGAATACTCAATGGACAGAGCTAGCTTATTGAAGTAATACTCTTCCTTGACGTTCACCATGAGGCCCTCCCGATTGTTACTCTTGGTAATTTTCATCTACCGATCATGCAATTGATACATTCTCATTGGGAGTTTCTTGACCTCCTCAGGCCTGACCAAAGGTTGGCCCTGGACATATTTCCATTTTATGTGCTGCTCTTTAAGCTTAGGCATGGTCTCAATCTCGAGGAGTTGTCCAACAGTGATACCGAGCATTTCAGCGTTCCCTCTATGCTCGTTGGTTATTGCCAGCTGTCCTGCGCCAGTACTCTCATGTGTTGGTACAACAAGCGGGCGGATCAATTGCGCCGCTTGTTCTCCTAGTTGGGGAACGGTTTTCCCGCATTTTTGGCCAGCTGCTTGGCTCGAGCTCGAGCTCGACCCCTTTTGTCGTGCTTGATGTGCCTTCCTGATTTGGCGCTCATAGTCTGAGTCAACAGGCATGGGAGCTAGTGCTCGCGCGATATGAATAAAGTGGTCAATCTTATCCTCGGGCACTTTCTCCTTTGGCAGCGGTGCCGGTTTTGGTGAGAAATGGGCTCCACTTGGGCCTTCACTATGGCTTCGTTTTGCTCCTTGGTTATGTTGTAATGCCTTTGCGGAAGAGGCGCGAGGCTTTTTGGACCATATTGAAATTGCTTGCCTCCGCCTGTACCTCCTGTACTAGCTCGACTTGTAGCACTACGCACCATAGCTGCGGCGGCTCTCTTCCGCGATTGCTGAGGCAGCGGAGACGACCGACGCGGTGTCGGACTTGGAGGAGGAATGGCATGCGTTGGTGGACTTGGAGGAGGAGGAGTGGCCTCATGCGTTGGCGTAGTTGAAGCAGGAGGAGTGGCCTCACGCATTGGTTGAGTTGAAGCAGGAGGAGTGGCCTCACACGTTGGAGGAGCGTGAGTCGTCTGCTCCTCGTCACCTCCTGGAATTTTAAGCTCTAGCTGACGCGGTGTCGGTGGCCTTCGAAAGATGATGCAATCCTTTCTCCATAGGTTATACGATGTATGGCCTCTCCCAGTGTGTGCTCCTCGTCACCACCAGGAATGTCAAGCTGTAGCCCTGAATATTGGTCCACCACCTCATCAACCACGACACGAGCATAGCCGGCTAGAATCGTTCTGCAATGATAGGTTGCTCCGGGGGGATTTGCATAAGCAACAGCGTCCGCCGCCTTCACGGATATGTTCTTTATTTAGAAGTATAGCTCACAGTTAGTGTTCTCGATGACGTCATCCACAGGGTATCTATCCAGAAGTGCATCGCCCGGGGCGGAACCCACGCTGCTTCTCGGCATGGATGGCTCGTTGCTATCCAATGCTGGATCATCCGCTAGCTGCGGCCGCTGCTGAGACCACCTTTCCTGGCTAAGCGAGTCGATTTGCTGCTGTTGCCTCTGCAATTTGAGTGCCAAGTCCGCGTCCGCTGATTTTAGGCCTTGAAGTTGTCCTGCTTCCTGCTTCCTCTGCTCGTCCTCCAGCTTCTTCTTCTTCTCCTCCTACATCTTCCTTCTCGCACGGCTTCTGTAGTCGGCGTTCCACTCACAAAAGCCCTCATACCACGGAACAACGCCCTTGCCTCGTGTTCTTCCTAGGAGTTCGGGATTTCCCAGGGCGCGCGTAAGCTCGTCGTTCTCTCTGTTGGGCGTGAACACCCCCTGTCGAGCTTCTTCTATTGCTTAAACTAACTTATCATTGGCTCCTTTAAGACATGCCTTCTTCGAAACCTC
>NC_041385.1:788364473-788440298 GCF_002162155.2 Triticum dicoccoides | reverse complement strand
ATTGCCACCGTGTAGCCACCTGGCCCCAGCCTATGGAATTTCTGCTTTTTTTGCGGTATTGGCCTTGTTTTTTCTGGACCGTTCCATAGATAATTCTGATTCGTTGAAATTCACGAAATCGTCCCAGTGTTCTCTTTGGTTCTCCAGTGTTCCCTTGAATTTTGGAGTCTTCTTTCCTGCTTTCCCGTAGTTGTTACATACAGTTTTCTTGTGATTGTTGAATGCAATTGACATCTTCCTAAGAGCAGCGTCCGTGACTTTCTCCACATCTGCAGCTGTGAAATGATCTGGTAGGGTGAAATATGTGCTCTGTCATCGACAAAAGTAAGATCTGGACGGGGCAATCAAATTACAATATGCATGCATGCAATCAATAAGAGGAAATCCTGAATCATAGTACATAATATGCATCATCTCGAGTAATATATAATCTCGAATACATCGTATCGAATATTATATATCGAATACATCACTAGCTAGCAAGCTAATAAATATCGAATACTACAGAATAATCTAGGCCACTCGCGGTTCCTGAGGCGCGGGCGGTGGACACCCAAAGAGAAGGAACCATCACAAGATCATAGCTCCGGTAATCTCCCCAAAGAACCTGCCAGGTATTGGAGAACCTGACGTCCATAGCAGCCATGTAGCGACGGGCGTGCTCGTCCTCCTCCCTGATACGGCGACGCACCACCTCCGGCGGGGCCGGCTCCCTCCGCACCGAAAGTGGCCCACGGGAACGCCACCAAAGGAGCTCAAGGTCGACGACGGGACCTGGGTGCCAGCCCGGTGGAGCCCAGTCCCGGACATGGGTACTCTGAAGCAGGATGTCGTCGCGAACGGGTCGACGGCGAGGATACGGGCCGGGCATCATCGAGAACAAATACTATACGCTGCAAAAGTAACATTCATTAAATGATTGGATTGTGATTTCTTATATGCAAATTCTAAATTTTTATAACTAAAATTATAAGAAACTAAAAACTAACATTTCTATAACAATTTGAAATTAATCTAATTCATCTAGCTAAAACTAACATTTCTAAAATTTCTGACATTTCTATAACATTTCTCTAACATTTCTAACATTTCTATATACTATTTGACATTAATCTAATCTCATTCATTAATTCATCTAAAACTTTGTATGAAAAACAGAAAAACAGAAAAAACTAAAAACTAAAAATAGGAAAATTATGTGTGTGCGCGCGCGTGTAGTGTGAGTGTGTGTGCGCGTGTAGTGTGTGTGTGCGCGCGCGGCCGGCAGCGGCGGTGGCCCGGTGGATTGGAGGGAGGAGAGGCCGGGGGAGGGGCTCACAGCGCGCGCGGGCGAGGTCAAGGCGATGGCGACGGCGAGGTCCAGGCGACGGCAACAGCAAGGCGAGGTCGATCCAAGGCGACGGCGACGGCGAGGCGAGGGCCCGGACGACGATGGCACGGGACGGGGCGACGGCGTGATAGGGACGGCGACGACGGGGACAACGAGGGCACGGGACGGGGGCGACGACGGGTGTGGCGACGAGGGGCAGCGGCGACGGGGCAGAGGAGAAGAAGCAGAGGGAGAACTGACGATTTTTTTGAAGTGTTTTCTTATATAGAACCTACCTTTAGTACCGGTTGGAGCCACTAACCGGTACTAAAGGTCTGTTTTGGCCAGGCGAAGCGGTGGGAAGCGCACCCCTTTAGTACCGGGTGGTGGCTACAACCGGTACTAAAGGCCGCAGGTGCGGTGCGAACAAGTTTAGTCCCACCTCACTAGCCGAGGCCGCCCCGCACCTGTTTAAAAGCCCCGACATGGCTGTTGTATCGAACTCCTCTCTATAGCAGGCTTCTGGGCCTAACTCTGCCTCTTAGCACTGTGGGCCTACTGGGCCCTACGGGACTGCATCCTGGCCCAACTACAGGTTGGGTTACTAGTCGTATGCAGGCCTCTGTGGCCCAGTAGGTGGGCTTTTTTTATTTATTTTTTGTCTCAACAAAAGTTTATTTTTTTATTTTCTACTTTATTTATTTTCATTTATTTATTTCTGAATATTTTTTCTTTAGGTACAAAAAATTACAAACTTTCTGTTAGTGCGAGTAGTTTTCAAATTTGAATAGTTTAATTTTTTTAATTTGTTTTTGTCTCAAGAAAAATTTAGTTTTGTTTGTTTCTTTTCTATTTTATTTATTTTCATTTATTTATTTCTGAATATTTTTTCTACAGTTACAAAAAATTACAAACTTTTTGTTATTGCCAGTAGTTTTCAAATTTGAATAGTTTAAATTTGAATTATTTGACAAACTAATTTGTAGATGAAGTGCATCCAGTTTTTGCACATAATATTTCTTTGCATTTCAAATACAAAAACACATAAGTATCCTAACTATTACAGAGATTCCCTCCGGTTTGTTTGGAGTGGCACTTTCCAGATATATAAGTCTGGAAAGTCACTACAGAAGAAAGTGATGACGGTGAAGCCTATCACATGCCAGTGTGGGATCTTTGGGTGTGAAACTTTTTCTTCGCGTGTGTCCCTTTGCACCGTAACCATGGACAATCTTCATCATTTAACTGGATGCCCAGATCAATATTCACTATGAATGGAGCAATTTCATCAAACTTTTCATAGTCTTCTGACATGTCTGTCTTGTCATCCACTCCCACGATGTTTCTTTTCCCTGAAAGAACTATGTGGCACTTTGGCTCATCGTATGCTCCATTCGCTTCCTTATCTTTTCTTTTCTCGGCCTGGTAGACATGTCTTTCACATAGAAAACCTGCACCACATCATTGGCTAGGATGAATGATTCGTCTGCATACGCAAGATTGTTGAGATCCACTATTGTCATTCCGTACTGTGGGTCTTCCGTTACCCCGCCTCGTGTCATATTGACCCAGTTGCACCGAATCAAAGGGACCTTCAAACTGCCTCCATAGTTAAGTTCCCATATGTCCTCTATGTAACCATAATATGTTTCCTTTCCCGTGTTGGTTGTTGCATCAAAGCAGACACCCCTGTTTTGGTTGGTGCTCTTCTTATCTTGGGCGATCGTGTAAAATGTATTCCCATTTATCGTGTACCCTTTGAAAGTCATTATATTCGAAGATGGTAACTGGGACAACAAGTACTAGTCATCTTCAATATCGCCATCATGCATGGCACGTGTCTGCAACCAACTGGCAAAAGTCCTCATTTGTTCACGTGTAATCCAGTCGTCAGACTGCTCCGGGTGTTTGGAGTGTAGCAAATTCTTGTGTTCCTCCATATACGGAGCCACCAAGGCGGAATTCTGTAGAACTATGTAGTGTGCTTCAGTGAGAGAATGCCCGTCCATACATATTATCTAATCCCCTCCTAGCGTGCCTTTTCCATCCAGTCTGCCTTTATGCTGTGATTCAGGAATACCAATTGGCTTAAGGTCAGGAATAAATTCAATACAAAACTCAATGACCTCCTGATTTTCATGGCCCTTCTTTGGTAAGAGCGTAGCTGGCCTGACCTTGATGTATGCCGTCTTTCCCGTGCATACATTGCTGGTCCTCCTGTGCCTCCGGTGTATATTTTGTCTTCCCATACACGCCCAAGAAGCCAAGCAGGGTCATGCAAAGATTCTTTGTCACGTGCATCACGTTGATTGCGGAGCGGACCTCTAGGTCTTTCCAATAGGGTAGGTCCCAAAATATAGATTTCTTCTTCCACATGGGTGCGCGTACGTAAGTGTCTTTCGAAATAGGTTGTCCGCCAGGACCCTTTCCAAAGATTACCTTCAAATCCTTGACCATATCATGTACATCAGCACCAGTACGGTGGCGAGGCTTCGTCTGGTGATCCGCCTCACCTTTGAAATGATTGCCTTTCTTTCTTACGGGATGCCTGCTCGGAAGAAATCGACGATGTCCTAGGTACACATTCTTCCTACAAATATCCAAATATATACTGTCGGTATCATCCAAACAGTGCGTGCATCCACGGTATCCCTTGTTTGTTTGTCCTGAAAGGTTACTGGGAGTTGGTCAATCATTGATGGTCACGAACAGCAACGCCTTTAGGTCAAAGTCTTCACATTTGCGCTCATCCCATGCACGAACAGCTTTTCCATTCCACAGCTGTAATAGTTCTTCAACTAATGGCCTTAGGTACATATCAATGTCGTTGCCGGGTTGCTTAGGGCCTTGGATGAGCACTGACATCATAATGAACTTCCGCTTCATGCACAACCAAGGAGGAAGGTTATACAAACATAGAGTCACATGCCACGTGCTATGGTTGCTGCTCTGCTCCCCAAAAGGATCAATGCCATCTGCGCTTTGACCAAACCATACGTTTCTTGGGTCACCTGCAAACTCCTCCTTGTACTTTCTCTCGATTTTTCTCCGCCGCAACCCGTCAGCGGGTACTCTCAACTTTCCTTCTTTCTTACGGTCTTCTCCATGCCATCGCATCGCCTTGACATGCTCTTTGTTTTGGAACAAACGTTTCAACCGTGGTATTATAGAAGCATACGACATCACCTTTGCAGGAATCTTCTTCCTGGGGCGCTCGCCCTTGACATCACCAGGGTCATCGCGGCTGATCTTATAGTGCAATGCACCATATACTGGGCATGCGTTCAAATCCTTGTACTCACCACGGTAGAGGATGCAGTCATTAGGGCATGCATGTATCTTCTGCACCTCTAAACCTAGAGGGCACACATCCTTCTTCACTTCGTACATACTCTCAGGCTATTCCTTGTCCTTTGGAAGCATATTTCTTTATCATTACCAGCAACTTTCCAAATCCCTTGTCAGATACACCATTCTCTGCCTTCCATTGCAGCAATTCCACTATGGTGCCCAGCTTTTTCTTGTCACCTTGCAATTCGGGTACAACAATTTCTTGTGGTCCTCTAACATGTGCTGCAACTTCTTCTTCTCCTTTTCACTTGCGCAGTTTCTCTTTGCATCGGCAATGGCCCGACCTAGATCATCAGGGGGCTCATCGGATGCCTCTTCTTCAGTTTCTTCCCGCATGGCCGGCTCAGCTTCTTCCCCCATTGTTGTATCATGGTATTAAGGGAACCCATGGCCAGGATAGCTATCGTCGTCCTCTTCTTCTTCATTGTCTTCCATCATAACCCCTCCTTCTTCGTGCTTGGTCCAGACATTATAGTGGGGCATGAAACCAGACTCAAACAAGGTGGACATGAATGGTTCTTGAGTTAGAGTAATTGTGACCATTCTTACAGCCAGCACATGGACAAGGCATAAAAGCATTTTCCCGCTTGTTTGCCTGAGCCGCAATCAGAAAAGTATGCACACCATCAATGAACTGGGGAGAGCATCGGTCATCGTCCATCCATTGCCGGCGCATCTTCATTACACACCATCGAATAGACCAAATTAATACAAGTTCATACAACACTTAAATGCAACATACAAATAACTATCTAGATAAAGAATTTAAATGCAACAACAAATGCGATCAAGATAGCAACTAAGGTAACAATTGATCCAACAGCATAATGATACCAAGCCACACTATCAGTGACATATTTTCTAATCTTTCTAATCTTCAACCACATTTTCTCCATCTTGATCTTGTGATCATTGACGACATCGGTAACATGCAAATCCAATTCTATCTTCTCCCCCTCAATTCTTTATAATTTTCTTTCAAATACTTGTTTTCTCTTTCAACTAAATTTAACCTCTCGACAATAGGGTCGGTTGGAATTTCCGGTTCACATACCTCCTTGATAAAAATATTTATGTCAACTTGATGGACACAATTTTTCATAAACAAGAAATGCAAAAAATAGTTTTAAAAGAGAATATACCACATCCGAATCATAACACGGACGAGGGCCGACGGGGGTGGATATCAAAACCATGGCACTATGTATAACAAACAATGTAGAGGTAAGATAATTATACAAGTAACTATATATCTAAATCACACAAACATGATTTTTTATATAAAAAAGATAAGAACAAGAGGCTCACCACAAGATGGTGCCGGCGACGGGTCGGTGCGGACGATCGAAGGTTGTTACGACGGAGACTGGAAGGCTCTAAGTAAACCACACCTACATATGCAAACTAAGAGTTATTTAATGCTCAAATTGCATATAAATCAAATAAACTAGCACATATAATTCCTCCCAAATTACTAAAACCCACAAATTAATCACTATATAAAGCATTGCAAGAGCTAATGTATCAATGAGAGATGAACGGACAAAGTTGCTAACCTTTGTGATCACTTGAATGGATGGGGGCCTTCAAATCTTGACAAAATTTGGGCCAAATGTGTGATGAGCTCGAGGGGAGAAGAGGAAGAACAGAGAGGAGGAGAGGGGAAAGTGGGAAGAACAGAGCAAGCTGGACGAAGGGATTATATGCAGGATGACCTATAGTACCGGTTCATGGCAAGAACTTGTACTAGAGGTGCTGGACGGGCTCTAGCCTGACAACATCCTGCCACCACACACTTTAGTACCGGTTCGTGGCACGAACCGGTGCTAATGGTTCCGCACGTACCGGTACTAAAGAGAGCAGCCCACCTAGCCGTTGGAACCGGCACTAATGGTCACATTAGTGCCGACTCAATTTCAAACCGGGACTAATGATCTGCACATTAGACTCTTTTTTTACTAGTGGGGGTTGCGCCTCCATGGCTGCCGGGGCAGCGTGGTGGTCAGCCATGGCGCGCGATGGCGGCGGATCTGGGCACCCCCTTCCCAAATTCGTCCTACTGTTGGTGGTGGCGGCCCATGGTCTCGCCGGCGCTTGGCTGTGCGGCCGGGGTGGTTCTCCACTCCGACGAGTGGAGGTGGCTGTCGGCGCGGCGAGCGTGTTGGATCTGGGTGTGGCCAGATATGTGGCCGGCATTGTCGGGGTCGGCTTGTTTGGCTGCCCGTGTGCGCGGGCAGTGGGTTCTAGCGCCAGATCTGGCTGCAGTCACCCGGCCCTGATCAATGGGCTTCTCTCCTGTGGGTTCCTGACGGTGCCGACATGGTTGCCGGGACCCTGGCCCCGGGTGAAGCTAGTGGAGGAGATCCAGATAGGGGGAAACCCCTTGGTCGGCCCTTGTTGGCCGCGTCGACGACGACGCTCAAGGGCGCCATTTTTCTTCTTGGAGACGTTGGTCTATGTCTGCTCCTTCATTTTCCCCCTCTCTGCCTTTCGGGTGAAAACCTAACTCCGATGGGCGACGGTGATACGTCTCTGTCGTATCTATAATTTTTGATTGTTCCATGGCAATATTATTTAACTTTCATATACGTTTGGCAACTTTTTATACTATTTTTGGGACTAACATATTGATCCAGTGCCCAGTGTCAGTTCCTGTTTGTTGCATGTTTTTGTTTTGCAGAAAACTCATATCAAACGGAGTCCAAACGAAATAAAAACGGACAGAGATTTTTGTTGGAATATTTATGAATTTTGGGAAGAAGAAACAACGCGATACGATGCCCGAGGTGGCCACGAGGCAGGGGGTCGCGCCCCAGGGGATCAAGCGCGCCCTGGGCCCTCGTGGCCACCCTGTAATGCAGTTGGTGCCCTTATTTCGCCACAAGAATGCCAATATACGGATAGAAATTGTGTCCAAAGGACAACCCAATCGGAGTTAAGGATCTCCGGGAATTTAAGAAACAGTGAAAGGGCAGAAACAGAGAGAAATAGAGAGACAGATCCAATCTCGGAGGGGCTCTCATCCCTCCCACGCCATGGGAGCCAAGGACCGGAGGGGAAACCCTAGTCCCATCTAGGGAGGAGGTCAAGGAAGAAGAAGAATAAGAAGGGGGGCTCTCTCCCCCTTGCTTCCGATGGCGCCGTAGCGCTGCCGGGGGTCATCATCATCACCGCAACAACTTCCCCGCCCTCATCACCAACTCTTCCCCCCTCTATGCAGCGGTGTAACCTCTCTTTTACCCGCTGTAATATCTACATAAACATGGTGCTCAACGCTATATATTATTTCCCAATGATATATGGCTATCCTATGATGTTTGAGTAGATATGTTTTGTCCTATTGGTTAATTGATGATCGTGATTGGTTTGAGTTGCATGTTTTATTATTGGTGTTGTCCTATTGTGAATTTCGTGTCACGCAAGCGTGAGGGATTCCCTCCATAGGGTGTTGCAATATGTTCATGATTCGCTTATAGTGGGTTGCTTGAGTGGCAGAAGGATAAACCCGAGTAAGGGGATTGTGGCGTATGGGATAAAGGGGACTTGATACTTTAATGCTATGGTTGGGTTTTACGTTAATGATCTTTAGTAGTTGCGGATGCTTGCTAGAGTTCCAATCATAAGTGCATATGATCCAAGAACAGAAAGTATGTTAGCTTATGCCTCTCCCTCAAATAAAATTGCAATAGTGATTACCTGTCTAGTTATCGATTGCCTAGGGACAAATAACTTTCTCGTGACAAAAAGCTCTCTACTAAAACTAACTTAGTTGTTTCTTCATCTAAACAGCCCCTAGTTTTTATTTACGTGCTCTTTATTGTCTTGCAAATCTATCAAACAACACCTGCAAAGTACTTCTAGTTTCATACTTGTTCAAGGTAAAGCGAACGTCAAGCGTGCGTAGAGTTGTATCGGTGGTCGATAGAACTTGAGGGAATATTTGTTCTACCTTTAGCTCCTCGTTGGGTTCGACACTCTTATCGAAAGAGGCTACAATTGATCCCCTACACTTGTGGGTTATCAAGACCTTTTTCTGGCGCCGTTGTCGGGGATTCATAGCGTGGGGTGGATATTCTCGTGTGTGCTTGTTTGCTTTATCACTAAGTAATTTTTATTTTCTGTTCTATGTTCTTCCCTATCTTCAGTTATGGATATGGAACACGAAATACCAAAAAACATTAGGTGTACTTGCTACTCATGGAGATGGGGAACCTCTTAAAACCCTTGATGCTCGTTATGTGAAAGAAATTATGTACTACTTTGATAATCCTGATAAAACCCCATTCAATTATGTTATGGGAGACACGTTGGATCTACGTGAATACTTTAGGGATTATCGCTTGACACAAAAAGGGAAACTATTATGGGATCAAATTTATATGTTGTATTGGTATGCTAAGCAACTATGCTTGAGATATGATTATAATTGTTGCTCTAGGATGAAGGTTCCACACATTTCCTTTTCATGCAAATTTAATGATGTTAAAACCTTGGCTTCTTATGCTAATGGTAAATATGATTACTATGATGTGGAACAAATAGAAGAATTTGTTGCTTTTATGGGTGCTTATGAAATTGAATCTTTGTTTAAAGAGTTTGAAGATTTTGATGATTCAGTTTATAGACCTGAAAATTTAGCTGTCCTTAAATATTGTTATGACAATTATGAATACAATTCCGATATTGATGCATTTATTGAGAAAGTCTCCGCTGCCCAAGAAGAGACTAATATTTTGCAGGAGTCTATGGAAGGAGGAATTGATGAAACTGTGAGCCCATTGGATGAAAAAGATGATGACGAGAGCAAAGTACAAAAGGAGGAAGAGCGGATTAGCTACCCGTGCCCACCTTCTAATGAGAGTAACTCTTCAACTCATACACTGTTTAATTCCCCTTCGTGCTACCGAAGGATGATTGCTATGATGATTGTTATGATCCTGTTGATTCTCTTAAAATATCCTTTTTGATGATGCTTGCTATGCTTGTGGCCAAGATGCCAATATGAATTATGCTTATGGACATGAACTTGCTATAGTTCCTTATGTTAAGCATGAAATTGTTGCTATTGCACCCACGCATGATAGTCCTATTATCTTTTTGAATTCTCGCAACTACACTATATCGGAGAAGTTTGTGCTTATTAAGGATTATATTGATGGGTTGCCTTTTACCATTGCACATGATAATTTTGATGAATATGATATGCATGTGCTTGCTCCTCCTACTTGCAATTATTATGAGAGAGGAACTATATCTCCACCTCTCTATGTTTCCAATATGATAAAATTGCAAGAAACTGCTTATACTATGCATTGGCCTTTACTTGGTGTGCATGAATTGTTCTTTTATGACATGCCGATGCATAGGAAGAGAGTTAGACTTTGTTGTTTCTTGATATATGTTACTTTGTTCTCACTACTAAATTATAAATCATTGTTAACTAAAATTGGCTTTGATATACCTTGGGATCCGGGTGGATCCATTACTTGAGCACTATATGCCTAAGTTAATGGCTTTAAAGAAAGCGCTGCCATTGAGACAACCCGGAAGTTTTAGAGAGTCATTTACTTCTGTTGAGTGCTTTTATAAAGTTTAAAAATAAAAAATAAAGAGGGGAACCCAAAACTTTTCAAAAAGGAAAGTGAAAGTGAGAAAGACAATCATTGTTGAGGTGGGGGAGCTCCTTTAACTTTGTTCATGCTCACAAAAACTTTGTGAATCTTAATTATAGAAACTTTTCATCAAAAATAATTATACCCTTGTACTAATTCCATTGTATTATAAAAATAATGTTCCAAGGTTTGCCTTTAGGATGTTTACAATGCTTGTTGGCTTGTACGGTGCAGGACAGAAACTTTGGCTGTAGTGCGCGATTTAATTTTTTTTACTGGAACGTCAAATGGTTCTGATTCCTTTTGCACTGTCTTGCTGTTAAAAGTTTGTATTTTTCATAATTTTTGTAGAATTGTTGGGGTAACATAAGTATGGTGAATGTTTAGATTTCTACAGACTTTTCTGTTTTTGACAGATTGTGTTTTTGATGCATAGTTTACTTGTTTTGACGAAACTATCAATTTCTAACAGTGAATTAAGCCATGGAAAAGCTATATTACATTATACACAACGCAAAAACAAAATATGAATTGATTTTCAGAGTACTTAGAGTAGTGATTTGCTTTATTATACTAACGGATCTTACCGAGTTTTCTTTTGAAGTTTTGTGTGGATGAAGTGTTTGATCGAGAAGGTCTCGATATGAGAAAAAGGAGGAGAGGCAAGAGCTCAAGCTTGGGGATGCCCAAGGCACCCCAAGTAAATATTCAAGGAGACTCAAGTGTCTAAGCTTGGGGATGCCCCGGAAGGCATCCCCTCTTTCTTCAACAAGTATCGGTATGTTTTCGGATTCGTTTCATTCATGTGACATGTGCAAATCTTGGAGCGTCTTTTGCATTTAGTTTTCACTTTTCTTTTAGGAACCATGCTGGTATGAGATAGTCCTTGGTTAATTTATAGGATGGTCATTGCACTTCACTTAAATCTTTTGAGTATGGCTTTATAGGATGCTTCATGTGCTTCACTTATAGCATTTGAGGTTGGATTGCCTGTTTCTCTTCACATAGAAAACCGCCATTTGTAGAATGCTCTTTTTCTTCACTTAAATTTGGTAGAGCGTGGGCATATCTTTCATAGAAAGAATTAAACTCTCTTGCTTCACTTATATCTATTTAGAGAGATGACAGGAATTGGTCATTCACATGGTTAGTCATAAAATCCTACATAAACTTGTGGATCACTGAATATGATATGTTTGATTCCTTGCAATAGTTTTGCGATATAAAGATGGTGATATTAGAGGCATGCTAGTGGGTAGTTGTGGATTGTAGAAATACTTGTGTTGAAGTTTGTGATTCCCGTAGGATGCACGTATGGTGAACCGTTATGTAACGAAGTTGGAGCATAAGGTATTTATTGATTGTCTTCCTAATGAGTGGCGGTCGGGGATGAGCGATGGTCTTTTCCTGCCAATCTATCCCCCTAGGAGCATGCGCGTAGTACTTTGTTTCGATGACTAACAGATTTTTGCAATAAGTATGTGAGTTCTTTATGACTAATGTTGAGTCCATAGATTATATGCACTCTCACCCTTCCATCATTGTTAGCCTCTTCGGTACCGTGCATTGCCATTTCTCACCTCGAGAGTTGGTGCAAACTTCGCCGGTGCATCCAAACTCCGTGATACGATACGCTCTATCACACATAAGCCTCCTAATATCTTCCTCAAAACATCCACCATACCTACCTATCATGTCATTTCCATAGCCATTCTGAGATATATTGCCATGCAACTTCCATCATCATCATATACATGACCTGAGCATTCATTGTCATATCGCCATGCATGATCATAAGATAGCTAACATGATGTTTTCATGGCTTGTCTGTTTTTGATGTCCTTGGTATGCTAGATCATTGCACATCCCGGTACACCGCCGGAGGCATTCATATGGAGTCATATCTTTATCCTAGTATCGAGTTGTAATATTGAGTTGTAAGTAAATAAAGTGTGATGATCATCATTGTAGAGCCTTGCCCCATAAAAAAAGAGGCCAAAGAAGCCTAAATAAAAAAAGGGGGGCAAAGAAGCCCGCCCAAAAAAAAGAAAAAAAGAAAAGAAAAGGGACAATGTTACTATCCTTTTACCACACTTGTGCTTCAGAGTAGCACCATGTTCTTCGTATAGAGCGTCTCCTATATTGTCACTTTTATATACTAGTGGGAATTTTCATTATAGAACTTGGCTTGTATATTCCGACGATGGGCTTCCTCAGATGCCCTAGGTCTTCATGAGCAAGCAAGTTGGATGCACACCCACTTAGTTTCCAGTTTGAGCTTTCATACACTTATAGCTCTTAGTGCATTCGTTGCATGACAATCCCTACTCCTCGCATTGACATCAATTGATGGGCATCTCCATAGCCCATTGATTAGCCCCGTTGATGTGAGACTTTCTCCCTTTTTGTCTTCTCCACACAACCTCCACCATCATACTCTATTCCACCTATAGTGCTATGTCCATGGCTCACGCTCATGTATTGCGTGAAAGTTGAAAAGGTTTGAGAACATCAAAAGTATGAAACAATTGTTTGGCGTGTCATCGGGGTTGTGCATGATTTGAATATTTTGTGTGATGAAGATGGAGCATAGCCAGACTATATGATTTTGTAGGGATAACTTTCTTTGGCCATGTTGTTTTGAAAAGACATGATCGCTTTATTAGTACGCTTGAAGTATTATTGATTTTATTTCAAATTATAGACCATTGCTTTGAATCACTCGTGTCTTAACATTCATGCCATGATTAGATTACATGATCAAGATTATGCTAGGTAGCATTCCACATAAAAAATTATCTTTTTTATCATTTACCTACTCGAGGACGAGCAGGAATTAAGCTTGGGGATGCTGATATGTCTCCGTCGTATCTATAATTTTTGATTGTTCCATGCCAATATTATTCAACTTTCATATACTTTTGACAACTTTTTATACTATTTTTGGGACTAACATATTGATACAGTGCCCAGTGCCGGTTCCTGTTTGTTGCATGTTTTTTGTTTCGCAGAAAACCCATATCAAACGGAGTCCAAACGGAATAAAAACAGATGGAGATTGTTTTTTGGAATATTTATGAATTTTGGGAAGAAGAATCAACGCGAGACGACGCCCGAGGGGGCCACGAGGCAGGGGGCGCGCCCCAGGGGGTCAGGCGCGCCCTGGCCCTCGTGGCCACCTCGTAAGTCGGTTGGTGCCCTTCTTTCTCCGCAAGAAATCCAATATCCGGATAGAAATTGCGTCCAAAGGACAACCCAATCGGATTTACGGATCTCCGGGAATTTAAGAAACGGTGAAATGGCAAAAACAGAGAGAAACAGAGAGACATATCCAATCTCGGAGGGGCTCTCATCCCTCCCACGCCAAGGGAGCCAAGGACCAGAGGGGAAACCCTAGTCCCATCTAGGGAGGAGGTCAAGGAAGAAGAAGAAGAAGGGGGGCTCTCTCCCCATTGCTTCCGGTGGCGCCGGAGCGCTGCCGGCAGTCATCATCATCACCGCAATCTACACCAACAACTTCACCGCCCTCATCACCAACTCTTCCCCTATCTATGCAGCGGTGTAACCTCTATTTTACCTATAATCTCTACTTAAAGATGGTGCTCAATGCTATATATTATTTCCCAATGATATATGGCTATCCTATGATGTTTGAGTAGATCTGTTTTGTCCTATTGGTTAATTGATGATCGTGATTGGTTTGAGTTGCATATTCTATTATTGGTGCTGTCCTATTGTGCCTTTCGTGTCACACAAGCGTGAGGGATTCCCGCTATAGGATGTTGCAATATGTTCATGATTCGTTTATAGTGGGTTGCTTGAGTGACAGAAGCATAAACCCGAGTAAGGGGGTTGTGGCGTATGGGATAAAGGGAACTTGATATTTTAATGCTATGGTTGGGTTTTACGTTAATGATCTTTATTAGTTGCGGATGCTTGCTAGAGTTCCAATCATAAGTGCATATGATTCAAGAAGAGAAAGTATGTTAGCTTACGCATCTCCCTCAAATAAAATTGCAATAGTGATTACCTGTCTATTTCGATTGCCTAGGGACAAATAACTTTCTCGTGACAAAAAGCTCTCTACTAAAACTAACTTAGTTGTTTCTTCATCTAAACAGCCCCTAGTTTTTATTTACGTGCTATTTATTATCTTGCAAACCTATCCAACAACACCTACAAAGTACTTATAGTTTGATACTTGTTCTAGGTAAAGCGAACGTCAAGCGTGCGTAGAGTTGTATCGGTGGTCGATAGAACTTGAGGGAATATTTGTTCTACCTTTAGCTCCCCGTTGGGTTCGACACTCATACTTATCGAAAGAGGCTACAATTGACCCCCTACACTTGTGGGTTATCGGGCGGCGGCGTCCTTGACGTCGTGACCTTCCTAAAGGTGTCACCTTGAGGGCTGAGTTGTGGTGGGCACTGTGTGGGTCCTTGACGGTTGCTGGTGATGGGCACTGCTCCTGGGGAAACCCTAGGATCTGGTGTTCCAGATCGGACGATGGCGGCACTGCGGTGTCGTTTCTCTCTTGGGAGCATTGTTTGCGGAGCAGCATTGGAAGTCAGAGGCAGGAGGTGGAGCGGCTTCGTCTTGCACGGAGCTTCGGTGGAGATGTCAAGTCATGCCTGACCAACAGATGCTACGATTTGTCATGCGTGGTCGGCAGGTGCGACGCATGACAGATCTTCCAAGGACTTCAAGCTGTGTCGGCTGGTGGTACTTGGCAGCAAGGCGCTGAGGTGTATCAGTGACGACCGCCATGTGCTCAGCTATTTGGGCGCAGGGAGGAGGTGCCGTTGGGCCCTGTGGTGGCATCGACGATAGCTAGACCGAGCAAGGTTGATGCATCAGTACAGTTCTGAAGATGGAGCGGTGGCAGTTGGCGGCGGCGGCCTCTGAGAGCAAGCCGGACCAGTGTGTGCTCCAGACCCAGCAAGTGGCTAGGTTGGGGTCTCAGGTCTTAGATGTTAGGCTAGGCTGCGATGTCTGTTTGGTATTAGGCCCAGGCTATCTGCGCCCTTCATCAACTGGATAGGCGTAGCGACAGTTTGTTGCTTAGACGGCGGCTTTAGTCTTACTGTTGTATGGCTTTATAAAGTCTTGTGAGAATAATTAATAAAGTGGTCATATGCATCGCCCAGATGCAGAGGCCGAGGGTCATCCTTCTATTCTAAAAAAAATAGATCCAGGCCATATACTCATCAGCTAGTTCTTTTTTTTGCAACAACAAAATTTGCGTATCTTCAGAACGTGTTAGAAAGTCGAATCCAACTTCCAAGGTGAATTCAGAGCCACACAATCGATTATAGCAATGGTAGTCCAGCCGAAAACTATCACTGCACGCATAACTCGTTTCTGTATTCCTGGCCGTTTGTAGTGAAAAACTGTATGCCGTGTTACACTGTTGGCCCCATAATACATCCACTTAGTGTCCAATGGCACACCTTTTTAGCGTTCCAAACCAATGTCACCAAGCTCACTCTAAAAACATCAACTGAATTTGAGAACTAGTATTCATTGGTTGCCTGATTATAAATTATACTACGTAAGCTGTGAGTCGACTGATCATGTGGTGGACGGGATAGAGTCTAGCTTTTCTTTCCCCTCTCTCAAGGCGACAAGGCAAAAGCCTTCCTTCGCCTGATCTCCCACGGCGATCCCGTGAATTCGCCACGCCTTTGCTTACCGCTCCGGTGGCCAGTCATGGGGAGGGGAATTTCGTGCCTCGATTGAAGGATTTAACAATGATGACGGGCTCTAGGGTACTGGTCCTTATTGGCTTGTGCACGAAGTCATAATGGCTGTCATCAACAAGGTCATGTCGACTCCGGTACGACAACGACGAGGCGGCATCTCAATCTAGCGGAGGCAGTGGTCATTATTGTTGTCCATGGACCTCGATGTATTTTTTATTATGTATAGGTGCTTTGTAATAGATTTGGTCGTTCTCTTTTTTTCCGAAAAAGATCGGGTCTATTATAAGGCGTCACGGGATCTTCAAAAACATTTCAAACATAATACGATTACATTGAGGGCCATGGACCACCGAACGACCACAACCGTAGCCAGAACGAGCCACTGACGCGCCGCTGTCGCCGCTCCCATACCGGAGCCGGCCTAATCTTGTCGATGAAAGTCAGGAAGTCTTCATGCACGTGCCTCTAAGGACCAGCGCCCCGAAGCCGCAGTTGTCGCCGTTGAGTCGTTGCGTACGCACGACGAGAAATCCTAACCTTGCCGCCCCGAGGAGCTCGCGGGAATCTATGCCGAAGCTCCGTTTAATCCGCCCCAACGGACGAACTTGAGGAGGATCAGAGCACGAAAGACTGACTCGAAGAAGAAGCTCCGCAATCCGCCCAAAGGACGATCCTGCGAGAACTAAAACCCTGCTTATCTACTAGCCGGATGCAAAGCACCAGAAATTCCCTCCCTGCCACGGGCCGCTGGAGCGGCGGGCGGAGGAGAGGTGAATCCATGGCTAGCCGGTGAATTTTGAGGGGAGGAAGGTTTTCCCTAGTCGTCTTGCGAGACGGGAAAGAATTCAAAGTAGGAGAATATTGGTGCAAAACCGAAACCACAAACACAAGATAACTCAACTCAGGCACAAACTCACAGCAATGGCGACGAACGCTGCGGCCGCAAACCGGCATGTATCTTGACAACCTTTATTCATTGGCTTTGGCACAACTCTACCACTGCATCTTCTACGTTTTATACACGCGGTGACGCAGGGCCCACGCATGCATGGCCCAACGCACGCCCAAGGGGAAACGTATGTGCGCACATACGCGCTTAGGGCATGTACAATGGTTGATAAGATAGTCTTATCTTAAGTCTTGCATGTAATTTAGAGATGATAAAAAAAGATGTCTACAATGAGTTATCTCTTAGCCTTATTTTCAATAACTAGTTATTCCTAAAAATGTGGTGAGACATATTGTGCTAAGAGATCATCTTTTATCTTCTCTTAAATAAGAGAAGACAAGCCTTTTCTTATGAGTTCTGTCTCCTCCAACTTATCATTTATCCTACAAGGCACTCCTAAGATAGCACCATTGTACATGCCCTTATCGGCCGACCAGGGTCAACCCAACTAACTAGCTAACTACCAAGGCATGCACTAACAACCCGCTAGCCAACTAGGAAAATAATCTTATGCGACCTGGGCCGCACGCCCTGGCTCGTAAGAGCATCTCCAGCCGTTCGGCCCCCTAGGGCACCGAAAAAGACCGTTCTGGGGGTGCCCCGGCGATAAACTCGGCGCTGGGGGTGGTTCGGCACCCAGCCGTCGCACCCAGGTCGTCTCCAGGCGCCGAATTTAGCCAACTTTTGGCCCAAAAATGTCCAAAAAACGGCCCGATAACTGCGTGAATCGGCCCATATTCGGCACGGTTCGGCGGGTTTCGGCGTGAATTTATGCAAACAAATAGGAATTAATTAGCAACTCACATAGTTCGGCGTGTTTCGGCATGTTTCATCACATAAATCAAATAGTTCACTACAAATTATATCGTTTAACAAATAAAAACTCAAGTTTCATCACATGTCATTCCCGGCCTCGCCCTTGAGCCTCCATAGGTGCTCCACCAGATCGTGTTGCAGTTCTTGATGCACCTGTGGTCTCGGATCTCCTGGCGCATATTGAGGTAGTCAGTCCATTTCGCCGGTAGCTGGTGATCAACTTGGGCAAGAGGACCCTACGCGTAATATGGTTCAGTGTCAAACGCTGGCTCTTCCTGCTCGCTCTCAATGATCATGTTGTGCAAGATGACACCGCAATTAATGATCTCCCACATTTGATCTTTCGACCAGGTCTGAGCGGGGTACCAGACAACAATAAATCGATATTGGAGAACACCAAATGCCCGCTCGACATCCTTCCTGAAAGCTTCCTGAATCTTTGCAAACTAGACGTTCTTGCCTCCTGGCACAGGGTTTGAGATGGTCTTCACAAATGTCGACCATCTCGGATAGATGCGATCAGCTAGATAGTACCCCTCGTTGTACTGCCGTCCATTGACCTCGAAGTTCACCGGAGGAGAATGACCTTCATCAAGCTTGGCAAAGAGTGGGGAGCACTGCAGGACATTGATGTCATGGTGAGTTCCTGGCATCCCAAAGAAAGAGTACCAAATCCAGAGGTCATGTGTGGCCACTGTCTCAAGCACCACACTGCAACCGCCTTTGGCGCATTTGTACAACCCCTGCGAAGCAAATGGACTGTTCTTCCGTTTCCAATGCATGCAGTCGATGCTTCCAAGCATCCTAGGAAATGATCTTGCTTCATTCGGTGCTAGGATCCAAGCAGTGTCTTCCACATTGGGTGTTTGCAAGTACTGCGGTCCAAACACTGCCACCACTGCCCTGCAGAACTTGTAGAAACACTCAATGGTGGTGGACTCGACCATGGGCCCATAGTCGTCGAGTGAATCATCGGGAGCTCCGTATGCAAGCATCCTCATAGCTGACGTGCTCTTATGGACCGAGGTGAATCCAAGTGTGCCAGTGCAATCCCTCTTGCACTTGAAGTAGATGTCGAACTCCCGGATGAAATTCATAATCCGGAGGAAAAGCTTTCTGTTCATCCAATAACAGCGCCGAAAGGTTTTCTCACCGTGCAATGGAGCGTCGGCGAAGTAGTACGAGTAGAGCATGCAGTAGCCTTCCAGACCATGCCAGTTCTTTGCTTTCACCCGCCCAAGCGTCGAGCCACCTCGCCGCGACTTCTCACTGCTCGCGAGCAGGCCAACGAGGGTGGCAAGCACCATGAGATGCTCCTGCTCCTGGACGTCGACTTCGGCTTCCTCATACAGCAACACCGTGAGCGCCTCCTCATCTCCGGAGTCCATCGCCGGGCCGGGCAATTCACCCAGCACCTTGTGGGCGAGGTGGGCGCAGGCACGCCGGCGTACAGGCCTGCGTGGCTGGAGCGCTGGAAAAGGTACCCATGGTGGCGGTGAAGAGGCTGCCTCGGTGATGCTCCTTCTTTTTCCCGGCTAGAGACGGTCTACCTAGCTGCGGCGGGTGGTGGTCGGCGCCGGGATCGGCAGGGTGGCGCAGGGAGGTGGCCGAGCGCGGGGGGCAGGAGGGCGAATCTGGGTGGGTGGACTGACTTTTTGCCTGTTAATGTGGCCCCAAAAACATTTTTCCCTTGCGCCGGATCCCCCGAGCGCCCCCCAGTGCGCCGGGTTCGGCCTGCGAGTGTTGTGCACAAAAACAGGCTGCGCCGGCGCAATTCAGCGTCCTGGGGTGCGACTGGGCCGTTTTTTCGGCGCCGGCGCAAGTAAATCGCCTGGGGAGGCCATCCTGGGGGCGCGGCTGGAGATGCTCTAAGAACTTCCCCATTGTAAGACACCTAGTTTAACGAATCTCAAAGCAGTTAGACCAGTTATCCTCAAATCGTGGATCCCCTTTTTCCTCTGACGCCCACGCTCGTTCGTGGATGCCACCACAAATCTTCGGCTCTCTCGTCATCGCCGAACTGGAGCTTCGTCCCTACTGCTCTCCTCCATCGTTAATGACCACCCTCGCCGATCAGCGCCCCGGCAGCTCGCTCCTTGAGGCCACTAGTAGAAAACAGGGTTTTGGTTTGGGCCTGGCCAGCCCATTAGTGCCGGTTATTCACGAACCGGGACCCATGGGGGGCATTAGAACTGGTTCATGAGCCCAGGGGGTCGGCCGGGGCCTCGTGGGCATTGGTCCCGGTTCGTATGGACCCATTTGTCCCGGTTATAGGCACGAACCAGGACCACTGGCCCGAGCTCCTGGCCCACATCCATTGGTACTGGTTCGTGCCTTAAACCAGTACAGAAGGGGGGGCTTTAGTCCCGGTTTATGCCACAAACCAGGACAAATAATTTGCCTATATGTACCCATCACTCAGTAGAGTGCTCTGTTTTTTTTGGCCGGCGAGGGGACGTCATTTGGGTGCTCTATCTCACCTCCTATGCACAAGAGGTGTTCGATGAAATGCCCGAGCCACACTAGTTAAGCTTTGTCCTCTCGGAGCTCGACCTCGGAGCTCCATTTTTCCTGAGATTTGTCTAGATTTAGCGGTCTGTCACGCCCCGTCCCCATTTTCACCGCCATTGATCGCCCACATCGATCTCGTCGCCGACAACACCGTGGTGAGCCTCTTGTTCTTATCTTCTTTCTGATTTTCTTACTTTAGATAGATACTTTTCTGATTTTCTTACTTTAGATAGATATTTGTCTGATTTTCTTACTCGTGACACACATAATTATATATAATGCACGTAGATGAACCGACAATGGATGTATGGCGACAGACACACCTCCGAGTACATTAAGGGCGTGCATAATTTTCTCGAAGTGGCTGAGGCAAACAAGCAGAATGGTTTTATGTGTTGTCCATGCCCTAAATGTGGGAATACGAAGTCTTACTCTGACCGGAAAATCCTTCACACCCACCTGCTTTACAAAGGTTTCATGCCACACTATAATGTTTGGATGAGGCACGGAGAAATAGCGGTTATGATGGAAGACAGCGAAGAAGAAGAGGATGATGCTGCAACGGGGGGAGCTGCTGAAGATCAAGAGGAACCAGACGATGTGCCCGTTGATGCTACAACGGGGGAAGCTACTGAAGATCAAGAGGAACTAGACGATGTGCCCGATGATGATGATCTCCGCCGGGTCATTGTCGATGCAAAGACGTAATGCGAAAGTAAAAAAGGAGAAGCTGAAGTTCGATCGCATGTTAGACGATCACAAAAAAGGGTTGTACCCCAATTGCGAAGATGGCAACACAAAGCTGAGTACCATACTGGAATTACTGCAGTGGAAGGCAGGAATGTTGTGTCTGACAACGGATTTGAGAAGCTACTAAAAATATTGAAGAAGAAGCTTCCAAAGGATAATGAATTGCCCAACGGTACGTACGCAACAAAGAAGGTTGTATGCCCTCTAGGATTGAAGGTGCAGAAGATACACGCATGCCCTAATGACTGCATCCTCTACTGCAGTGCGTACGAGGATTTGAACGCATGCCCGGTATGCGATGCATTGCGGTATAAGATCAGACGAGATGACCCTGGTGATGTTAACGGTGTGAGCCCCGCAGGAAGAGAGTTCCTACGAAGGTGATGTGTATGCTCCTATAATACCACGGTTGAAACGACTGTTCAGAAACAAAGAGCATGCCAAGTTGATGCGAGGGCATAGTGAGGACCGTAAGAAAGAAGGGAAGTTGAGAGCACCCGCTGATGGGTCGCAGTGGAGAAAAATCAAGAGAGAGTACTGTGCTGAGTTTGCACGTGATCCAAGGAACGTATGGTTTGGTTTAAGCGTAGATGGCATTAATCCTTTCGAGGAGCAGAGCAGCAATCACAGCACCTGGCCCGTGACTCTATGTATGTATAACCTTCCTCCTTGGATGTGCATGAAGGGGAAGTTCATTATGTTGTCAGTTCTCATCCAAGGCCCTAAGCAACCCGGCAACGACATTGATGTGTACCTAAGGTCATTAGTTGAAGAACTTTCATAGCTGTGGAATGGAAATGGTGTACATGCATGGGATGAGCACAGACAGGAGGAATTTAACCTGCACGCGTTGCTGTTTGTAACCATCAACGATTGGCCCGCTCTTAGTAACCTTTCAGGACAGAATTTCAAGGGATACCAGGCATGTACGCATTGTTTAGCTGACACCCAAAGTATATACCTGGACAAATGCAGGAAGAATGTGTATCGGTGATTTCTTCTGACCAACCATCAATGTCGAAAGAAAGGCAAGCATTCCAAAGCTGAGGCAGATCACCGAAAGAAGCCCACCATGCGTACCGTTGATCACGTACTTGCTATGGTCAATGATTTACACGTAATCTTTGGAAAGGTTCCCGGCGGACTAGCTGTTCTGAGTGACACTGGGGGAGACGCACCCATGTTGAAGAAGAAATCTATTTTTTGGGACCTACCCTACTGGAAAAACCTAGAGGTCCCCTCTTCGATCGACGTGATGCACGTGACGAAGAACCTTTGTGTGAACCTGCTAGGCTTCTTGGGCGTGTATGGGAAAACAAAAGATACAGCTGATGCACGGGAGGACGTGCAACGTTTGCACGAAAAAGACGGCATGCCTCCAAAGCAGTATGAAGGTCCTGCCAGCTACGCTCTTACCGAAGAAGAGAAGGAAATCTTCTTTGAATGCTTGCTTAGGATGAAGATTCCGACAGGCTTCTCGTCGAATATAAAGGGAATAATAAATATGCCAGAGAAAAAGTTCCAGAACCTAAAGTCTCATGACTGCCACGTGATTATGACGCAACTGCTTCCGGTTGCATTGAGGGGGCTTCTACCGGAAAACGTCCGATTAGCCATTGTGAAGCTATGTGCATTCCTCAATGCAATCTCTCAGAAGGTGATCGATCCATAAATCATACCAAGGCTAAGGAGTGATGTGGTGCAATGTCTTGTCAGTTTCGAGCCGGTGTTCACACCATCCTTCTTCAATATCATGACGCACGTCCTAGTTCATCTAGTTGACGAGATTGTCATTCTGGGCCCCGTATTTCTACACAATATATACCCCTTTGAGAGGTTCATGGGAGTCCTAAAGAAATATGTCCGTAACCGCGCTAGGCCAAAAGGAAGCATCTCCATGTGCCATCAAACAGAGGATGTCATTGGGTTTTGTGTTTACTTCATTCCTGACCTTAAGAAGATAGGTCTCCCTGAATCGCGGTATGAGGGGAGATTAACTGGAAAAGGCACGCTTGGAAGGGACTGAAGAATATGCTGGGACGGATATTCTTGGTCTCAAGCACACTACACAGTTCTACAGAACTCTACCTTGGTGACCCCGTATGTCGATGAACACAAGAACAGTCTGCACTCCAAACACCCGGAGCAGTGCAACGACTAGATTACATGTGAACACATCAATACTTTCAGCAGTTGGCTGGAAACATGTCTCAGAGGTGAGAACACTGTTTGTGCTGAGCTGTACTCGTTGTCCAGGGGACCATCTTCGACTGTATTGACTTACAAAGGATACGAGATAAATGGGAATACATTTTATACGATCGCCCAAGATCAAAAGAGCACCAACCAAAATAGTGATGTCCGCTTTGATGCAGCAACCGAGAGGGGAAAGTACACATATTATGGTTACATAGTGGACATATGGGAACTTGACTACGGACATGATTTGAAGGTCCCTTCGTTTAAGTGCAAATGGATCAATCTGTCAGGAGGCGGGGTATAGGTAGACCCACAATACGAAATGACAATAGTGGATCTAAACAATCTAATCTTGGGTACACTGACGAACCGTTCGTCCTAGCCAATGATGTGGCACAGGTTATCTATGTGAAGGGCATGTCTACCAAACCGAGAAAAAGAAAAGATAAGGAAGCGAATACATCATACGATGAGACAAAGCACCACATAGTTCTATCAGGAAAAAGGGACATCTTGGGAGTGGAGGGCAAGACAGACATGTCCAAAGATTATGAAAAGTCTCATTAAATTCCTCCCTTCAAAGTCAAGGCTGTCCCAAGCATTCTGATAAATGATGAAGATTATCCATGGTTACGGCGCAATAAGGAAAGTACACAAGCGAAGAAAAAGTGAAGACTTTCTCCGAAACTATTATGATGATACCATGCCAACTTTCAACCTTTTCGTAGTCCATTTGAAATGCCTATTGTAACAGACAAGTTTCCCTATGAAATCCTGATACTTCGAAAGAGATTGTCCGTTTTGTACATGAAGTGCATCCAGTTTTTCAGAGTTCATTTGAAATGCTTTTCAATTTTAGGGTCTTATAGCTCAAAATAATCAGTAAATGCATGAAAAATAACTAATGAAGTCAGAAAGGGTTGAAAATTGATGATGTGGCTTTGAATGGTGCATTTTGAACACACAAAAAGTGAGGAGTTCAAATAAGTTTTAAAAAAATGAAATCCCTGTGTAACAGATGAGTTTCCGTATGAAACACTGATACTTCGAAAGAGATTGTCCATTTTGTACACGAAGTGTATCCAGTTTTTCCCATAACCCTCCCAACTAAAACAAAACTATGATATTCTTTAATAGTAAAAGGAATTTTTTGTTAGAAATTTTAGTAGCAAAAAGAATTTTCAAAAAGAATTTTTTTGATAGAAACTAAAATAACAAAATCTATTTTTGAATATAATGATAAAACGCAGTAATATTAAATAGCAGGAAAAAGAATCACTCAAAATATATTTTTATAGTGAAGCTATTCACAAACTAGTGATTCACACAAATTTTAAAGAATTAAAATTTAAACTATTCAAATTTGGAAACTAATGGAGTAACAGAAAGTATATAGTTTTTGTGAGCTAAAAGCAAAAAGAATAAAATAAAGCAAAAATGAAAAGAAATTAAATAATTCAAAAACCCGAAAAAAATACTGAAAAAATAAAAAATGCCGCCTAATGGGCCACACAGCCCGCATAAGACTAGAAACCCATCTGTACATGGGTTAGGATACATGCCCGCAGGCCCAATAGGCCCAACATGGCAGTGACAAGGGTAGGCAAATAATGCCTGCATATTAGACATGAGCTCAGCACCTAAGCTACAACGCAACTTATAAATAGGTGCTGAGCTCTCTCAACTAGCGAGATGGGACGAAACTTCCCACCGCACCGCGCCAGCACAAGGCCTTTAGTCCCGGTTGGTGGAACCAACCGGAACCAATGCTACCTTTTGTCCCGGTTGGTGGCACCAACCGGAACCAACGCCCCCCTTTAGTCCCGGTTGGTGCCACCAACCGGGACCAAAGCCCTCTGCTTCCCGGTTGGTGCCACCAACCGGGACAAAAGCCATCTGCTTCCCGCCCTTTGGGCTGCTGAAAAGAGGCCTTTGGTCCCGGTTGGTGGCACCAACCGGGACTAAAGGTGGCATTCGTCCCCGTTGCTGTCACGAACCCGGACCAATGCTTCGTCTATATAACTAGCACTTGTGAAAATTTTCATTCAGTTCGTCTTCCCCGCCCCGACGACGCCGTCAGGCTGCCCCTCTGCGCGTCGCCGTCGACGTCGTCGCCCTGCCTTCGACGCCGTTCCGCGCCGCCCCGACGCCGTCGCCGCCCCGCGCCCCCGTGCCCCGATGCCGCCGGCCCTGCCTCCTCATCGCCCGTCGCCGCGCGCCCCTCACCGTCGCCGTCGCCGTGCCCTGCTTCATCGTCGCCCGTCGCCGCGCCCCTCACCGTCGCCGTCGCCGCGCCCCTCACTGTCGTCATCGCCGCGCAGTGAGCTCATATACATGAATTTTCCTAATTTAATTAGATGTGTAGTTAATTTAGATGTGTAGTTAATTGAGTTGTTGTAATTTGTTCATATTGTGTTAGAATTTTTTTTTAATTTTTTTGTGATATTATTGTTGAATATGCATGTTTGTATGTTCATATATATGCAAAGAATATGTCAATTTTTTATGATTTTTTTCTGTTCATAGAATTTTTATGATTTTTTCTGTTGTAATTTTGTTCATATAATTTCAATGATTTTTTTGTTCATAGATTTTTCTTTGTCAATTTATGTATATGTTCATATTGTGTATGTATAGGAAAATTATGTATGATCAAAGTCATTTATATATATGTTCATATTTAGAAGGAAAAGCATGAGAGGAAAAAGGAAAATAAGAAGAGAAAGTGTTTAATATAATTAGTTAGAAAAATAATAGAACTAGTTAAACTAGTTTATTTTTAGTAGGTACTACTCCTGCGGTGACCTCCTCCTCCCTCCTCTCCTCCTCACGGTGCTCCTCCTTCCTCTCCTGCTCACGTTTCTCCTCCTCCTCCCTCCTCTCCTCCTCACGGTGCTCCTCCTCCGGTGACCTCCTCCTCCCTCCTCTCCTCCTCACGGTGCTCCTCCTTCCTCTCCTGCTCACGGTCCTCCTCCTCTCTGGCGACCTCCTCCTCCCTCCTCTCCTGATCCTCACGGTCTCTCCTCCGTCCTCTCGTCCTCACGGTCTCTCCTCCCTCTTCCTCTACTTCCGGCCACATGTGGAGCTCCCCCGACACAAAGAACGTACCAGATCCATGTCGAGAACAAAATTTGAAAAAAATTCAAGCAGAAAAAAGAGCAAAAAAACAAGCCAAAAAAATGAGCCAGATCTAGATCCAGATCCAAATTCAAAAGTGAAAAATAGCAATGGCGCATGGTGGGGGTTAGACGGTGTGCCACTACTATTTTCACGCCTTCAAAATTCAAAAAAAATAAAAAAAAATTAAAAAAAGTTACCTGTAGCAATAGTAATGGCACACTACAGGGTGTGCCACTGTTACCTGCAATACTAATGGCGCATATCTGGTGCACCTATAGTGCGCCATTAATGGCAAAAATAGGTGCGCCACTAACAGTCCTTTTTCTAGTAGTGCAAAGTGAGACCAATCAGTGGTGACATCACTATCAAGAGGGCTATACCATAAATTGGCACATATTATGGGCCTTCAGTTGTTTCGACCACATCACTAGCCTGCCCAAACTATAGACCGTCTGTGATGAGAACAATGCTAGAATTTAGTCTATTTTGGGACAGCCCAATAACTATTTCAGAAATTCCTAAATAAATCCTAGAGGCCCACTTAGCCCATTTGTGCAAGGCAAGGGATACTACTAAAGTTTAGTTCCACATTGCTAGTTGAGTGGGAGTTGGACCTCCTTATAAGGGATGTTTTTCCCCACTTGTATGAGCATGAGAACAAGAGGGACATCCACGCGTGCTCCTCCTCCGCCGCCTGCCTCGCCACGCCTCGTCACGACGCGCCGCGCCGCGCCGCGGGTTGCTGGTTGCGGGAATGAGCCGAGCGGATGTCTAAATTTTTTCCACGCACTACGGGTATCCGAAAGGTCACTCGGAAGCTGAACCATTTTTTTCTGTAGTGGACACTGAATCCGAACAGCACGCCTCTTCGGCTGCTGCCTGTTCGTTTCGTCTCCCGCGTTCCCTTCAGCTCCCGGCGTAGCCTCTCGCCTCCTTCTCTTGCGCCTATAAAAGGGAGGTCGCTCCTCTCAGAGAGACGCACCAGAACTACTTCCTCCTCTCGGCACCGGTTCCGGAGCACTGCGCTACTGCTACGATCTTCCCCATCCCGGCTTGCGGCGTGCACCGCAGGTTGGGACAGTAGGCCTCCGAAACCGCACCTTTTGAGTCCTGTATGGGATAAGGTTTTTGGGGAGCGCTCTGTGCGACTACTGACTTTTCCGTCACGGACGCCCCGGACTCCGACGACTACTTCCTCGATGTCGACAACCTCCTCGACGACATGGAGGACACCGACCCCATGTCCAGTGCCTCTGCTCCTGCTGCTGTCTCGTACGTGTTTCTCCCCCTTCTATTAGAGGTTCTTCTACAGTTCCTTGTTCTAGTATTAGCCCTAAATATGTTAGACTATATTTCATATATGCAACCTGCTATACTGTCTGCTCTAGATATGTTTAGTTATGGTTCATATATGAACATGCTGTTTACCTTCTCTTTGTCAAATCGCATGGCTTATTTTATCACTGTTATACTAGCCATGCTTTATCTAGTATTTCTGTTAATAAAATCATTCGGTAAATTGCTCAGATTTCCAAAAATCCAAAAACCTTATTATGGGCAATTTACCCTGAGTGGTTTTGCTGCTTCCATGAGACCTCCTATGTTTGACGGTATCTACTATAAGAGGTGGCGCGTGAGAGCAGTCTTATGGTTTTAGACCATGAGCTGCTATGATGCCACTCTTGGCAAACCTGAAGGAGAGCAAGATGCCCAACAGGCACAAGCTTTTCAAAAAATGGATACCTTGTTTAAGGCTGCTCTCTTGAGTGTTCTTTGTGACAACATAGGTTATGCTTATGCGTCAATTGACAATGGAAAAGATATGTGGGACGCACTCGAGGACAAGTTGGGGGTCTCGAATGACGGCCCTGAGTCTTACATCATGGAGCAATTCTATGATTACAGGATGACCGAAGAGCGCTTCGTGGTTGAGCAGGCTCATGCGATACGGTCATTTGCTAGAGAACTTGAGCACTTCAATTGCATGCTACCGGACAAGTTTGTTGCCGGGGGTATCATCACTAAGCTTCCTCCTTCATGGAGGAACTTTGCTAACTTACTGAAGCATAAGAGACAGGAGTTTTCCGTTTTGGATCTCATTGGTACTATTGATGTGGAAGAAAAGGCGAGAGCAAATGACACACGTGCTCGAGTTATTGAGGGAGGATCTAGTGCCAATCTGGTACAGAAGAAAAACTTCCAGTCCCACAAGTTCAAGAACAAGGGCAAGCTTGGTGGTAAAGCGAAGTTTGATGGGAAGAACAAGGTTGTACAACACGCGAACTTCAAGAAGAAGAGTGACAAGAAGAAAGGTGCTTGTCATTGGGCTCCTAGTTGTCCTAATTGCTATGACAAGCATCATCCTAGGAAAGGCGATAAGACCGCTAATGTTGTGATTGGAGTGGCATGAAGGATGCTGGGTATGGTATATTTCCCACTATTCTTTCAGTATGTCATTCTCCTGATTGGTTGATTGACACGGGTGCTAATGTGCATGTATGCAGTGATATTTCCATGTTTTCGTCTTATCAGACCGATGGGACTTCAACCGTGCTAATGGGCAATGGTTCAAGTGCTTTTGTTCGTGGTGTTGGCACGGTCGATCTGAAGTTTACTTCGGGGAAGATCGTGCGGCTGAAGAACGTGCATTATGTCCCCTCCGTCAATAAAAATCTTGTTAGCGGATCTCTTCTGTGTAGAGATGGCTATAAGCTTGTCTTTGAGTCGAATAAATTTGTAATATCCAAGTATGGAACCTTTGTTGGTAAAGGCTATGCACTACTAGGGAAAAGCCTAGCAGCAGCGCGGGTTTTGGGCCTATTAGTAGCGTGGGGTCCGGCGCTACTAATAAGGCGCTACAGCTAACATATAGCAGTAGCGCGTGGTCACCGGTGCTACTGGTACACAAGTGTAGCAGCAGCGCGGTTACTGGAAGCTCGCTACTGCTAGTATCTCTAGCGCGCTTTTCAAAGGCACGCTACTGCTATCGTGGCGCTGCTGCTAACTTTTATACACTCGCTACTGCTAATTTAACATGTTTTTTTGTTTTTTTGGGCATATTTGTTTTGTATTTGAACAGGCTTTATAGAAGAATCTTTAGCACATAGAAATTTCATCATGATACACTACAAATGCATGCGAGACCACAAATGTAATCATAGCATATACATACAAATAGTCTCATCATAATCATCGTCCAACACAAAGTGGTCTCTCGTCATCATCTCGAAAATAGCGATACAAGTCCTCGATTACTTGCAAATACATCGTCATCCATCTAAACAATGGTATACGTGAGAAGAGCTATCACTTTGAGTACATGAGTTCGTATCCCTCTCTCGCATTAGCGTGAACCTAAACTAACTACTGCCTGCCGCTCTGAAACTGGAAACCGGTAACACCTGGGCCTGACACTCCGGCCACTCATCGTATATATACTCCTGGCGTAGCACTTCTTCGCCATCGATGATCTATGCACCTGCATCGTCACATGAGTCCATGATATGCAACATAATAGTTGAGCAACAGAAAGAGACAGACTTGGAAAAAATAGAAACAACATATCATAAGCATAAATAACAAAGTTCATCGTACCCAAAATTCCCTAACTAGAGTGATCTTCGCTAGTCGAGGAGGACGGTTTAATTACATCACAAATAAAGTTTCACCACGCATAACTCAAAGTTTTGTCATACAGAAAGTATGGACTAAACGGACACATTGTCATATATCGGCAATCACTCCAACATGCGGAGCCATCCATCGAGGTCAGGGAGATAGTCCTCGAGCTTAGTGAAAGGCTTCATGTCGAGACGCTGAGAGGCTATCCATGTTCGGACGTCTTCCCGCGACATTTGTCCTTCTTCGTAGAACATCCTTGTTTTTCCGACGACCTCCTTCATGATGATTTGGGCAAGTTCGCACTGGATGTGATAGAACTCAGCTCGAAGTCGATGATCCTCGATATCTCCTACGTTCTTTGCCCGTTGTAGAATATGGGCATCGCCGGATCTAGGTGACATGCGAAGGTTCTAGTGATCCCGTCTGTACTCCAGCATGTGGTGTAGGACATAAAATCCATCATTAAGAGAATTGTTCGGTTGCTAGATGCAGCAGAAGTCGGTCTTATGGGCGAAGGCGGCCCTGTCGCCCCTTCTCTTCTTGTCCCTGACCTCTCCACCCCTTGCTTGGTAGTAAAACATAGCACTGTCGAGAAAATCCTTGACGTGAGTGTAATATTTTTTGTGAATGTTCTTCGACGAGTCCATATAAAGAGCGTGGGAGAATTGGGGGTATAGGATGATGAGGACGGTGCGACCGCCGCTGCGCAAAGTAAGTACACCTCAAATTACTTAGCCTCCACCGTGCAAATGAATGATTGAAATCGAAGGAAGGATAGCAATGCGGATGACTTACACGGGATGATAAGGCATGAGAATCGCCCCCTTATCCTTATTGGCGAGCATGAAATAGATGATGTATTCCCTCGTGTATACACGGTGCTCTGCGCAGACTCCCAAGAAACTCTCGTGCATGTAGTACGGGTCAGCGACACAGATATGAGATATCTGCTCAATCCCGATGATGTAGTCCAAGTGCAAGACATAAAGGCGGACAAACATAAAATCCAGCTTCTTCACGTGAAACATATTGAATATGTAATCAAATCGGAGGAAGAACTTATTCGCGGGGAAGCTGTCGACGGACGACCTTTGCCGCGGAACGTTAACCACGTAGAGTGGGTATCCTGGATCTGTCGAGGCGATGAGGCCTTTCTCTACCCGTAGGACATCGTCGTGAAGTCTCCTTAGATCGCCGAATCTGGCCTGTAGCGCTGTTGCAGGTAGGATTAGTTGACCGGGGATATGCCATTTATCCGCATCGGGGATATCTATACGGTCCTGATGCCGAGGCTGCTGAGGCGGCTGGATCATAGAATCAGCTTTTTTGCCTTTCCTCGCTCTCTTCCTAGACTTCTTTACTACCGAAAGGTCAACCATAATACGTTGAGACGGCAATTCAGGCACCGACTCATGATGCTCAAACCCAGAGGAGGCGCCAATATAGACATAATATTCAGCGCCACCGTCGTCCTCATCCTCATCCATGGCGACGTCATCAGCAACTAATGGAGCCTCCTCTTTACCCCGTCCGATATCACCCAACCCGACACCAGACGCTAATTGGGTAGGTGGGGTGTTGATGTTCATACCTTGCTGAGGCTGCGTGCTCGTGGGTGTGCTCCCGACCGCCTCCAGACGAAGCAGACTCTTTGGCCACGACAGGACCCACCCATTGCAACAATCACCAAGCCACCGCGGTGTCTTCTCGTCATCCACCAGTAGTGTTGGAGGAGGCAAATTCTCGTGGCCCATTTCGACACTGGCCACGGAAACCTTGAAGGCGTCCGGGGGGATCGGCCGGCTATGGAACAATGGTTCCTTCGGCTTCATTATGGTCGCCTTCCCCACGTCCACCTTCTTGTCGTCGATGGTGTACAATATAGTGCACGGGGTATAGTCGGCCTGCAAAGAAAAGTCTGCGACGTGAGACATCCGAAAGGCAACGAAAACGGGAGATTATACATTTATATTGAAGGGGGCCGGTGTGACAGATACCGTGAGGGCGTCGAGCTCAGCCGAAGACGAAGCACCGCAGAGCACGTCCGGTGCGGGAGCAGGTGTGGGAGCCAGTGCGGGAGCAGGTGCGGGAGCCGGTGCGGGAGCAGGTGCTCCCAAGAAGTCAGCAAGGGGGAAGTCCTCTGCATTTTTTTCTGGATATTGCCTTGTCCATTTGATAACGCCCGTCACCAAGGAAGTAGACAAATCTGCAACCACCTGTTTTGCGACAGCTACCGCTGTTGCGACTGTCTGAGATGATTTCTTCTCAACCGCAATCTCAACCTTCTTGTCGATGTTTTCTTCAGTTAACCTACGTCTTTCCTTTCTCTCCTCCGTGGTCTCACAGTAGTACTTCTTCCTCGTGGCGCCGTCTTCGACACCGTGCACGCGTCCATACGACGGTCGAGTATCCACCGGTTGTTGTTTCAATATGTTCAACGCCCAGTTGAATGGAGTGTCCCACTTGGGCCTCGCCAATGCCACAGACGGAGAGTCGCTTTCGGCCGCAATCCGGTGTTGCTCTCTCTGCAAAAGGCACAAGGATTGTTTGCAAATATGACTAACTTGTGCAGTCGAATTGATCAGAAACTAAAATTACCAGCAGTCTCATGAACTCCGTAATGACTGGTGTTATCTCGTAAACCTTCTTCACTCGGTCCCAACGGTGCCGGGCCCTCAGGACGTCACGCTCTTGCGGGACGGTGAAATCTGCCAAGGGGTCTGGGATGCCCAGACTCGCGGCTTCCGCGTCCTCCTTGGCCCATTTGGACCACTTTCCGCCGTAACCACAGCTTCCGAGGTGGTGGCTCCCAGTGTTCCTCTGTTGAAGCCCCTTCATGTACTTAGACTTGTTTTTGGCGGCTTCGGCCTTGCAAGCCTCCTTGAATATTTGAAACTGGTCTTCCGTGATTGTCAGATTATCCTTTACAATCTCGGAGTAGGGTTCCTTCTTGTCGATGATCCTTGCTTTCACTCGAGTTTTCCAGGAGACCAACGCGTCGCTAAACTTGGTCATGGCGTGTTTGTTTATCTTCTTCATTGCCGGGTCCTCGTATGGATCTTCATAATCCTTCTCATTCCGACCAGGGAACACGAATATCTGGTGAAACTTCTTTAGGAGGGAGCTCCTCATATTTTCTATCTTCTGTAGTTTCTCATCGTTGATAGTGGCGATTGTCCGTATGATGCAGCCTATTTGATTACCGTAGCATGAGCGAGCTTCCTCAGGCGCCTTTGGCTCAAAAATGCCGTCGTCCACCTCCGTGACCACCAGCCTAGTAGTCCTGAGTTTGTTAGGAAGCCGTTGCCTCTTTGCTTTCGGTTCTACACCGACTCCGCTCCTCGAGGCAGCACCGGTCTGAGTCTCAGCGCCGGTCCCGATGACGGTCTGAGTCTCAGCACCGGTCTCAGTCTCAGCACCGGTCTGCGTGTTGGACTCAGTCCCCGGTGCCACCGGTGGGCCCAACAACAACATTGGTTGATCGTCGGTAAGGCTAAAAAATTCGTCTGCTGCCCGGTAGGCATCGACGCAATCACCAGAACCCTGTCCTTCATCGTTGCTAGCCATGTTTCCTATGATTAAATCTAGTCAATTAATTCTAGACCTCATAAAATGAATAATGACATAAAAAAGGCCTATTGTTTTGCAGGAATGTTGACTCCTTCCTGGTGCGGCAAATCCCGGGCACTCGATATGTCCTAGTTTGTAGCACAAGTCATGCCGAAATTCATGGAAAATTTCGGCATGACCATTGCTAAAAAGTGGACAAATCGAGAACCTGAAATTTGCCGGAGCAGAAATGAATCAACATTCCGGCAAAACATAGGCCGCTCAGCATCATTCCCTAGAAACAACAAAGCCACGTGGGCACAATCGAACCACTTCAATGAAAAGATATAACATGACCACTTCAATGAAAAGATATAATCAACAATAAAATTCTAGGAAGGGATCATCTTTAAAATAAAATTTGCCTAAACTCTTTTCCTTCACTAAACACTTCTCTGCCTAGGACAAAACCCAAATTATGTTGATCTAGCTATTCCTCTCTCTCACACAAATACACATTATTATCTCTAACCCTTCTCTGCCTAGGACATAACCCAATTAAATCGCAAAGGAACTCCATTTCTCTAACCCTTCTAACCTAATGCTCTAAAATAACATTTACCGCTAACCTAGCCAACCTACTTAACCTAGCTTGTTAACCCAACGAACCTAATTAACCTACCTATTTAACCTAGTTAGTTAATCTAGTTTACCTACATAATTAACCTAGTTAAACTAGTTAACACAGCTAGTTCTCTGTCAAATCCCTAAATAAATTTTTGCACTAATTAACCTAGATAATTAACCTAATTAAACTAGTTAACCTGACTAGTTCTCTGTCAAAGCCCTAACTAAATTTTGCACTAACCTAGATAATTAACCTAATTAAACTAGTTAACCTAACTACTTCTCTGTCAAAGCCCAAACTAAAATTTTGCCCTAACCTAGATAATTAAGCTAATTAAACTAGCTAACCTATGCATGAGAGAGAGAGGAGGGGTGGGGGCTTACAGAGGATGGCTTCAGTGGTGGCGAGGGAGGCAGTGGTGGCGAGGGAGGCAGGGGCGTCTCCGGTGACGGGGAGGGAGGCAGTTGTGGCGAGGGAGGATCCGGTGGCATCGACGGCGGCTCCGGTGGTGTTGATGAGGCCGCGCGGCTCCGTGCATTGGGGGCGGCTCCGGTGGCGTCGACGGCGCACGGCTCTGGTGGCGACGACGTCGGCAGGAGACGACGGCGAAGTGGGGTGACGGCGAATCGGGGAGACGGCAGCGGGGTGGGTCGAGGGATTTGGGGGAGAAGTGGTGGCCGGGGGGGAATAGTTTTTTGGTTAAGTCAAATTTAGCGGTAGCGCGTTTCGCAAAATGCGCTATAGCTAAGATAGCTACAGCAATTTTCACAAAATGCGCTGCTGTTATAGCTATGTAATTTTCTCCCATTTTTTCTTTTCTTTGTTGTTTCTATAGCGGGGGTCTAGGACACGCGCTGCAGCTATGTTAGCTATAGCGCCTCTTACAAACACACGCTACTGCTATGTCTTCCACCGTTTTTTCGCTTTTTCAATTATTATGCTTTACATTTTATTTTTTTCCTTTCTCCTTTTTCTATTTCTTTCATTTCATTTACTTTTCTATTTGTTTTTCATCTTATTTTATTTCCATTAGTAGTGGCGCTCTTCGTAGGAAATGCGCTGCTACTTATACCCTAGCGGTAGCGTGCTTCTTCCAAGCCCGCTACTGCTATGCGTATCCTATCATTGTACCAACGGGAATATTAGTAGTAGAGCTTTTGGAACTAAACGCGCTGCTGCTAAGGGTGTATCTGTAGCGCTGTTTTTCCTCAAACGCTGCGGCTATCTAGCACTAGCGCTCTTTTTTAACCCGAGCTGTTGCTAAATTTCTGTGTATAGGCTTCTCCCTAGTAGTGATGAGTCAGGAGGCCTGTTTCGTTTATCCTTATCAGACCTTTGCAATAAAGTTGTTAATCAGGTTTGCAACAATAGTGAATCAAATGTGTGGCATTCACGTCTTTGTCATGTTAACTTGTGTTGCATGTCGCGACTAGCGAAGTTGAACTTAATCCCTAGCTTCACCACTGTCAAGGGATCTAAGTGTCAAGTGTGTGTGCAAGCTAAGAAACCTCGTAAGTCTCACGTGACTGCGGAGACGGGAAATCTTGCACCACTAGAACTTATACATTTAGATCTATGTGAAATGAATGGTGTTTTGACAAAAGGTGGAAAGAAATATTTCATGACGTTAATTGACGACTCCACTAGATACTGCCATGTGTATCTTCTGAAATCTAAGGATGAGGCTTTGAACTTCTTCAAGATATATAAAGCTGAAGTGGAAAACCAACTTGATCGAAAAATCAAGAGGCTTAGGTCCGACCGTGGTGGAGAGTATTTTTCCAATGAATTAGATGCTTTTTTTGCGGAACATAGTATAATCCATGAAAGGAAGCCTCCCTACACACCTCAGTCAAATGGGGTGGTCAAAAGAAAGAACCGTACTCTAACTGATTTGGTTAACGCCATGTTAGACACATCGGGTCTCTCCAAGGCATGGTGGGGGGAGGCGATATTGACAGCATATCATGTCCTAAATTGAGTCCCCACAAAGAACAAAGAGATAACTCCATTCGAGGAATGGGAGAAGAAAAGGTTAAAACACTCTTGTCTGCGAACATGGGGTTGTTTGGCGAAAGTCAATGTACCAATTCCAAAGAAGCGGAAGCTGGGTCCAAAAACTGTGGATTGTGTTTTCCTGGTATATGCTTTTCATAGCATTGGTTATAGATTCTTGGTTGTAAACTCTAAGGTACCTGGCATGCATGTTGGTACGATCATGGAGTCGAATGATGCGACTTTCTTTGAAGATATCTTTCCCATGAAGGATATGGCTACCTCATCTAATCAGGAGATGCCAAGTTCATCGAATCAGGAACCTGTTAAAATTACTGAACCTGCCATTTCGATGGAACACTTTGAAAGTCCTGTGGAGGAGAACAATGAAGTTCCTACTAGGAGCAAGAGACAGAGGACTGCAAAGTCTTTGGGTGATGATTTTCTTGTGTATCTCATAGATGACACTCCCAGTTCTATTTCAGAGGCCTATGCATCTGAAGATGCTGACTACTGGAAGGAAGCAGTTCATAGCGAGATGGATTCCATCTTGGCGAATGAAACTTCGGAGATAACTGATCGTCCTTATGGGTGCAAACCTATAGAATGCAAATGGGTATTCAAGAAGAAGCTTAGGCCTAAAGGTACTATTGAAAAGTACAAGGCTCGACTCGTGGCTAAGGGTTATACCCAAAAGGAAGGTGAAGATTTCTTTGATACTTACTCACCTGTGGCTCGACTGACCACTATTCGAGTTCTACTTTCACTAGATGCCTCACATGGTCTTCTCGTTCATCAAATGGATGTTAAGACTGCTTTCCTAAATGGAGAGTTGGACAATGAAATTTATATGGAACAACCAGATGGGTTTGTAATATATGGTCAGGAAGGGAAAGTGTACAAGTTGCTGAAGTCTTTGTATGGACTCTAGCAAGCAACCAAACAGTGGCATGAGAAGTTCGAAAGAACTTTAACAGCTGCAGGCTTTGTTGTGAACGAAGCTGAGAAATGTGTGTACTATCGCCATGGTGGGGGCGAGGGAGTTATGATTTGCTTGTATGTTGATGACATACTGATTTTCGGAACAAATCTGAATGTTATTAAGGAGGTCAACGATTTCCTATCTCGCTGTTTTGAGATGAAGGATTTAGGAGTGGCTGATGTCATTCTGAACATCAACTTGTTGAGAGATAATGATGGTTGGATTACATTGCTTCAATCTCACTATGTGATAAAAATCGTGAGTCGCTTTGGCTACAGTGACAGCAAGCCCTCTCCAACACCATATGATGCTAGTGTGTTGCTTCAAAAGAATCGAAGAATTGCTAGAGACCAATTGAAATATTCTCAGCTCGTTGGCTCACTTATGTACTTAGCCAGTGCTACAAGACCTGACATCTCTTTCGCTGTTAGCAAGATGAGCCAGTTTGTCTCAAAACTAGGAGATGTGCATTGGAAAGCTCTAGAGAGAGTTTTGCGTTATTTGAAAGGCACTGCAAATTATGGAATTCACTACACCAGGCACCCAAAGGTGCTTGAAGGGTATAGTGACTCAAACTGGATCTCAGATGCTGATGAGATAAAGGCAACGAGCGGATATGTATTCACTCATGGAGGTGGCACTTTTTCTTGGAAGTCTTGCAAGTAGACCATCTTAACAAGGTCAACAATGGAAGCAGAACTCACAGCACTAGATACAGCTACGGTCGAAGCACATTGGCTTCGTCGGCTCTTGAATGACTTGCCGGTAGTTTAGAAACCTGTACCGGGTATCCTTATGAACCATGAAAATCAAACCGTGATCACTAAAGTGAGAAGCTCAAAGGATAACATGAAGTCATCAAGACACGTCCAGATAAGGTTAAAGTCTGTCAGAAAAATGAAAAACTCCGGAGTTATTGCATTGGATTATATCCAAACGTCTAAAAATCTGGCAGATCCTTTTAGTAAGAGTCTATCACGTAATTGATAGATAATGCATAGAGGGAGATGGGTATGAGACCCACAATATGAGTTGTTCACAGTGATAACCTATTCTTTGTGATCGGAGATCCCATGAATTAGATGTGGAAGACAAGCTGTAGGTCAACCGGGAGGAGAGTATCCTTACTGTTAAAAATACCACTCCATGAAGATGCAATACTCTCCTAATCTGCATGGCAGGTTGATGTATATCTTAATGTGTTCTAAGTGGCTCTTTGAAGCGGAGTTGTTGTCCTGTAGAACATCTTCTGAAGAACGCACCTATATGAGTCTGATTGCTAACGTCGCAATCTATGAGAGTAGGGTTCTCTCTAGTAAACTCATGAAAGGTCTCGGAGTATGACGCATAAGCTCCACCCACGGGGAAGACCCACGGTAGCCACGTATCGGTCAAGGCTTTATGTGAAGCTAGATTCGCAGAAAACTTGCAGTTCAAGGCCCAGTCCACTGTCCAAGTTGCTTACTAGTGTAGCATAGAGTTCTAGGTGGAAGTCCAACTTAACAGTCTCCACTGTAGTACCGGTATATAAAACATTGTTTTGGAACCAAAGGCAAATATTGTGTGCCTCTGGGATCTGGTGGGGGATTGCTGGAATTTAGTCTATTTTGGGACAGTCCAATAACTATTTCAGAAATTCATAAATAAATCGTAGAGGCCCACTTAGCCCATTTGTGCAAGGCAAGGGATACTACTAAAGTTTAGTCCCACATTGCTAGTTGAGTGGGAGTTGGACCTCCTTATAAGGGAGGTTCTTTCCCCGCTTGTATGAGCATGAGAACAAGAGGGACATCCACGCGCGCTCCTTCTCCGCCGCCCGCCTCTCCACGTTGTGCCGCGGGTTGCGGGAACGAGCCGAGCCGATGTCTAAATTTTTGCCACGCCCTACGGGTATACGAAGGGTCACTCGGAAGTTGAAACATTTTTTTTCTGTAGTGGACACTGAATCCGAACGGCACGCCTCTTCGGCTGCTGCCTGTTCGTTTCATCTCCCGCATTCCCTTCAGCTCACGGCATAGCCTCTCGCCTCCTTCTCTTGCGCCTATAAAACGGAGGTCGCTCCTCTCAGAGAAACGCACCAGAACTACTTCCTCCTCTCGGCACCGGTTCCTGAGCACTGCGCTGCTGCTACGATCTTCCCCATCCTGGCTTGCGGCGTGCACCGCAGGTTGGGACAGTAGGCCTCCGAAACCAAACCTTTTGAGTCTTGTACAGGAGAAGGGTGATAAGGTTTTTGGGGAGCGCTCTGCACGACTACTGACTTTTCCGTCACGGACGCCCTGGACTCCGACGACTACTTCCCCAACGACGACTACTTCCCCGACGTCGACAACCTCCTCGACGACATGGAGGACACTGACCCCAAGTCCAGTGCCTCTGCTCCTGCTGCTGTCTCGTACGTGTTTCTCGCCCTTCTATTAGAGGTTCTGCTACAGTTCCTTATTCTAGTATTAGCCCTAAATATGTTAGACTCTATTTAATATATGCAACCTGCTATACTGTCTGCTCTAGATATGTTTAGTTATGGTTCATATATGAACATGTTGTTTACCTTCTCTTTGTCAAATCACATGGCTTATTTTATCACTGCTATACTAGCCATGCTTTATCTAGTATTTCTGTTAATAAAATAATTCGATAAATTGCTCATATTTCCAACAAACAATACCGGTGCAAACATAGCCCAAGCCTAGTAGTCATTCCCTCAGTACATACACTCCCTCAAAACGTGATAGTAACACCCAACCACTACAAATCATTCCCTTCTCTAGCCCCTCTATTGAGCCAGCATCTACACTTCTCCCCCACCCCTTCTCCAACTTCTCCGCCTGGCTATACGCAGTACACTCCCCTCTATGTCTTTTCCGTGCACCGCTACTACTACTCCTTTCAAATCATGCAACTCGAGCACCATCCCCGAGCAACACCCTCGAGATAGCGTCAATATGTGATGGCTCAGGCCGACCCCATGGCATGTTTTTCTTTATGGCGATACTTCCATCACTGAGAGATGTGTGTTCATCAGTGGTTTGCTACTCTTCACTGACCAGAGCCCAGTGATGGACGCCAAGCCCATCAGTGGTGAAGGTTTTGGGCTCATCATCGCATGGAGGTTTTGGGCAAAATTTTGGTTGTCGTGCTCCACTTTATTTCCAAATAAAGATTCTGTTACTCGTATCCTTAGAGCTTCGGCGATGGGACTTACTTTTTTTAGAAAAGGAGGAGGACCCCGGCCTCTCCATCTGGGCGATGCATACGGCCACTTTATTAATTATTCTCATAAGACCTTAGAATGTCATACAACAGTAAGACTAAAGCCACCGTCTAAGCAACAACCGGCGCTACCCCTATCCAATTGAAGATGGGGCGATGGGACTTACTATATTTCTTTCTTTTCATCCATTCTCAAAAATTTGAAATGTAGCTGTTGCAGCACGTACTCTTTCCAACTTCCAAGATACACTAGTTTTACCATTCTTGTTCTTGCTCACCGTTGGGCGTGTGCGGGCTACTCTATGATCTCAACATGGTCAAGCGGAGTTGTGCATGAAGCTGTGAAGTGGTCAATAGCAGATGTAAGAAAATATGTGCAGTTGTGCACCACATTTTGCACAAAGCTCCTGATGGCGAACTTTGAGTTGTCGTCCTATTGCTATTTTGTCTTGATGTCCACTAAACGACCGTAGTGTAGACATCCAACTACTCTTTTTTTTAGACGAAGACATCCAACTACTAATATCTGAACTTCAGAACCCTATCAGTTTGGTTCTTCTGTGGCCCAGCCCAACCCAGCCCAATGGAAGGAGACACCTCGCAGACATATAACTACTACAAGCAGTTACTTATTAATCCCTATGTTTTCAGATGCATCTCACTCTCAGTATGTGTCCACCTCATCATGGTGTCCATTGTATCTCTTTTTGCTCAAATCTTGACTCCATTTATGTTGCTTTTGTGGGTACTACTCTGTTCAATAGAGCTGAAGATAGGAACAAGGGCTACAGTGTTACATGCATCATTTCGATATGTGTTAGCAACCTTAATTAGGAGGGAGAGTGTGTCCTCTATATATGGGCCTATGTATAAAGGACAGTCATGCTTAGAGTTACACACAAGCAATCACTGATGAGTACCTTAGATGTCCATGCATGCCAAACCAACATTCAAGATTACATTTTTCTAGCATGATAAGGAACCAAAGGTTCAAAATACATCTTCTTTCAGTTCAAATATTCAATGATTTTTATCTAACAAAAATATATTACTTCCCGTGATATGGGTAAAATGAATAATTTATCTAGTCACTGATATAATACATATATAGTAATTTTGGATGAATGCGTGGCAACCTGTAAAAATGTCAATGGTTTGATGTCTATTTCACATCAAAGAGTCTCACAGAGTACAACCTCATGTAGCTTATAATGTCGTGTGATGAACTTTAAGAATACCTGCCATTAAGGTAAATCACTCCGGGACCCCCTGACAACATAAATCTGATTTGCTCTGCTTTGCAAGCAGGGTTTAGTGAAAGTGTTGGTGTTCATCATGGTTCAATTCAGTGTTCGTGATGCCCTGTCACACATACGATGTAAATTGGTTTTCCCTCCTCCACCAAAAGGGTTTAATAAAAGCATCTAGAAAAGTGGCATGAGAGAAGGAATTAAGTTTGGCGAGAACTAGGATTATCTCGAACTTTCCTCTCCTCTGAGTTTGGTCATGTAGGCAAGGAACTATGCAAACTAAACGAGGACTTGGTGCTGAACCCAAATGGGTTAATAAACGCTTATGAAAACGTGTCAAACACACTATGTTTTCTTTTTGGAGCGACCGACATGAAACCACATCCACCAGAATAAATTAATATTTTAAATAGCGCGCTAAGCCTCTTAGGGGCGGCTCGACAAAAAGCTATGAAACGCTATAGCGGAGCTATGCCGTGCTAAGCCCCATTTAGCGTTTCATCATAAATGGATAAAAATGTAAAAATAAACATACAGTCATGTATAAATTTAACATATACTTATCAATTTACATATATCAACGCATCCAACCAAATAAATAGAAGAATGGCATTGTGTAAGTTCATAATAGTACATAGTTCCTTACACTATGGAAGCAAGTCATAATGCAAAGAACAACCTGTGAAATTCACTATACGCCTGCACCTTACCCTCTGCCCATACATACTCAGTAAAACATATCGTGGATGTAGCACTATTGGCCTAGAAGAGCCAATTGTGTTAAAAAAAAGAGCCAATGTACAGTGAGTGATTTTGCTGACCAGGCAGGGATTCGCGGGTCAGCTGAGAATAGGACACCCAATTATTACTTAAGTAGAGTGTTGCCATCCCTGTTGTCATGGTCATCGAGTGCATACACTGGATTATGCCATGCCAAATAGGGACCCTGGTCAGTTGCATCTAAATAGCAATGTCAAATTTTGGAAGTCTATAGGGCAACATTTTTGTTGTTCTTTAGAAGTTGTTCCTGTAAGCTACTCCTACATAGTATAAAATTTATTGAAAAACTATCAGAATATAAGAGGGGAGTATCTTGCGAGAACTTTCACTGCACAAATAGCTAATTTCCATATTCCCCTGTTGTTGCGGAAAACTGTAAGTCACACTTTTAGCTGAGATTGGATGTAACTGACTAGTTTACAGGAACAAATATTTTATATGAAGTATAAAAACAAATACCACATATTATTCCGATAAAAGGTATAAAAGCAAATACATTGATTTAAGGGGCTTACCTTTTGTTGTTATTGATTTTGTTGGGCCTGGATTTCTTTTTAACGTAGACTACAAATCAACATAATATTGAAAAAAATTATAGATACATAAAAATGTTTAAATTAATACATAGAAAGTGAATTTGATTTTCTTTGACTCATAAAGATGACGAGTACAGCATGGACTACCTCCCCAAGAGATGCGGCTTTACATTGTTTTTCCCACTCACCGCCGTCTGCGCTGACCACACGAGCATGGCTCGTGTCTTGATTATTTGCTCATGGAAACATGTTATGCACGAGCAGGAAAGAAAAATCAGCTCCTCCCCGTTGGGGTACATTTTTGTTGCTCCACCAGGCTAAACTGTCGGGAAAAGCACGATTCCTTACCGGGCTACAGGTCCATAACAACTTGACAGTCCATAGCAACCACGGCTCGTTCGAGACATGCAGCCCCCATGCTTTCAGATGTATCTCCGTCCCCTCTTGCATCCTACTGCTTGTGGTGTTCACGGTATCCCTATTTTCCTTTGTCTTGACTCCATTTGTGTTACTATTCTGGGTAATACTATGGTCTGAGGAGCAGAAGATAGGCAGGAGCTACAATGATAGATTCATCAAACACGGGGTATATGTTTTGCCATATCAGCAGGGAGGGCGTGTCCGTTATATAAGGGCCTCTATATGAAACATTACACGAAAGAAAAGGCTGACAAGCGCAATAGATATCCAAGGACAGCAAACAAATTTTCAATATTACATTTTCTAGTGTCAAAAAGATCAGAAGGCTCAACACCCATCTAATTTCGGTTCACACATTTAGTGATGTTGCATCTACCAAATACAGAATAATTTAATGACACGAGTGGAACGAATAAATGAGGTAATACCACTAGTAGAAAAGGGGGCAATGGTCCAGGCCGGGTCAGCCCATTAGTCCCGGTTCAGTCCAGAACCGTGACCAATGGTGGCATTGGGACCCGGTTCGTGAGCCCCGGGGGGCGGTTCAGTCTAGACATCTAGGAGAAAAGGGGGCAATGGTCCAGGCCAGGTCAGCCCATTAGTCCCGGTTCAGTTCAGAACCGGGACCAATGGTGGCATTGGACCCGGTTCATGAGCCCCAGGGGCCGGCCGGGCCACGTGGGCTATTGGACTCGGTTCGTCTGGACCTTTTGGTTCCGGTTGGTGGGACGAACCGGGATCAATGGGCCTCGCTCCTGGCCCACCACCAATGGTCTCGGTTGGTGCCTTGAACCGGGACCAAAGGCAGCCCTTTAGTCCCGGTTGTGCCACCAACCGGGACTAAAGGGTTGGTCCTCGTTGCGGTCAGAGTTTAGTCCCACCTCGCCAACCGAAGGGCGCTCACACCGGTTTATAAGCCCCTCCCTCTCTGCCTTGTTGAGCTCCTCTCAAAGTGAAAATAGATGCCCTTATATAGGGAATTTGACCTAAATTCATATTGAATTTCTGTGAAGTTAGTAGAAATTTATTATGAATTTAGGTTGAATTCTCTCTATAAGCGCATCTATCCTCATTTTTTTAGTAAAGTTAATCACAACTATTTTTCCTTCTATTTATTTCTGAGTAGTTTTTTTATTTTTTCTTTTCTGCTATATTTATTTTTTTCTATTTATTCTGAGTTGTAATAAGTCATTAAAAATAAAAAAGAGGCGCAATGCTCGTTAATTAACTTCAAGCCTTTCGGAATAGTGTAAACTGCACTGCACATAGCTCTGTGCAGTCTACCCTATTCCTCAAGGCTTGAAGTTAAGCAACGTGCAGGTTAGAATTAAGCCTCTTCTTCATCGTCTCTGCACTCAGGGCTTATAAACTACTGCGAGTGCCTCTCGCTTGGCGAGGTGGGACTAAAAAAAGCTGCAGAAATGATCAACTAAAAATCTTTTTTACCAGTTCATGCCACGAACCGCTACTAAAAGGTGCTCGTGGGGCACCAGCCTTAAAACCTGTACCAAATAAAATGCCTTTGTAACAGCCTTAGAACTGGTACTAAAGGAATCAACTAAAAAGCTTTTATAAACCTCTAGTATTATTGAAACTAAAATTATATAGAATTTTGTTACAAACTTTAATAGCAAAAAGAATTATCATAAAAGTAAATAAATAAGTAATTAGAATTTTGTTACAAACTTTAATAGCAAAAAGAATTATCATAAAAGAAAATAAATAAGTAATTAGAATTTTGTTACAAACTTTAATAGCAAAAAGAATTATCATAGAAGAAAATAAATAAGTAATTAGACGGGTGCATTGGTACCGGTTGGTGGAACCAACCGGGACCAATGACCCACCTTTAGTCCCGGTTGGTGCCTCCAACCGGGACCAAAGGTCTCTGTTTTCCGCCCTTTGGGCTGCTGAAAAGAGGCCTTTGGTCCCAGTTGGTAGCCCCAACCTGGACTAAAGGGGAACATTAGTCCCGGTTTGTGCCACGAACCGGGACCAATGCCTTTGCTATATAAGTAGCACTTAGGAAAGTTTCAGAACCACCCATCCCCACTTCAATCTCTTCTCCTACTCTGCCCCGACAGCGCCGAATGCATCCACGACGCCGACAGGCTGCCCGAGCCAGCCCTCGCCCCGCGCAGCCCCGTCCCGCGCCGCCCCAGCCCGTGCCGCCCCGGCCCGCGTCGCCCCGTCCCGCGCCGCCCCGACGCCGTACCATGCCGCCCCGGCCCGCGCCGCCCCGACTCCGTCGCCGCCCCGCCCCGCCCCGCGCCGTACCTCGCCGTCGCCGTCGCCGTCGCCATCGTCGTGAGCAACTAATTTAATTTGATGTTAGTAGTAGTTAATTTAGATGTGTAGTTAATTTTGTTAGATTTTTTTTACATTTTTTTGTAGTTCATAGATTTTTTTGTTAGATGTGTAGTAATTTAGATGTGTAGTTCATAGACTTTTTCTGTTAGATTTTTTTCCTTACTGTGTAATTAATTTGTTCATATTGTGTTAGATTTTTTCTGTTAATAGATCTTTTTGGTGATATTATTGTTGAATATGCATGTTTGTATGTTCATATATATGCAAAGATCGAATATGTCAAAATTTTATGATTTTTTTCTGTTCATAGAATTTTTATGATTTTTTTATGTTGTAATTTTGTTCATAGAATTTTAATGATTTTTTTGTTCATAGTATTTTCTTTGTCAACTTATTGTGTATGTATAGGAACATTGTGAATGATATAAGTCATTTATGAATATGTTCATATTTAGAATAGAGGAAAAATGAAAAAAATAAGAAGAGAACGTGTTTAAAATAATTAGTTAGAAAAATAATAGAACTATAGTTAAACTAGTTTATTTTTAGTAAGTACTACTTTCTTTTATTTATAGTAAGTGCTTTATATATAGTTGAAGTAGCTAGTTGATTTAATAAACTACTTTATTTTACTATATATAGAAGTAGTTTGTTTTTACTAAGTACTAATTTATTTATTTATAGAAAGTTCTTAGTAGTTGAACTAGTTGATTTAATTAATAAAACTACTATATTTAACTATATATAGAAGTAGTTCCCGCATCGATGCCTGCGATGCCTATCCCGCATCCTCGTCGTCGTCGACTCGGCGGTGGAGACCTGCTTGATCAGGGCCATGTTCGGGACTGGGCTCCGCTGGGCTGGTATTGGAAGGTGCTACCTTCCGGGGGACGTAGGTTGGTGAGGAGGCAGCCCGTTGTTGACCCGATCCTTGTTTAGTGGCGGTCGCGTGGGCCAGTGACGATGCCGAGGCTTCCGGACACCGCGGAGGTGGTACGTCACCGTGTCAGCGACGAGGACGAGCACGTCCGTCGCTACATGGTTGCATTGGAGGGCAGGTTCGACAATACCTGCCAGATTCTTCAGGGATCTCACTGGAGCTATGATCCTGTGATGGTTCCTTATCTTTGGGTGTCCACCGCCCGCGACGATACCCGTCGGGCGCTACGGTTCTAGTTGTATTAGTGATGCTATATTAGTGATCATATTCGACGATGTACGGACACCAAGAGATGATGTACTTTTGCTTATAATTGAATGCATGCTAATTTGAATACTACTTTATTTTATGATTTGGTTTTGCTTATTTTATGATTTGGTTTTTCTTATTGAATGTTCGTATTGGAAAAGTTCTCCTTCATTCCCGTGTGCTAGATAATTTGGTGTAATAATGCACTCGGGAATGAAATGAGGAGCTACGTACCATCACCGATAGTCAACCCGTGATTAATAATAATGATCTAGTTTAATATTTGAATTATGAACATAGGCCGGAAATGTCATACTCGGACGATGAAAACCGCCCGAGGGAGTGCGACCGGTGCCACGACGACCGAGGTATGTGCGACAGGTTCATTGAGCTGGACGAAGATCGGCGCTTGAGCATTAAGCTCGAGGAGACCTTCGATGTTCATACGGTACGCAACGACGACAATAGTTTTTTTTCATAATTAAGCACGACTTCAACTATTTTAGCGTGTATTTTTCATCTTTTCTAATTCGACTAGCTTATCCCATGCTATGCAAGACGCTATGTCTAGGATGGGTTTTGAAGACCATGAAAGTATGGAATCCAAAAAAAATCTCCTAAGGACCCATCATGGTGTGGATTTTCAAGTAAAGTTGTACAATGCTGAGAGTGTAACCCATTTTGGTTGCAAAAATTGGGAAGCACTTTGCAAGATGTAAGGTTTTGATGAGGGTATGCTTGTCACCATAGATCTTGGTGATCCTACAATCGAGCAAGACAGACCTTTGATTTGGTTCCTTGTGGATACAACTCCAATTCTTCCCCCATGTGAGCTTAACATAGTTATTAAGTAATTTATATTGTTTATTTCAAAATAGTTGACATGTTATTTCCGTTGACAGCTTATTTTCATTCTTCAAAGAATGTGCGGAAGATGGTAGACAAAACCCACTACATCAATGGCTCCGAATTAACTTATAGGGACAAAAATCATCTGATCGCATTTTGTACTGATCTTGAAAATTACAATGTCTACAATCGAACTCCTCAACATTATGGTCAATACATGTCACTAGTGCACGTGTTGAACTACGGTAACTACCATGGAGATACCCTGGTAAGATTTTTTACTATTACGACATCCGTGATCTTTTTGCACACTTCTAAAACTAGTACATCATTGCTAACTACGAAGTTATTACTATGTTTTTCAACAGATAATCCCGAATGATTGTGTGCCTCATCTGATGTATACGCACGGTAGTCTTCATGTTTTGAACATACAACCAGGTCTTCCTACTAATCTGAATTGTCCATACCTTGTTACTAAAAGAAGTGGAGACATGACAATCGAAGAATGGAAAAAATGTATGGACAGTCGTAAGGAGCTTTTTAGAAGCAAAAGGCAGCGAAGCGCAAGAATTGGAGACAAGATGATCTCCATTCTTCATAATGGAGAGTCAGGGTCTATAATATTTTACGCTATTTTACCTTAAGGGTGTTTAGGTCCTACCTGATACTGATGATCATGTGCTAAGAACAATTATGTAGCCTTGGGTTCGATGACTATGAGGATGATGATCGTATGATTTATTATTAATAACGACTAGAAGTTGTATGATGATGCACGATTAGTAGGACTTGTTATTATATATGATGATGTATGATACGAGCATGCATGAGTTATTATATCAACGAGTGAAATGAACATAGCAGCAACGTTGGTAAACCAAGGACGAAGATATAAGAGAGGACACTTCTCTCTATTAGCTAGCTAATAACAACCTAAAAATAACCCCCAATCCCCTAAAGCAGCCACTTTTTCTTTTAAAAAAGAAAAACATCGTCTTTTGGTTCCGGTTGGTGCCACCAACCGGAACCAAAGGCCCCCCTGCCTGGGCTCGGCACACCGGCCACGTGGAGGACCATCTGTCCCGGTTCGTGTTAGAACCGGGACTAAAGGGGGGAGGCATTAGTAACGACCATTTAGTTCCGGTTCTTGAACCGGGACTAAAGGCTCTTACGAACCGGGACAAATGCCCTGTTTTCTACTAGACGTTACTTAGCACTGGATTGGTCGTATGATTCTACTACTCCCTCCGTTCCTAAATATAAGCCTTTGTAGAGATTTCACTGTAAACCACATACGGATGTATATAGATGCATTTTAAATGTAGATTCATTCCATTTACTCCGTATGTAGTCCATCTAGTGGAATCTCTACAAAGACTTATATTTAAGAACGGAGGGAGTACATATTAACACTGGATTAGCTTTGTTCAATATAAAAACTCTGGATCAGGTATTCACAAAAAAAAAACCCCGCTGAATTAGCTAAGTGACCATGCTTTACTATGGGCTAAAAAATAATTGGATGGCACATCACATAAAAAAGGAGGAAAAATCAAAACATGGCACATTTTCTTTCCAAGGGAGAGCAGGGCACATATTCCTTCCGTGGATTGGTGCCCAAGAGTAAAATAAATGGGTAGATTCAGACAGGCAATCAGAAGTTGCAAGGAGTTCCAACCGAGTACAATGAGTTGGCTAGAAGCGACTGAACCAGAAATGCCCAATGCATGTTCCAGTCTTTTTCTGTTTATTGTGAGGTTGACTTTGTTGGGTGCTTTTCCATTCGTTGAAGGGTCCGATGGCGGGGGGTTTCGTTCGTTCGTTCGGCCTACAGGGTGAGTTCTGGAAGATGAAACCATAGCAGAACGGAGAACACTACATTTTTATAATTATATTACAAATTAGAGATTAGAGTAGAGATGAATGGAGGATTGTACATATAAGTTTGTGGTTCGAGTTCTTTGCGTAAACAGTTAATGAGGGCTCACACGCTTAACTTTTTCCCCTTAGAGTGATCTGCGATGCAAGTGCAAACTACTTTTATTTTATTTTTTCCGACATACTAGGTGTTATGAGATTATAGGTTTTACCCGGGACCCAAAAAAAGGCTTTCACCCAGAGTAAAGGCACACTTTTCGACAAAACCGTCACTACGGGCTCACAAGCACTAGTAGAAAAACACCTAATAGTCCCGGTTCGTAAGGGCCTTTAGTCCGGGTTCATGAACCGGGACTAATGGGTCGTTACTAATACCTCCACCCATTAGTCCCGGTTCAAACATGAATCGGGACCAATGTGCCTACACGTGCCCCTGTGCGCCGAGCCAAGTCAGGGGGCCTTTGGTTCCGGTTGGTGGCACCAAGCGGGATCAAAAGGCATCCACGTGTCAGCATTTCAGTGGTTGGGGGTTTTTTTTTGAAAGGAGGGGGGGTTGGGGGTTTTGGCGGGTTAATTTAGGTGTTTCATATATTGTGTTAGCTAGCTAATTAATAGAGAGAAGTGTCATCTCTTATGTCCGTGCTTGGTCGACGCTAAGTACAATATATACACAAGTGATCGAGAGAACCATTGAGTACATATGTTCGTCATGCATACCGAGAGAAGTGATCGATCGACCTCTCCTTCTCCGAGAGATTTGTCGAACAACAAGTTTTCATATCATGTATCCGACGCTACTGGCTACATACATGTACAATATGTATAAGATCTCTTAATTACAATCCCCTAGGAATTGAAATCAATTTCCACATGGTGTTCTCCAGCTTTATTGATAACGTGGTCAAGAAAGAATCCTGACAATTCCTCTGGAATTGCTTTTATGCGATCTGGTTCTAAGAGTTCATTCTGCATCTGCCATGTCTAATTTGAAGAAGGGGGTTAATTAATACATATATATATAGGAATGAAATTCAATAGAAATGATGGTGTAATAAAATGAAATTGTGAATATTATTGCTTACACACTTCATATTGTCTTTTAGAGTAGCCACGCTTGTTTTTGAAAGTCGTGTTGTGGATGAACTCGCACACGTAGTATCCACAGAAATCATCCCTTGTTCCTGCCACAAGCACTTTACGAGAAATATAGGTCAATCAAATTGATAATGAAGCATTATAAATGGCATTGATGAAAGTATAGCGATAGAATCAACGGGAGATGCGCGTAACTAGCTAGCCAGTAGTACTTACTTTCGGGTATGTATATCGCAGCTCCTTCGACAGTCCAGGAGCTTCTGCGGTGAACTGTTTCCAAACCCTGCAAGACAAAGAAAAAAATTATTATTACTTGAGATATCAGGAAATGAACAAAAAGTTGCCGGTATGGTGTGATAATGATCGATTGAACTTGTTGAGCAATTCAATCATGTCCGCATAGGTTTTGGGATCTTTCCGTCTCGAGTCTAAAATGGTTACTAGTCCCCGCTCAAGCTTAATCTTCAGAAGAACATAGTGGTACCTGCGCACGCATGCATAACTCATCAATTGCATTACTATAACCTCGCTCGAGTAATAAGGGAAACCAAATATGCACACGACAGTAACACTCACTTGTCGTTGTAAGGAAAGAGTATGGTATCTTTGTTTTGATTTTTTATCAACGATCGTAGCAAGTTGTCCTTGGCCTCTTTGACGTCCTTTTTAACCAGAAATTCATCTATGATATTTGTGTTAATGAACCCAATATCATAAATTTTTTGTTTTTTGCACTCGACGATCTTCAATCTGCATAATATATTGAGGATAATTAATTATAAATACATGAAATGAAAGAGTCGAGCTATATATAGAGACTTAATGACAGAAATAGTACTTACAGACAGTAGCAAAAGACCATTAGTTTATCGAGGGCCTTTTGATTGAAGAACGCGAAGAACTCGTCAAATGGAACAGTCAACAGATCAGTTGCAACGAGGTCGTGCTCCTCTTTAATATTCAGATACAAAGCATTCGTCCCCCCAGACTCTCTATAGGTTTCCATGTACCAATTATGGAATCTTCGCATCATTGTTGTCAGAGATTTTTCATCTTTAACGAGAGGCTTTCCGTACTCGTATCTGTGTTCGTCCACCTCCAAGAAATCAGGAAGTTGATCGTCAGGTAGGTAATCTGCAAGATTGCCATAACCGGCCACCGTCCCGAGAGCATTAGAGAAACATTGAGCGGGGGGCACGATTGTTGTGCTTGTTCGCCGAGCTGGGCAATTTTTTCCCTTTGCTCGTTCTTTTAACCTTTTATCACTGACAGTAGTTCCCGACCGCTGGGCTTCGAGATATGTCTGTTCAGTAATGCGCTGATAGTTGGTTCTCGGCGGAGACTTTGGTGGTTTCCTCAGGGCATCGATAGTGCGCTTTGCTTTCACCGGATCTACCTTCTCCTACGGAGGTGGATGTCTCTTTGCTTTCACCCCTTCAAAGAACTCCTTCACGTGGGTCCACACAATCGTATCGTTTTCCTCCTCGGTCCTCTCATACGGTAACTTCTCTAGATGCTTGAGAGGTGGACCGTATCTGTATTGCCTCCCGCCTCTGGTTGTGCTGCTAGACGCCGCAGCAGATGGAGCGACTGCGGCGTCTGTCTTCTTTCGTGCTTGCTTACGAGGCGGAGGAGAAGGAGTACGACGCGCCGGAGCAGCCGTGGCGGCGGCGGGTCTCTTTCGCCCTTGCTGGCGAGGCGGAGAAGGAGGAGGATGTTGGCTGCTCGGGAGCGCCGGCGCAGGCGGAGAAGGAGGCGGAGTGCCGCCACGCGCCGGAGAAGAAGGCGGAGTGCCGCCACGCGTACCCTGATCGTCACTCGCGGGAGGAGGAGGCGGTGGAGGAGGCGGAGTGCCCTGACTCGCCGGAGGAGGAGGAGGAGGCGGAGGCGTCCAGTTCGGAAGGTTGATGAGCTCCTTCCGCCATAGGCATGGAGTCTTCAGAGCAGAACCTAGCCTAGTCTCCCCTTCACTGGTAGGGTGGTCAAGCAGGAGGTCCTCAAATCCCTCTGTTATTTCATCCACCATCACCTTAGCATATCCTTCTGGAATCGGCCGGCAGTGATAAGTTGCTCCGGATCCAGTAGGATAAACAGAGCCAACAGCCGCCTTGACCTTCAAATTCATCCATCGTGGTATAATGTGGCAATGTTGAGACTCCGTGATAGCATCCACGGGATAGCTGGCAGGAGCCGTCAAGACATGCTCCGGCTAAAGCAGCTCGATGGAAGCCATGCTGCTTCTCCGCTGAGATGGCGGGGTAGCTTCGGGGGAAGCTTCGCCAGGTCGTTTGCAGCGATCTGCTGCTTCTCATTCCTCTTCTCGTTCCTCTAGCCCCATTACCATTTCGTGCAGCGCCTGCAGTTGGCCCTGCTCCAGTTTCTTCCTCCTTTCATGGGTTTTGTAACCCCCTGCGTCCGGAAAACCAACCTTCCACGGAATGGAGCCTGGCGTGCCTCGTGTCCGTCCAGGGTGCTCAGGATTCCTGAGGGCCATTGTGAACTCATCCTTCTCCCTGTCTGGAACGAACGTCCCTTGCTGCGCTGCATTGATATAGTGTCGAAGTTACTTGAGGGGTATTTGCAGTTGCTCGTCCGTCCAACGACACTCCCCTGATACAGGGTCCAAGGTTCCGCCAGCCCCGAAGAACCAAGTCCGGCGACGGTCTGGCCATCTCATTGTCTCTGGTTCGATCCCATTTACAAGTAGATCATTCTCCTCTTTGGACCACTTAGGCCGGGCATTGAGGTAGCCACCTGACCCCGTGCGATGGTGAAGCTTCTTCTTCGCAGCATTTTGCTTGTTCGTCACCGACATCTTCTTACTATTTTCCGATGTCTTATGGGCCACAAATGCGGGCCAGTGATCTTTGATCTTCTCATATTTGCCGATGAATTCTGGTGTCTTTTTTTCAACAAAATGGTTCAACTCTTTCCTCCACCTCCTGAATAGGGTTGCCATCTTCTTAAGAGCACAAGACTTGATTAATTGCTCTTTAACTGGCTTCTCCGGATCCTCCTCTGGCGGTAGGGTGAAACTTGCCTTCAACTGAGTCCAAAGATCTTCTTTCTGCATATCATTGACATAAGACACCTCAGGGTCGTCCTTAGGCTTATACCATTGCGGGATGCTGATCGGGATCTTGTCCCTAACAAGAACCCCGCACTGAGCAGAAAATGCGTTCTTCGTCCGGATGGGTTCAATCGGTTCGCCGTCGGGCGCGACTTCTATGGTCTCAAACCTTTCATCCGAGCTCAACTTTTTCTTCGGGCCTTGTCTCCTTACCGAAGTTGTGCTCGATCCGGAGGGCTAGAAATTAAAAGGAAGAAAGACGAGAGTAATTAATATGCGTACATATACCAAAACAATGGATGCATCAATTAACTAGTCAGCACGGGCTTGACTAATATATATATACCGGGCCAGACTCGGTTCGGTCACCGGAGCAGTCAGCACGGTCTCCTTCTTGTACCTCCATTGTGTCACCGGAGCCATCATGAACATAGCCATCTTCCTGTACCGGCATTAATGGGCCAAAGCCATCATGAACATAGCCTTCTTCTTCACCCAGTCCTTCCAGCTGACCATCGGTGTCGTTGAGATATGACGCAACTTCATCACTTCCTTGTGCCATCGGTGTCGTTGAGATATGACGCAACTTCATCACTTCCTGTTGCTTTGTCTCGGGAGTGCTCCATAGTTTCTGAAAATATTTACAACATGTCAATTATTATCCAAACATGGTACAGATGGATATATATATATATATATATATATATATATATATATATATATATATATTAGTGGCAAACATAGAACTAGCTAGCTAATCACAATAAGGAATCATGTTAGTGGCGTCGACGCTGCTTCTCTACGGTTTGGGATCGCCTCGACACAACGCTTCAAGGGTTTGGGGTGGCCTCGATGACAACGCTCTTTTAACTTGGTAAATTTGGGTGGCCTCGAGAGTTTTGGTCGAGCGAGAGAGCCGAGGGGGGTGCTGCCGTTGTATAGGTTATCACGGTCGAGAGGGGGTATATATATCGACCGCCTCGCATGTCGAACTTATCTCGAGGGGGCGGCGAGGGCGAAGGCGAGCAGCCTGACGGTGACTGACCCGATAAAACATAAGAAAACAAAGAATAAATAAAAAGAGGAGAAGAAGAAAGGAATAGAGGAGAAGATCGAAGAAAAAGAGAAGAAAAAAAAGAGGAGAAGAAGAATGGAATAGAGGAGAGGAAGAAAAAAAATAGAATTTTCTATTTTTTTTCTTCTTCTCCTCTTTTCCTTTCTTCTTCTCCTCTTCCTTTTCTTCTTTTTTGTTCTTCTTATTTATTTCTCCTCTATTCCTTTCTTTCTTTTTCTCCTCTTCTTTTTCTTCTTCTCCCTCGAGAAAGGAAAATAATTAAGGAAAAGGAAGAAAAGAGGAAGAAGGAAGAAGGAAGAAGAAGAAGAAAGGAATAGAGGAGAAGAAGTAATTAAGGAAAAGGAAGAAAAGAGGAAGAAGGAAGAAGGAAGAAGAAGAAGAAAGGAATAGAGGACAAGAAGAAAAAATAGAAAATCTATTTTTTCTTCTTCTCCTCTATTCCTTTCTTCTTCTCCTCTTCTTTTTCTTCTTTTTTCTTCTTCTTATTTATTTCTCCTCTTCTTTTCCTCTCCTCTTCTTCTTTCTTTCCTCTTCTTATTTTCTTCTTTCCTATCCTTCTTTTTCTAAAATTATAACTTTTGCATATATAAAACTTTTCTAAAATTGTAACTTCCTATATATGAACAAAAAACTTTCTATGAACAAAAAAACATTTTTAACATATATATTTAGAAAATTCTAGCCACATACATCACATACACATATACATTATAGCCACATACACATACACATCACATATGAACAAAAAAATAAGCTAATAAAAATAAAAAAACATATAGCAACATATGAACAAAAACATATAGCCACATACATACACATACATTATATATATATATATATATATGAAAATAAAATTAAACTAATAAAAAAACAGAGCCGGCCGGGCAGAGGGGCATGACAGCAGCGGTGGCGCCGGCGGGGCAGGGCAGGGGTGCAGGAGCGAGGCAAGGCAGGGGCACGAGGCAGGTGCTCACAGGGGGGTGGCGGCGCACGGCGGGCCGCGTCGGGGCGCGGGGAGCGGCGCCGGCATCGGGGCAGATGGCGTCGAGGGCGGCGGCAACAATGAGGTGGAGCAGCCTGACGGCGTCGGAGGCGGCGGCGACGACGAGGTGGAGCAGCCTGACGGCGTCGGAGGCGGCGGCGACGACGAGGTGGAGCAGCCTGATGGCTCGGCGGCGACGGCGACGAGGCAGAGCAGCGGGCGTCGGGCGGAGAAGAAAGGGGGATTTTGAAGAAACTGCTAAGTGCTAGTTATATATGAAGAGAATTGGTCCCGGTTCGTGAAACCAACCGGGACTAATGCCCCCATTAGTCCCGGTTGGTGCCACCAACCGGGACCAAAGGCCTCTTTTCAGCAGCCCAAAGGGCGGGAAGCGGCGGCCTTTGGTCCCGGTTGATGGCACCAACCGGGACTAATGCCCCCCCTTTAGTCCCGGTTGGTACCACCAACCGGGACCAAAGGACCCTATGCTGCCCGCGTCGGGGCCAAAGTTTAGTCCCACCTAGCTAGTTGAGAGGGGCGCGCAGTGGTTTATAAGCCCCACTGCCACACCCCTCTCGAGCTCCTCTCCACCGTAGGCTTGCGGGTCCATTTGCTACTACTTTGCCTGATGGGCCCTCTGGGCCTACTGCGGGCCTGAATCCTGGCCCATGGTAGGGTTTCTAGTCGGATTCAGGCCGTGGGGGCCAAGTAGGAGGCATTTTTTTTGTTTTCTTTCTAGCTTTATTTATTTTATTTTGTTTCTACTTACAACAAAATACTTATTGTTGCTATTTTTAATTATTTTCCAGTTTTTTTGTTTTGTTTTCTGTATTATTTATTTTATTTTTTTTCTTTATTTTTTAATTCTTTTTGCTTTTAGTTTTAGAAAAATTATAAACTTTCTGTTAGTGCCATTAGTTTTCAAATTTGAAAACAATTTTTTTGTTTTTTTGTTTTCTTTCTTGCTTTATTTATTTTATTTTGTTTCTACTTACAACAAAATACTTATGGTTGACATTTTTAATTATTATGAGGGCCGAACCATAAGACATTAAAGCATTTCAAATGAACTATGAAAAAGTTGAAAGTTGGGATGATATCATAAATTCACCCATATAGCATGTGCATACAAAACGGACAATGGTATCATACTCGTGTGTTACAAAGTTGGCATGGTATCATCATAATAGTTGCGGGAGAAAGTCTTCACTTTTTCTTCGCTTGTGTCATTTGCTTATTGCGCCGTAACCATGGATAATCTTCATCGCTTATCAGGATGCTGGGGTCAGCCTTGACTTTGAAGAGAGGAATTTCATGAAACTTTTCATAATCTTCAGACATGTCTGTCTTGCCCTCCACTCCCATGATGTCCCTTTTTCCTGAAAGAACTATGTGGCGCTTTGGCTCATCGTATGATGTATTCGCTTCCTTATCTTTTCTTTTTCTCGGTCTCTTAGACATGTCTTCACATAGATAACCTGTGCCACATCATTGGCTTGGACGAACGGTTCGTCAGTGTACCCAAGATTTTTCAGATCCACTGTTGTCATTCCGTACTGCGGGTCTACCTGTACCCCGCCTCCTGACAGATTGACCCATTTGCACTTAAACAAAGGGACCATAAAATCTTGTCCGTAGTCAAGTTCCCATATGTCCACTATGTAACCATAATATGTGTCCTTTCCCCTCTCGGTTGTTGCATCAAAGCGGACACCGCTGTTTTGGTTGGTGCTCTTATGATCTTGGTCAATCGTGTAAAATGTATTCCCATTTACCTCGTATCCTTTCCAAATCGTAATAGTCGAAGATGGTCCCCTGGACAACAAGTACAGCTCATCGCAAACAGTGTTGTCACCTCTGAGACGTGCTTCCAACCAACTGCTGAAAGTCCTAATGTGTTCACATGTAATCCAGTCGTCGCACTGCTCCGGGTGTTTGGAGCGCAGACTATTTTTGTGTTCATCGACATACGGGGTCACTAAGGTAGAGTTCTGTAGAACTGTGTAGCGTGCTTGAGACCAAGAATATCCGTCCCTGCATATTCTTTATTGCTTTGATCTTCTCTCCCAGCGAAACAAACTCGAAACACAAAATCGATGTGATGGCCACAGGTGTCGTCACACCTGTTAATATTCTTTATTGCTTTGATCCTCTCTTCGTTGCTGTTTAGGAGGGGCCTTACATGGTTATATATAACAGCCAGGACTTAAGTACGAGCTACCCTACCCGATTACAAGTTGAAGTAGGACTCAGACCATACACGTCCGTGTTTAACTCTAACATTCACCCCCTAAACACGACCTGCTTTTTAGTTTCGACCTGGATCCCAAATGCAACTACTCGTAAGCCTTGCCCTGGGCAAGGCTTCGTCATTCCTTGTAGAATCCTAGTCTCTGACTTTTTTATCGCCAGCTCATCCGTAGCTTGATGCCAAAGCTCCTCCTTGGTTGAGTCCTTAACCTTCACCTTTTGTTCGGTGTTTGGAAAACCGTCTTTGGGAACCTTGACGCGACAACTTTTGAACCCGAGCGAGACCAAACTTTGGTCTATCTTTGAGTTCCAAACTATTGGCACTTGCTTCAGCCCATAAAGTGCGTTCTTGAGATTGTACACATTCCCTTCTTTGTCGTTCTTCTCGTCGCCGAGAGGTTGTTCCACATACACTTCTTCTGTGATGTCACCATTTAGGAAAGCGGAAATGACATCCATATGATGAATCTTCCAAAACTCTTGTGCTTCCAAAGCTAGGAGCACCCTCACCATCTCGAGTCGAGCAACCGGTGCAAACACCTCCTCATAGTCAACTCCTTGACTTTGTACGTAGCCCTTTGCAACGATTCTTGCCTTGTACATCACAATGGAGCCCTTCGTGTCCTTCTCTAACTTGTATGCCGACTTCAAACCTGTGGCCTTTTGGTTGGGAGGTCGGGTTACCAAAGTCCACATGTCATTGCTCTCGATCACCTTCATCTCCTCATCCATGGCGTTCATCCAACTAGGACTTTTGCTCGCCTCTACGAAGTTCGCCGGCTCCTCAACTATGAGAAAACATAGTCCGGAGTAATCAAGAACAACTGGCTTTGCGTACTTGTAGACTCTCTTCAGGGTCTTGTAGCGACGAGGCCCGGAAGAATCCGTTGTGGCTTGGTAAGGAGGTGACATAAATTGTGTCGGCGCCGATGCACATGAGGAAGAAGGTTGAGTCCAGGGCGTGCTAGATGCCGGGTCATCGGCATCCGCGTCGTCGACATCCCTGTCGTCGGCGTTCTCGTCGTGACCAGGACCATTATCTTGGTTACCGTCGTCACTCTATGTGCCTCGTTGTCGATGTCATTGCCGGGATCTCCGTCCTTGTTGTGATCATTGTTGTCACTATCACCTTCTGAGCCATCCGTGTTGTCATAGTGTCGGCACCATGGTGATCATTGCCATTGCAGTCACCTAGGTTGGCCGTCTTGCCAACCACCTGGACGTTCTCCCCTGCGTCACCATCAGCTGGAAATTGAACTGTGAATATGCTAACGTTTGGAGCATCGTTGTCTGCCGCGCTCCAATTCCACGCTTGGTTTTCTTCAAACACGAGGTCGCATGAAATTTGTAGGCGCTTGGTTCGTGGATCGTACCAGCAGTATTCCTTTCAGCGGAACTCCTCTCGTATCTGATGAACACCATCTCGGTGCTACGATCAGCAACTTTGAGAGGTGCGGCTCCGCCTTCTTCACATGAGCCACGCACCTGAACGTCCGTAGATCATGCACATTCGGCTTCCGTCCGTAAATTGCTTCATACAGAGTCTTGCCGATCACCGCCTTCGTTGAAGCCTGGTTGAGAAGATAGGCCGCCATCAAGACAACTTCTCTTCAAAAAGTTCATGGCAAGTTCTTGCTCTTGACTAAACTCCTTGCCATGTCAACGCCGGTTCGATTGCGCCTTTCAACAACCCCCGTTCTGCTGCGGTGCATAAGAGTAAAATGAATGGGAAGATTCTGATGGGCCTATTATCTTAAAAGCATTTAAAAAATCTTATTGAATGGCATTGATCGAACACTTCCCAGCCCATACCACATGGGTTTTTCCATGTACCTCTTTGGAATTCCAAACTATGCATCACACAGGAACTCAATATCCCAAATACACTTGTGTTGAACTGTTGATCAGTTAGGCTGACAAGGAGCAAGAACCGATCAATATTGTGGTTCATCATTCATGGGTAATAAAGGGTGCTTCAGGGTTAACTACAATAGGTAATTTAATTGGCCCAAAGTGAGACCAATTAGTGGTGACACTACTACCAAGAGGGCTATATCATAAATTGGCCCATATTTTGGCCTTTCAGTTGTTTCATCCACATCACTAGCATGCCCAAATTATAGACCGTTCATAATGAGAACAACACCGGTGCGAACATAGCCCTAGCCCGGTACTCATTCCCTCATTACATACACTCCCTCAAAGCCGTAATAGTAACAGCCAACCACTACAAATCATCCCCTTCTCTAGCGCCTCTATTGAGCCAGCAACTACACTTCTCTCCCACCCGTTCTCGAACTTCTCCGCCCGGCCATACGCAGTACACTCCCTTGTATGTCTTTTCTGTGCACCGCTACTACTACTCCTCTCAAAACATGCAACTCGAGCACCGTCCTCGAGCAACACTGTCGAGATAGCGTCGACATGTGCTGGCTCAGGCCCACCCCATGGCATGTTTTTTTCTTTATCACTCAAAGATGTGTGTGCATCGGTGGTTTGTTATCCTTCACTGTCCCCAGCCCGGTGAGGGACGCCAAGCCCATGAGTGGTGAAGGTTTTGGGCTCATCGTTGGAGGGTTCTTTTTCTAGCATTGTGACTACAAGGATTTCTATTATTACAATGAAAACATTTCAACGAAAAAAAATTGTTTGTTGTGCTCCACTTTATTTCTAAAGAAACATTGTAATAAATAGAGTGAATTTCACTTTTTACCCCATATTTATACATTTGTGACACTAATTACCCCTTCGAGTGAAAATTCGTCTAGAATACCCCTTTTGAAATCTTTGGACCCTTGTTTTTTGATGCGTGTCCATCAGGTAAGGTGTGAGGTGACGCCCTGTATCCAAAAACATGTGGACGGCCACAAGGAGTGGAACAGGTAGACAAGAGAAGCTTGGACAAGATCGCCAATGATGCCCTCCGATCCTTACAGTTTTTTTTACAAATCAATGACGCAACATGCCGATCCTATCGACCATAAACAAACAAAATGTAAAACTGGGGTAAAACCGTGTTAAAAGTCTCCAAAATCTGACATTTCGATAAAAGTTCCGCTAAATAGGATAATATGTGTCACAAATGTACAACTACAAGGTAAAAAATGGAATTCACTCTAATAAATAAAAGATTGGCATCACAGTCAAAAAATATGGCATTAGAGAGGCCGGCACAAAGACCCTCATACATTGATTATTTAGAGAGAAACGATTTGGTTTAGCAAGAACCGGGATGATCTCGAATTTTCTCTCCTCTGAGTTTAGTCATGTACGCAAGGAACTACGCAAACAGAACCAAGAGCTGCCACTGAACAAAAATGATTTATTAAAAGAGTATGAAAAAGTGTTACACTCAATATTTTTCTTTTCTTTTTAGATAGGCCGTCATAAAACCATGCCAATGAAAAAAAAACCAAAATTTTAAGAAGCATGCTAAGCCTCTTAGTGGCGGCTCGGCGAAAAGCTATGGAACGCTATAGCGAACCTATAGTATGCTAAGCCCCATTTAGTGTATCTCCATAAGCCAATAAAAATGTAAATATAACAGAGGCATGCATCAATTTAACATATACTTCGCAATTTACATGTATCGACTAGCATCCAACCAAATAAATAGAACAATGACATTGTGTAGTTCTTAGTAGTACATACTCCCTCTGTACCATAATATAGAACTTTTTTGACACTTGTGTAGTGTCAATAAATGTCTTACATTATGGGAGGGAGGGAGTAGTTCATTACACAATGGAAGCAAGTCATAATGCAAAGAACTACCTGCGATTTTCACTATACGACTCCACCTTCCTCTCAGCCCGTACATACTCTCAGTAAAAAATAGCGTAGATGTAGAGCATTATTGGCCTAGAGAAGAGCCAATGTGTAGTGAGAGGTATTGCTGACCAGGCTGGATTCGGAGGTCAGCTGAGAATAGGACACCCTATTATTACTTGCGTCGAGAGTTGCCATGTTTGCTATGAATAGGGCACGAATTTGGTAGAGAAGCTGGAAGCTGGTGGGATTGCTAACCCGAAGGAGAAGGAAGAACAGGCCGTCTCCTGTTCCGGATGTCACCCTCATCCGTTCCAGGCCCTCTGCTTCTCCCTAGCGACGGCGTGCGAGTAAGAGGAGAAGGCGTCGGAGACGGAACCCAGCCGCCACCCCGCCTGCTTTCGACAGCCACTCTGCCCAGCCGTCGCCACTTCTCTCGGGCGCGAGCACGCCGACGCGCAGCCGCCAATCCACCGCATCCATCTCCTCTCGCCGGATATCCCAGCGGAGCGGCCTTGCCGACGTCAAGCTATCACCTTCCTCTCGTCCTGGGCTCATTCTCCCAGGTCCGGATATACCGCTGGGCTGCCAGCCCCTGTAGCGGGGATGATTATTTTTTGAGGCCGATCGAGGGTGCCGTACATGTGGCATGAAAAAAAACTTCAAAAAACTAAAACATGCCATCCAAACAGAAAGTTGCCATTCTCGGATAACTAGATTTTCCATAAAAAAGTTGGACGAGTGTACGTAGCGGCCGGCTGCTCGCTGGCCTGCGCGAGCGGCCGGCCTAAAACATAAATTTTTTATCCCTTAGCGCACTATTTAGGGATTACCAGGCATACATGTGTGTAGTTTTTGTCGACTAGCCCATGTCTCTTTTAGCATTTAAAGCATTCACACAAGTCACATCCATTGGAAAAAAAAAATCACATATGCATTTGTTTCGGTTTTCAAATTTTGAAAAAGCTATATCTTCCAAACCGCGCGTCAAAATTCAGATCTGTCTTCACCATTGAATTCCTGTGCAAAACAAAGATATTGCCTTGCCAGGGGCCCTAATTAGTTGCATCTAAAGAGCCATGTCAAATCTTGCTAGTCTATAGGCAACATGTTTGTCGTTCTTTTGAAGTTGTTCCTGTAAACTACTCCTACATAGTAAAGTTTAATTGAAAACTATCGGATTATAAATGCAGGAGTATATGTTGAGAACTGTCACTGCACAAATAACTAATTTCCATATTCCCCTGTTTTTTCGGAAAACTGCAGGCACACTTTTAGCTGAGATTATATATGTATATAGAGAGAGATTTGTAGTATTAAAATATGCATACTAATTTCTATCAACATATATTTATTTGAAGTTTAAAAAGAAATACCACACATTATTCCGGCGGAAAAGGTATAAAAGCAAATACATGGATTTAAGGGGCTTACTTTTTGTTCTTGAAAAAAAAGGAGGCTTACTTTTTGTTGTTATAGTTTTCGTTGGGCCTGAATTTTTTTTAAATGTAGCCTACAAATCAACATATTATTGAAAAAATTATAGATACATAGAAATGTTTACGATACTCCAGAATAAATGAATTCAAATTTTTTGATAGATAAAGACGACAAGTACAGCATGTACTACCTTCCCAAGCGTTGCAGATTTACATTTTTGGTCTCACTCACCGTCGTCTGTGCTGACCACACGAGCATGGCTCGTGTCTTGATTGGTTACCGATGGAAACATGTTATGCACCAAAGATTTCACGAAGCTAGCGGGGAAGACAAATTAGCCCTTCATTGTTAGAAAATATTTTTGTTGCATTACTGGGCTAAGTTACCGGGAAAAGTATGATTCATTAGAGCAACTCTAGCAGATCCCGCATCCTGCCTCGGCCGACAAAATAACCGCCAAATTGCGGGTCGGGACCAGAAAAGCAGCCCGAGCAGACCCCGCATCCTGGCCCGGTCCGCAAATTATTTTTGGAGGGCGCGGAAAATCTTCTCCCCCAACCTCCATCTTCACGGGTTGGGAGGCCGATCCGAGCTGAACCCCCACCCGGCGCGAGATTTGGCGGGAGGGACATTTTCGCGCGCCCTTTCCCGCTCCCCGCACCCTCCACCACCATTGCCCCCTCCGCAAGCTCCGGTTCCTCCTCTCAGGCCGTTCCTCGCTGCCATGGACGCTCCCGTGCTGTCCCCCGTCACCGTCAAGGTCGCGCATGCTCCTTCCCCTCGGGCGGATCTCGTCGCCGGCCATGTTGCCCCCGCCGCCGTCGCCCAAACACCGGCCCGCAAGCGGCAGGGCAACGTGGTTGTGCAGGGCGGGAATCTGGCTGCCCCCGTCACGACGGCCCGCGCTCCGGGCACCAACTTCAACCTCTCACTCCAGGCCACCTCTCGCTCCGGGCGCAAGACCGTAGGCGTAAAGCGGAGGAAGGTTTCGGCTAAAAGAAAGCCACCTTCTTCAACCTCTCACTCCATCCCCCCACGAGGAGGTGCTCCGGCGATGCCGTTCAACGGTTCCGCTCCCCCCGCGAGCGAGGTGTTCGACGAAATGGCTGCAAGGTATGCCTCTTCGGTCTAGTGATTCCCTTCTATTTTCGCCATTAGTGTCGATGGCTCGTGACTTGTTATCGTTCTCTATAGCGGTGCTTCGAACAATGCAACAACCGAGTTCGTGAGCTTGTTGCATACGAACGCGGTTGACATTGATCAAGCCCCTTTCAAACCATTCGACTACAATTAAACGGACGGCGGTGTGGATGATCATGGTTGTGCGGACAAATTGGAGGAGATCGAAGCGGAAACGTTTGAGGAATCGCAATCAAAGAGTGGGAAGAGCCAAAGATCGAAGCAAGAAAAGTGGCAAATGCTCAAGGAAGAGGGGCTCCGCAAAGCTGCCATTGAGGAGAGAAAAGCACGCGCCTCCGAGAACAAATCGATGTCATTGTTGCTCGCCGAAGAGAACAAGATCATGTCAATGAACCGCAATGACATGAACGACCTCACCAAAACATGGCATGATATGGCAAGGAGAGAGATCTTGAAGAGAAGAATGGTAGCTTCGGCCGGTCCGTGTTCAAGTTCTGGTGATGTTTTCTCTGCTCCATATGATGGCAATGTGGATGATTTCGGTGCGGGACTTGCAACAAGCGAGGGAGGTGGATTCGGTGGCGCCAATGAACTTCAATTCGGTGGAGGTGGATTCCATGACGCGGAGTGAAGATCGACCCCCAAGATGATGCCGAACATGGTCGCAAACCTTTTGCATGCGCTCTTTTGCATTATGAACTTCCATTTTATTTGCGCGCAAACTGTTTATGTGGTATGAATTTGAACTTGTTTGCCAAACCTATGTCAAATGCGAGATTTGCAGTTTTTATGTTTGCGGGTCTTCGCGGTGGTGCCTGAGCAGAACCCGTTTGGGGGGTCTGCATCTGTGCCAGCCCGCGCCGGCACGCAAAAATGGTTTTGCGCGAACTGCAAACGAGTTTTACGGGTCGGCGGGATACGGGGTCTGCTAGAGTTGCTCTTAGAGGGCAACAAGTCCATAGCAATGGCACGGTCCATAGCAACCACGACTCAATCCAGATATGCACCCCCCATGCTTTCAGATGTCTCTGAGTCCCCTCTTGGTGCTCATTGTATCCCTATTTTCCCTTGTCCCGATTCATTTGTGTTGTTTTTCTGCGTACTAATATGGTCTGAGGAGATGAACAGGCAGGAGCTACAGTGCTAGATTCAGCAAACACGTAGTACTCCTTAGGGTTTGTCGTCCAGGGATATGTCTTGCTATATCAGCAGGGAGGGCATGTCTTTTATATAAGGGCCTCTATAAGAAACATTACACGAAAGAAAAGGCTGACAAACGCAATAGATATCCATGGACAGCAAACAAATATTCAATATTACATTTTCTAGTGTCAAAGAGTAAGAAGGCTCAACACCCATCTACTTTCGGTTCGCAAATTTAGCGATGTTGCATCTACCAAAAACAGGATAATTTAATGACACGAGTAGAATGAATAAATGAGGTAATAAGTTACTTAGCACTGGATTTGTCGGGTGATTCTACAGCATATTAACTCTAGATTAGCTTTGTTCAATATAAAATCTCTGGATCAGGTATTTGCAAAAAAAAAAACTCTGAATTAGCTAAGTGAACATGATTTACTTTGGGCTAAAAAAATGGGATGGCACATCCAAAAATAAAGGAGGAGAAATGAAAACATGGCACATTTGTTTTCCAAGGGAGGGTGCATATTTCGGTCATGGATTGATGCCCAAGAGTAAAATAAATAGGTAGATTCAGATGGGCCATCAGAATTGCAAGGAGGTCCAACCGAGTAGAATGAGGTGGCTAGAAGCGACTGAACCTGAAATGCCCGATGCTCGTTCCATTCACTGAAGGGTCCGATGGCGGGTTTTTCGTTCGTTCGATCGGCCTACAGGGTGAGGTGTGACAGATGAAGCTATAGCGAAATAGAGAACACTAGATTTTTGTAAGTATATTATAGATTAGAGATTAGAGAAGAGATGAATGGAGGTTTGTACATATAATTTCTTGTTCGAGGTCTTTGCATAAAAAGGTTAATGTGGGCTCACAGGCTTAACTTTTTTCCCCTTACGCTTCATTTGGATGTCTCCATTGGGAGCCTCTGAATTGCATTGAATCCAATACCAAATCAACCTTTCTATTGCAATGGGCTCCAATACCAATATAGATGTTTGGATGTACAAAATATTGCGGGTTGGAATTAGATAAGCAAGCAATACCAATATTACGTTTGGATGCCATACAATTGAATTGACGGTGTGCATGAGTTGTGCCCTGAATGGGGCCGGCCAAGCAGCCGTGAGGAGCACAGGATGCAGCCCTCCCCGACGATTAGCCGGCCATCCACGACCGGGATGGAGTGATGTCGGCGAGCGTGATGGGCCAATTCTCGTGCAGGTGCAGCTCCTCGTGTATGGGAAACTCCGACAGTCGTGGGAAGAGACCGACTAAGCGGTATGTTTTACGGGGATGCTTATTTCAGCAAGATTCGAAGCGGGATGGCTCTGTATTGTGGACGGGCACTTCACATGAGAGGTAATTCGGCCAGCTTTTTCGCTTCATTTCAGTCCGGAAATTCGGCGTCCAACCAAACATATGAATTGAAATTTAGGAATACCAATTCAGATTCCAGGCCTCCAATGGAGACATCCAAATGCAGTGTTAGAGTAATATGCGATGCAACTGCCAACTACTTTTATTTTATCTTTTCCAACATACCATGTGTTATGAGATCATAGTCTTTCACCCAGGACCCGCAAAAAAAAGGCTGCCACGCTGAGTAAAGGCACACTTTCCGACAAAACCGTCACTACCTGCTGAAAAGTCCTCGCTGGCCCTATGCCGACGCCAAGAGAGCCAAAGGCCACCCACGCCTAAGTTAAAAACGACAAGAACCTGATAGGTCATCACCGCCTTTCTTGCTGTCTCTACGTTTGCCTCTCACTCCCTCACGCTTTTGAGGTCAAACTAACAATGTGCTCGATCAGTGATGGTGACACAAACATCATGAGAGAGCGAGATAGCGAGACAGTATTAAATCTGTCAAAAACTCAAAACTCTCCTTATAGTATGTTCTTATGCTCTGTTAAGGCATCACCAACAGATTGTCCAGACAGTTGTCTACATGAGACATACACTATGAGGAAAAAAATGCTCTCTAGCAAATTGTCTATACAATGGTCTACCGCTCGACGTTTTCTAAATATGGGTGGACATTGCCTAAATGTGGACAATTCGTAGACATTGCCAAAATATGCACTATGTAGACAATCTGCTAGAGAGCGTTTTTGCATTGCCAAAATATTATCTACATTTTGTACACACAGCCATTTTAATGGTTAAGATGGTAGTCAAATATAGGAGATATAATATAGGCAATCTGTATATTGACAATCTGCTAGAAAACTGGTTGTGTAAATAAAACTATCTATTTAGACCATTGTCTATATGGACATATACACAATCAAACATACAAAAGTTGCTGCAGATGCTCTTAGATACTCAAAATTATCTTTCGTAAATGTAAGTGAGAGCTTTAGGGCAGGCATAGAAGAAAAAAAAACCGAGAGATTAGTTTTCTTTTTTCCAAGCTCCCTCCATCCTAACTCGCACTGGCAACCTCGGCATCCGCGGCTAGCAAGCACGCAAGCACGTGAATGGCCGACTGCCTACCTAAGTCCTTAATCTACATTGGGTAGCTTTTCTTCCCGCAACTCGTCTAAAATCAGGCGAATCTTCTCGATGAAAAGGACAAACACGTACATGCTCTGCTGGTAGCCCCGAGTTCATCCAAACAACCGGCAGCAAACATAATCCTAATTATTATTCCCTAATGCATCGGATGAATCACCACCACAGGTTAATTTCTTGCTTTATTCCTGGCAACCTACTCCTACAGATGGGTTGATGGTAGTCACTTAGCTTTGTGTTTTGTCTAGAGGACGCATCCATAGCTAAATTTACACACGCTAAAACTAACGGAGATTGAAGATAAACCGATGAATCTCATTAAATTACTTTGACACTACAGTTACAAAGATAACACTGCAGGGTCGCAAGTGGACAGTGCACGTGAAGAGCTAGCTACGCTGATAGCAAAGGCTCCTCACGGATCCCATCTCGGCCATGCTCGAACCTGGCCGATGCCTTCTTCCTGTCATTAGATGCCAAATGGAAAGCGGCCGTGGGGGCCAACTAACGCGTGACCTCAGTGTCACCAGGGCAGTAAGATAGCGGTACAAACCGCAAGTAGTACCATCGAAGCGGTAAAAAGCGTGCCACTCCACCTCCCTCACTCGCGTCGCCCCAGGGGGCGGCACGGGCAATTCATATCTCAGCCGCCGCCACCCCGCTCCCTCCACCTCCGTCCCCTATCGCCGCCAGAGGAATCCCCCGGGCTAAGCCTGCGTGGCTTACGGCGGCGGTGGACCTTCATCTCCTCGTGTGGCGTGTGGCGGTGAGGGCCTTCCATTCCCATGCGACCGGATCTCTGGCTGCTGTAGATCGGCGGCCCTGGACAGCGAGGTGCACTCGGCGGAGAGGGATGCTGGGGCGGCGGCCTCGGTCTTCATCAGCGACCTTGGCGACCAGTGTGGCCGCGAGGGCGGCACGGCGGTTTGTTGTTGGGAGCCGGCGGGCGATGGCGTGAGGGCCATTGTTCTGCCTAATAAAGGCGGCGGTCCTATGGTTCTTCTCACGTCAGGACGAAGATCTGCTTGATGCTTGTCCTCCTTGATCTGACCGGAGTGTCAAGTTTCAGAAGACTCCGCCGGCGAACTCCCATGGGCGCTTCATGCTTGGAGATTGTTGGATCGAACGGGATTCTGTCGTGTGTACCCATGTTTTTTCCGACCATTTGGTTTCTGGAGGGAGCGGCCCGAAGCTCTGCTACTTGTTGCCACCATTGGATATGTCTTTTCGTTTCATGATGAAGTCTGAGGACTAGCAAAGGTGGTTCGAGTCTTTGCGGTAACGAAGAATTTGCTTGGTGTTTCGGGACTCGTAGCAGCGGCATGCAAGTGGGGGTGACAACACAGGAGAAGTTCAAGGTCTTACCCTTCAGGGTGAAAATCCAAGGTCTGGCCTTAATTGGTTGTGCCTGACAATGGCCTTTTTGAAGACATTGTTTTGAGGGCGAGGACTTCCTTCAGGGTGAAAACCTATGATCTATGATCGGGCGACGACGGCGCTTGTGCACTATTTCCTTCTTGAAGGCGTCGCTTTTGGAGAATTTGGACTTCGGGTGTTGTCTTGGTGGTGTTTGTACTGCTGCTTCAAGGACTAGATCAGTGTAGCCGGACTTTTCTTTTTTTAGCTTCTTCTTATTTAATTTTTTTGGCAGTGTGCATTCGTAGTGCCAGTAGGGTACTGCGTTGTTGCAGAGGCTAGATGTAGTTGGTATCTTCGCCATATTAATATATTCCTTTTATCGAAAAAAAGTGTGGTGCTCTGTGTCATTTGATCGACCGTGCATGGTACGCCAGGACAACAGTGCGTGAATCGTTCTGACTTTGAACATGCACGAAGGCCTCAGCGAGCAAACGAGATAGTACAGCGCAAAACAATTATACTCTTTTCAACAGGGAAAAATAATAATCCGCTGGTTTCAAGACAGCAGTCAATGGTCTTGGTTGGTCGATGCATCGTTCATTAGATACCAGAAAGTTAATTAAGCTATGGGATCACATGCCCTGCACTTGGGTCATGTCTTGAAAGTTTATTAATTCCTTTGCAGAGTGGCAAGGCCAGAGGCTTTAGGCTGATAATCATCAGGAGATGATGAAGCTAAACTGTGAAGGACAGATGAAGCTAATAAAGTGTGCTGGCTGCGCATTATGAAGGTCGACCCACAAAGTGGAGAATAGAAAATTCTGTTGTGGAGTTCCAGCTGCATACAGTGCACTTTCTGGCGCAGTTCTTCTTTGGACCCAAGAAAGAAAAAGAGGAGAACCTTCTACATTCACAAAGGCGCTAGTAGCAAGGAAATTTTTCAGGTCATGCATCTATGAGAACCGAGAAGAGGAGTAATAATTCAAGAAGCCTGGTAACAGGTACCAGTACTCCTAGTACCAATAATTTCTCGACGTCTAATCAGAGGCAAGGAATAGGGGCGCCCAGAAGTTATCAAGTATTATTAGTTTGATTACCCTGCAACCGGAAGCACTGCACTCGTTGTCCTCTAGCTGAAGAATCATCAGTCAAGCTAGTCGGAGATGGGCGGCTCGGGAGCTCGCCCTAGCATCTACAAACGCAAAGTAGTACCGCGCCACGGAGTTCCAGTGGCAAGGTTTAAAACTGTCAACGCAATGGAAGACTATCGGTGAGTAGCTTTTCGAAGCGATAGCCAGTGGGACTCATGACTTCTGGGTAGTTGATCGCCACGCCGAAAACTTCCGAGCAGACGGTGCACGAGCTACGTTTGATGGGTTTCCCGATGCCTTCTATTCCAAGCAGCATTGCACAGATCTAACTCTCATAATTGATTTTTGTTTCTCCTTTTATCTCTAGTCTAGTTTATCGATAAAACAACACTGACAAAAGCTATTTTTACCAACCGGACGAGAGCTACATCAAGCAGGGGTTGTGGTAAGTGTAATGCATACATGCAATGTGAATATATAGAGCCAACGAAGGAGACAACAACGTGCTTTAAACAACGGTATGCTGGCGGCCCAGTACATAATGCGCCACATATTAAGATCATATATTTTCCTGATTAAAAAGAAAGAAATGACTCTTACCATCGGTGTTGTTTAATTCGATCGCAATAAATCCTTGTGGTCTCTATAATTCGAATATTTCAAAAACACCAAAATAGAAAAATGCCTTCACGGGATGCTCTGCCAAAAAACATCCGGATTAAATTTACCAGAGTGGCAACTCCCTCGCGGTGCCGGCCGTTGCTCCTCCTCTTGAACCGTCGCCACCTGCAAGGCCCGCGAGCGCATCACCCGTGTGTGTAGGCACATTTGGCACCTCGCGCGTAAAAGCCGGCATGACAGGCCAAACTGTATTATGTGGCCATAGAGAGCCTGGCCGAGATCTCCATAGAATATGAAGGGGGCATCCGACAAGCCAGTAGTGGCCTTGCTAGGGACACGCTTTTGGGTGAAGGTGGCTAACGATGCCTTTACGGACTTTCTCCTCACACACCTCCAGCGTTAACTCGTGCTCTAGTTCAGGACCATTGCCGACGCCTGGGAGGGTCGAATCAACTAGCTCGACTACCCCACCAACGGGCGACATCCAATTGGGCATATGTTTTGATACATCTCAGACGTATCTATAATTGTGAATGTTTGATTCCTATTATTCTGTAAGTTTGTAATATCATTTAAGCTTTTTGAGGAAATTCAGTCGAGGTCATGTTTTCTACTTTTTTAAAAAGCAAATTGAGAACTCATGATACGAAAGCACCAACAAATTCCGACAAAAACTAGTGGGATTTTTGCATCGAAAGAGGACCAGGGGACCAAGGACAGCACCTAGAGGGGCCCATAGGGCCTAGGTGCTATTGCGCCAGGTAAGACAGTCGGACGCCGGTCTGCTTCACCTCGCCATCGCATCTTCAGGCCGAAGGGCGGACATATCTTTACCTCCTGGACATGGAGCCTTACAGGAGGCAACATTTCTTCATCACGGAGTCGCGACATGGAATCTCCGACGTCTTCAGTACCAAGTGTTGTAGTTCCCGGAAAATGGTGAGGCCCTTTGCGTGGTGGAGAAACTTTGACCCCGATTGCACTTTCCATCTTGCTTCGAGGGTCTTGTCTATAAAAGACACAGAATAGTCTGTCACTTTCGTTTAGTTTATGGTCCTATTGTAATCTTATACATGCTTGCACTGTTGAATTAATGCAGGTTCAGGTTCCTTCTAGTACATCTCTTTCGCCAAAAATATGTAGGCACCATCATAAGGTGGACGCCTAGGGAATGCCTAGGCCCTATGATCACCCCCTCGGGGTGGCTTTTGTTCCCGATGCCTTATATTCTTTCCAAACCTACTTCAAATAAGATCACATTTTCCCAGCGCAGCAACTTCGCTATTCCGAGACGATATTCGTTTTGAGCCTTGTTCTGTAACTCTGTCTGACGTTGAATTCTTCTCCATCATCACCAACATATATCCTCATGCTCCAAGATAAGTTGTGACTAGTCCACCCCCTGCACTTCGGGTTCATTGTAGTGGCCAAGATGTAATCTGTCTTCTTTGATGTTGAATACAATATACATATGAGCTACCCTATATGATTATAGTTAATCTGAAGTAATGTTTCACTACTAGGGAAAACCCTAGCAGTAGCGCTGGTTTTGTGCTCACTAGTAGCACGGGTAGGCGCGCTACTAATAAGGCGCTACAACTATTGCTTAGCAGTAACGCGTGCCGGCGCGCGCTACTGCTAGGACAAATAGCTGCAGCGTTTGTTCAACCCCACGCTACTGCTAATGAAACTAGTGGCAGCGCGTTTTCCCTCCATCACTACTAGTATTCATTTTTTATTTTTTATTTTCAGTGTATTTATGCGGTTTTCTCTCCATCGTACAAATATTGGTACATTACCAGTTATAAGGTTTACATCATTATGTCGATAATAGTGTGTCAAATGAAGGTGGATTAGGTTCAAGTGGAGGCAATATGTGGTGCATGTCAAAAGTATACTACTAATCCAAACTTGATCTAGTTTGGACTAGTAGTACTTTCGATGTGCACCACATATTGCCTCCACTTAAATCTAATCCGCCAGCACAATCTATTTAATCATCATCATAGTCATTATCACCAACAATATTTATTTAATCACCACTAACACTAGCTAATAATAATCATCATAGTAATTACCACCAACACTAGCTATTTTATCATCATAGTAATAGTGTAGCATATCATGATCTTCAAACTCATTTCTAGCTAGCTAATCACTCCTGCTGCTCTCTCGCAGGTAAAATAACATAAAACATGTATAGCTCTCCTCCTTGATCAAGTTGGAGCATGCAGATGAATATGTCTCCTAATCGTGGGTAGCGCATCTGTTTGCTGCCCCATAGTACTTCTCTGCGTTCACCATCACATATTTGGTCCAGTCTTGCACTATTAAGCATCCGTCGCTAATCTTGAATGCACTAAAGTAATCTGTAGGATATCTTGGCCGTAAGCTAATAATACTCATGGTACCTTTAGTCTCGATCCCATAAGGCACAACATTCATCGGAACTCCCTGTTGAAGAACATCGTATGGTAACATACTTAGCAATGAAGTTTAGCTGGACAAACATTAAAAATCTTACCATCCTTCCTAAATAGATGTGACCGTAGTTCATTACGAACACTATTGGTCGCACATTTTCAGTACTAACATTTCTAAATCCAGGAAGAAAATTTGTCTTGACAGTATCAAGATCCGCAAGCCATGAAACATAATGACTAAGCTCCTCGCAGTTGAGTTCAGCCCCGGCACAGTATACGGTCCTATCTACCAAGCGCTGGACATGTTTGCTTGCACCGAAGTAAGCTATCAATAGAAATTAATTGTCAACTATTTTCGAATAAAAAATATCAAAGACATAAATATGGTTGAGAAACTCACATTTTGATATACCTGGAGGCGTCTGCACATCGACCCAGATGTCGGTATTACCTTCAATATCATCTTCCGGACGAATATCAAAGGTGATAATCATATCAGGCTCAAATGCATAAGTCTTGCATAGTGCTCGTCATGTTTTGCATCCAAAATAGGTGTAGTCGTCTGAATTGTATGATTTTGCGTGGAAAATATAACCATGCTCGGTCTTCAAGTAAAATTTCTTTACCTCCATAGTACGACTGCAACCTATCTTATCCAATACAAAAACTCTTGCATGGCAGGGGATATGCTAGTAGGATAGTAAAAACAAATTATAAGTTGAAGCAAATGAAGCATATGTCATGCTTAATTACGAAAAAAGACTTGTCGTTCTGATTTACTGTATCCACTTCGAAGTTCTCGTCCAGCTTGATGCTGAAGCGCCTATCATCATCTAGGAAGATTTCGTCGCACAGGCCGCGCTCGTATTCGCAGTATTTGCAAATACCAAAATCCTTTTCGTCGTCAGACATTTCCTATGTTCATAGTTAAAACATTAATTGAAAATCGATCGAAGACAACTACCAGGATACTCAACACACAAATCCGGGGCGCTCGATATTTCCTACATATTCTGGCACAAGTCATGCCAAAATTCACGGAAATATCCAGCATGACCTTTGCTAAAATAGGACATATCGAGCGCATGAAATTTGCCGGAACAGAAATTAATCAACACTCCGGCAAAACATAGGCCACTCGGAGGTGTAACCTGCAAACATGACCGGCCACTTGGGCAAGCACATATCCTATTTGAGCAACAGAAGATATACATTTCAAAATATCTTATAGGACTCAAATTAGCATGCATTGAATAAGCAAGAGTAAATCATCTCATGCGTGTTCGTACATCGTCGAATATTATCTTTAATACACCCCGAATAGTGTCATACATATAACATCACTAATACAACTAAAACCCTAGCACACGACGGATATCGACGTGGGCGGTGAACACCCACAGAGAAGGAACCATCACGGGATCATAGCTCCAGTGAGATCCCTGGAGAACCTGCCAGGTATTAGAGAACTTGTGCTCCAACGCAAACAAGTAGCGACGGACGTGCGCGTCCTCCTCACTGACACGGTGACGCACCACCTCCGCGGGGTCCTCGAGCCTCTGGACTATCACTGGCCCACGCGACCGCCACCAAAGAAGGTTCGGGTCAACGACAGGCTGGCTCCTCACCAACCTGCGCCCCGCGGTAGGTAGCGCCTCCCGGTACCACCCCGGCGGAGCCCAGTCCCGGACATGGCCCATCTGGTCAAGCAGGTGTCCTCTTCCGTCGACTCGACGACGAGGATGCGGGATAGGCATCGTCCACGTCGATGCGGGAAAAATTGCTTTAACTAAAACAATAGCAACTAGTTCTTACTAACTAGTTCTATTAATTCAATTAGTTCTTACTGAAAATAAACTTACTATAAATAAAAATAAACTAGTACCTAGCTAATTAGTACCTAGTTCTTACAAAACTAATTACTACTCCTTCCGTCCGAAAATACTTGTCGAAGGAATGAATGTATCTAGACGCAATTTCGTTCTAGATACACCCATTTTCATCCATTTCTCCGACAAGTATTTCCAGACGGAGGGAGTACCTAGGAACTACTACCCTAATTACCCTATAGGTATCCATTTTTTAACTAGGGTTCGTACTACCTAAATAAATAGGGTTAATACTAATTGCAATTAACTAACTAGCACTAAAAATATCCTAGGGTTCATACTATAGCACTAAATAGCTAGGTTTCATACTAAGCAAACAAGAGGGGTCGAAAGGGGAGAATGCTTACAGAGGGCGGCCGGGGAGAGAGATGGGGTCGGGGGAGACGGCGGCACCGAGGAACAGCGAGGAAGGGTCGGGGGAGACGGCGGCGAGGCGGGGTCGGGG
>NC_041385.1:788352755-788363952 GCF_002162155.2 Triticum dicoccoides | reverse complement strand
GGGTCGAGGGAGACGGCGGCGAGGCGGTTCGAGGGAGAGGACGATGAGGCGGAGTCGGGCGAGACGGCGGCGAGGCAGGGTCGGGGGATACGGCCGCGAGGCGGGGTCGGGGAGACGGCGGCGAGACGGCGGCGAGGCGGAGGCGACAAGGGGGAGAAGAGAGAGTGGGGAATTGGGGGAGGAAGCAGAGGAGAGGGAATCAGGCTGCGCGGGGGGTTAGGAGAGAATAGCTTTAACAGTAGCGTGGGGAGGAAAAATGTGCTGCTGCTAAACTCCGTAGTAGTAGCACCGTTTCTAGAAGGACGCTACTACTATACCTAGCACGTCGGGACCGGTGTGGCAATTGTAGTAGTAGCGTGTTCTGTTCCTACCGCGCTACTGCTAAGGGGGTAACAGTAGCACGGTTTCCCCGGACGCGCTACTGCTAAGTAGCAGCAGCGCCTCATTTTAACAAGCGCTACTGGTAAGATTCTGTGTATAAGGTTTTCCCTAGTAGTGTTTATCGGTGATGTTTATCATGTAATAAAATAATTCTTTATGTTCAGATTTATGTGTGCCTTTATGGTTGGTTTCTAGATGTATATTTCTCTCCGGCTGCTTGTTTACTCATGACTAATATAATTTTTAGCCAGTAGGGGTGTGTGGATCCAAACCTTTGTCATTGAAGTAATCATATTTGGAACAAATATTGAGATCATTGAGGTAGTAAAAGCTTTTCTATCTCCAAAATTCTAAATGAAAGATCTTAGAGTTGTTGATGTTATCTTGAACACCAACATTTTGAGAGGTGATGATGGTGGGATAACTCTGTTGCCATCTCACTAAGTTGAGAAGGTTACACGTCGATTTGGATATTCAGATTGTAAACCTTCTGCACCACTTTATGATCCAAGTGTGTTAATTTGAAAGAACGAAGGGGAAACAAAGGAACCATTGACATATTCGAAAATCATTGGCTCACTGGTTGCATGGCACAGTGTTTGAGGCGTAGCCTCCATTTAGCCTCCATTTTATCTTATTGACATGGAAATTGCTTTGCCTTGTCTTAGAAAGGAACATAAGCTTGGGCTCGTATGTATGCACTAGGCATATGAGTTCCTGAAATGTCCGGGGTTGCCCCCGCCTCTACATTATTCGATGCACACAATAATTTATTAAGTAAAGTGCAAGTGCCCAGTTGCAGAACAAAGTACTAACAAATAAAAGTTAATCAGACATAGCCGAAGAAAAAAAAGGAGTATAAGCCTACACACATAGTCTATTATTGGATCGCCATCCAAATCGATTGTTTGTATCCGGTGCTACCTTCTCATAGTGGTTGCACCCAGATACCATGAGCTCCCGCGCTTCCGCATGGTGTGTTAAGGACCACGTATGGATACATCTTGTGGCTTTGAAGATGACCTGGAAAAAATTGTGACGTGTTTTCTTGTTAAATAAATAATCATACCGACAATTCTATGCAGTTCTAAGTAGCAAAGAATGTTGAATCTGTTAAAACTATTTTCTTATAGTATGTTGTTAATGCTTCCCTATATAATTATTTACTTACCTCTTAAGAGCTAAGTTTGATGATTTTTTTTTGTTTTTGGCTCTTCCCTCCATCCTTCTCCGCTTTCACAACCTCACATCGCCCACGGCGGGCTAAATTTCGTGTTTTGACCCTTTTGTGGTCTAAATTGGGGATCTGACCCCTGTTTGATTTTATTTTTTTTGAAATCTGACCCTTTTGCTACCGCCACAGGGCTCGGCGGTAGGTTCAGGCAACCTACCGCCAGGGGTTCTGATGGTGGCATGGACGTTCCACTGCCGTTACCTAACGGCCAACACAACAGCAGGCGTTGGCGGTAGGTTATGATATCCTACCGCCGGATTGCTTGGCGGTAGGGTCCTGTTGGTTTTGGTTTTTACAAGTTTTAGTGATTGTTTCTTTTGCAAAGTTTTATCACGGGTTTCGCATAGTTTCAAAAATAGCAAAATATGAGTTCACGTACTAATAAAGGTTCCACATAGCAAATATCAAACAGTTTAAACATAGTTTGACAAGTAGCAAATAGCAAATAGAAAACTTGTCCACATAGTTTGACAACCCCAACTAACGCAAATGATTTCACAAAAAGCTTTCACAAAGCCAACAAACAGTGCAACAAGTTCTTCAGACAAAATTAGAGAGCGGGAAGACATCTTCAGAGCTCCTTGTATGTTTGGCCTGGCCGTGGACAGATACGGCATTGGATCCACTGGTTCAGGTGGAGGCGGAACGCTGGTCGGCATCCGACCGTTCAGGCACTCCCACCTTGCCTTGCCCACTGGAGTTTTCACCTCCGACCTTCCCCAGTTGATGATCTCGAACACCGATGCACTTGGGGGCGGCATCCTGGCTCTCTCCTCCGCATTGCTCTCGAAGTAGATTCTCCAGCCCAAATTGCACAGCTCCTAGTTGGAGTGCTGCTTGGCAGCTTCAATGCTACCTTCCCGGCGGACAAGGGAGATAGTTGGATCTGCCTCCATCTCTGCAATCACTCTCTTCCACTCCTTCACACTCTACGACCAACACTTTACATCGTCGAAGATCCGCTCTGCCCTCTCCTGCCACCACATTGCCCTCGTCGCCTCTAGGACCTCGTCTGAGATAGATCCCACCGGCTGCAGAAGCTCGGGGAAGGACTCGTACAGGTACGACAGTGGCGTGGCAGATGGGTCATGTTGGAGATGAATGGATGACGCTTGCTCCTTGGCTCCGTACCTAAACATATGGATGCATCACACAAAGTTTCATCATCTCCAAAACAAATCTAAACCACGGGTTCATCATATGGTAAAAAATTCAGAACCTAACTTGTATTATCTAGAAATATCAATTAGGGTTCATCGCCTTCAAAAAAATTAACTTGTATTAGGGTTCATCATGATTCATCACAAAGGATCATCGCCTAACTAGTATTCTCTAGATGCAATCACCTAGGTTCATCATATCAACTAGGGTTCATCATGATTTTTAACATGAACATGACCATAAATCATCCTTAGGGTACAAAAAAGGGGAGTGATTTGACTCAAAGTAATTGAGCGCATCGGAGGAGCTTACATTTCTCGTTTAGGGGCCATCTCGATCCGCAAAAATGGTGAAGAAATGAAGAAGATCCGAGGGGGGAGTGGAGGAGATGAGAGAGGGGAGAGAGGAAGAAGAACGGGCGGCTGACTAGGGAGAAGATCCGAGGGGGGAGTGGAGGAGATGAGAGAGGGGCGAGAGGAAGAAGAACGGGCGGCTGACTAGGGGGATAAGGGGGTGGGGTGGGGTCGGCGGCGCGACGCGGTTTACAAAGAAAATTCACCTAAGGACCCATCATGGTGTTGATTTTGAAGTAAAGCTGTACAATTCTGAGAGTGTAACCCATTTTGGTTGCAAAAATTGGGAAGCACTTTGCAAGATGTATGGTTTTGATGATGGTATGCTTGTCACCATGGATCTTGGTGATCGTAAAATCGAGCAAGACAATATGGACATTTGGGTCCTTGTTGATACGCTTCCAATTCGTCCCCTATGTGAGCTTCTCAAACATATTTATTAAGTAATTTATATTGTTTATTTCAAAATAGTTGACAGCTTATTTTCATTCTTGAAAGAATGTGCGTAAGATGATAGACAAAACCCACTACACCGATGGCTCCGAATTAACTTATCAGGAGAAAAATCGTCTGATCGCATTTTGTACTGATCTTGAGAATTACAATATCTACAATCGAACTCCTCAACATTATGGTCAATATGTGCCACTAGTGCACGTGTTGAACTACGGTAACTACCATGGAGATACCCTGGTAAGATTTTTTAATATTACGACATCCATGCATCTTTTGCATACTTCTAAAACTAGTACATCATTGCTAACTATGAAGTTATTACTACGTTTTTCAACATATAATCCTGAATGATTGTGTGCCTCATCTGATGTATCAGCATGGTCGCCTTGATGTTTTTAACATACAACCAGGTCATCCTACAAATCTGAACTGTCCATACCGGATTTCTAAAAGAAGTGAAGACATAACAATCAAAGAATGGAAAAAAATATATGGACAATTGTAAGGAGGTTCTTGGAAGCAAAAGGAAGCGAAGCGCAAGAATTTGAGACAGGATGATCTCCATTCTGCATAAAGGAGAGTCAGGGTCTATATTGTTTTATGCTATTTTACCTTAAGGGTATTTAGGTCCTACCTAATACTGATGATCATGTGCTAAGAACAATTAAGTAGGGTTGGTTCGATGACTATGAGGATGATGATCGTATGAATTCTTATTAATAACTAGTGGAAGTTGTATGATGATGCATGATTAGTAGGACTTGTTATTATATATGATGATGCGTGATCCGAGCATGGAGAGTTATTATATATCAGCGGGTGAAATGAACATAGTGCAGTAGCGCTGTTAAACGAAGCACATAGATATAAGAGAGGACACTTATCTCTATTAGCTAGCTAATAACAACCTAAATTAACCCCCAAAACCCCTAAACCAGCTCCTTCCAAAAAAACCTCAACTCCAGCCAGCTACTGACGCGTGGATGCCTTTTGGTCCCGGTTTATGACACCAACCGGGACCAAAGGCCCCCACATGCCTGGGCTGGCCGCAGCGGCCACGTGGAGGCCCATCTGTCCCGGTTCGTGTAAGAACCGGGACCAAAGGACAAGGGAATTAGTAACGACCTTTTAGTCCCCGTTCCTAAACCGAGACAGAAGGCCCTTACTAACCGGGACAAATGGCCATTTTTCTACTAGTGCTTTTGGTTTTTTGCTAGATTAACGCCCTTAGCAAGATCTTCTATGTATCCTTGGCATTCCGTTTTACCGTAGCTTCATGAATAGTATTTGGGTTAATGAACCCAATCTCATAGATTTGTCACCTTTTGTATTCGAGGATCTTCTTTCTGCATAATGTATATAGTGAGGATAATTATACATGCAATGAACGAGCTGAGCTAGAGACTTAATTACAGAAATGATAGTTACAAACAATAGCAGTTGACGATAAATTTGTCGATGGCGTCTTGATTGTATAAGTAAAATAATTCTTCAAATTCAATGTAAATCTCCTCGTCTCTATTGAATTAATGCTCATCTTTAATTCCTGCAATGATATAGTTGGTCCCTTTCTTTGAGGCTTCCATGTACCGCTGATACAATCTTCGCATCTGCATTGGTAGATGCAGGAGCTCCTCATGTCTGATGAGAGGCTTTCCGTGCTCAAATTTGAAGGCTAACTCAGCCATTTCGAACTGTACCTCATCGCCTATGTAACAACCAAGAGTGAAACCAGGATCAATGGCCGCTACCCCAGGATCATTAGCGATAGCGGTAAACATCTTGAGCGGGGGGCACAATTGGTTTTTCTGTTCGTAGAGCCGGAGAATTGTTTTCCCCTTGCACTAATACTACTTCCCGACTGCTGCTGTGGATCTCTATATGACTTTACACTAGAGCGGTCATAGTTTGATAGCAGCGGAGGCGGTGGTGGTTTCGTAAGGTTGTCTAGACAGCGCTTCACTTTTACCGGATGTATTTTCTCCTTTCGCTCGGGTGGTGTCAATGCGAGCTGGCATTTCACTTCTTGATTTTCTCATCACTCATTTGGTATGGTAACTTGGGAGGAACCTCCTTGAGACTCATTGTACCTGCTTTGGATTTCTTCGTTGTTGTACTACTAGCCGCAGGAGCGGCGGCGGATCTCTTTCACCCGTGCTGAGGCGGCGGAGGAGGTGGATGTCATGGTTCTAAGACTGACAGTAGAAAGGGGGGTAGGTATGGAGAGGCAAGATCTCAGTGATGGTGAAGGTGTACACACGAGGTTTACGAGTTCAGGCCCTTCTTGGAGGAAGTAACAGCCCTACGTCTCGGTGCCCGGAGGCAGTCGATTGGATTATGTGTGTGATATTACAGGGGGTGCGAACCCTTGTCCCAGAGGAGGGGGGTGGGTTATATAGAGTGCGCCAGGACCGCCACCATCCTCCATTACAAGGGGCTTAATGTACATAAAGTAGGGGCATTACAGGTAACTCCAGCCTTAATGCTATTGATGACCTTAAAGACTACGGAGGAACGCCTGCCCGTTACAATGCTGAGTGACTCTGGATCTTTGGTTGGTCGAGTGATTCCTTGGGTGGTCGAGTGACAATAGGTAGGAGGACTCCCGAGTGACATGATCGTCGACTGTATTGCACTCGACGTCTTTGACTGGGGGCCTCTTGTTGTCTCTTGGACTTCTTATCCTCTAGGGTAGGGACCTTGGGTAGGACATATAGGTCAGGCCTATGACCCTACCCCTGATCTGTATCCTCATCAGTAGCCCCCGAATGGATTAAGGTTCGAGCAAAAAGTCAGTTGAGGTTGAAATTGTTTTGAGCTCTGCGCTTCTGTGAGCGTGTCCTGCAAGAGGTAAAAACTCACATTGGTACTTCAGCGTTGATTCGGTCGCCTTGATCTATTCAGTGAGTTGTCGACTGAACTCCTAGCATCGTCTACCGAGTGCTACATTAGAGCGCGGGATCTTTGGCGTGATTGACTGCTGCGTATCCCGGATTTCACGGGATATGAAATTTCGGGGAAGCGCGCGGAACGGGGAGCGCCGAAGCGGGTGGAGCGGATAAATAGCGATGCCTCAATTTCCGGGCCACCTTTTTCGCCACGTACACTGCGCGCAACTATTGCAGGATTTGACAGGATCGCCTGGTCCCACGCGTCAGCCACTCGGAAGCAGCCCTTTATAAGGCGACGTGGTCGAGTCGTCTGCACTGTGCATGCCCGTTTCTCTTTCTTCTTCCTCCGCCTCCCCGCCGCGCCCGACTCTTCTCCTCTCGTCGCTGCTGTTCCGCCACCATGGTGAAGGATAAGATGGCGGTGCTAGAGCGCGCAAAGAAGTCGACGGCGGCGGCGAAAGGCAAGAAGCAGAACCGCGGGTCGTCATCGCGCACGGGGCTGCCATTGGGCTGGATCCAGGGCGATTGGATCCGGTCTTCGCTCCGGCAAGAAGATCTGGTTGAGCTGGCGGAGTCTGGGCTAATTGCCAAGGGAGCGGCAAGTCTGCCGGAGGGGGTGATGGAACCGCAGCCTTGTCCGGGTGAGTGTGTACTGCTCGCCACTCACGTCGACCGGGGTTTTTCGCTCCCTCCGCACCCCTTCTTCCGGGGATTCCTGAATTTCTTTGGTGCTCATCTCCACCATTTTTCTCCCAACACCATCACGTATCTGGCCACATTCGTATCGATGTGTGAAAACTTTTTGGGGTGTCGACTGCACTGGGGTCTTTTCAAACATATCTTCACCATCCGATCCCAGTCGGTCAAGAAAGCCAAAACGAGTGACTCCAAGACCCATGTCATCCAGATGTGTGGGGGTTTGGGTATTCAGAAGAGGCATATGAGTGCTTTCCCTGCTATGACTCTCCCTGAATCTGTTAGAGGCTGGCAGTCGACCTGGTTCTACTGCCAGGACGTCGTACCTCCGGGCCAGTCGACTGGTCTTCCCCACTTCACATTCAACCGCGTTCAGATCCCTGCTCCACTGAAAGTGACTGCCGCTGAGAGCGTGGAGACGAAGATGTTGGTGGAGAAAGTGGTCCAACTTATTAATGAGGGTGTCATTGGCCTGGACCTGCTGGAAGTGTTCCTCAGTCAACGCATCCAGCCTGTTCAGGCTCGTGACCATCCTATGTGGTTGTACTTCGGACCTGACAAAACCACTCGGGTTCATCCAGAAGAGGTGCCACCCAAGACCGTGGCCTTGTGGTTGACGGGCATCACAGGCAATCGGGACAACCCCAGAGGATCCAGGCGAGTCATCCCCTTCAGAAAGGACAATCAGCCCGACAAGGTATGCTCTTTGTTCCGACTGCTTCGCGTTTACATTCTAACTGTACTTGATGTCGACTGACTTTTCCTGTAGGTTTTCACTGAGATGCACTCGATGCCCAACGGCGAACAAGCTTTGGAGCAGGGCCAAGAGGGAGAGTCCAGCGTGGAGGAGAGTGGCGACTGGGAGTCTTCGGATGAAGAGGAGGAGGAGGAGAGTGGGGAGTCGGACGATGAGGAAGAAGTCGACTCACCGCCGCGTTCCGAACGTCGATCCAAGCAACACCATGACCCGTCCGGCGGGCGCGGGAAGAACGTGGCTCCGAGTACCAACACTCAAAAGTGCACTCGGACGTTGACTCCGGAGCCGACGGAGAAGGTAGCCAAGTAGCCCAAGGTTGTTCCTCCCAAGGCTCGGAAGACTTTGCCGAGGATCAAGATGGATGTTCCAGTCGCCTTTGGGTGAGAAATTTATCTCTCTATGTTCCTTTCTTCCGATTGGCATTTCTGTTTATTACTGAGTGGATCTTGTATCTTTCCAGTCCCACTTCTGCTGTGACTGATATGGACGTTGACAAGGCCCCAGGAGATGAGGAAACCAATGATGCAGCCACCTCCCGAGCTGGTGAATCTGTGGTAGAAACTTGTTCCGTCGACTGAGATTGTTGGTCGGATAAATTTCTGATTCTTTTTCCCTTTTTGATGCAGTACCACGATATGTTGTCGTGCTTCCTGATGATGAAGAGGAGGAAGCGCCCCTACAGGAGAGGAGGAGGATAGGTGGAGGCTCGAGCAGGAGAAAACTTGAAGTTCAAGTCCCTCAGTTGACACCCGTGCTTGAGGGGGTGGTCGAACGTTTCAGAGATCCAGTTTGAACTAACGTCACATTTGCCAGCCTGCTGACGACTGATCGTCCATCGGGGTTGACTGCTCCGGTTACTGCCGCCCTAGTGCAACTCCACTCGTCTGACCCGATAGCTGCTTCAACTCCCTTGGAGCCATCACTCTTTGTTGCATATCAGACTCCGGACGATTCGCCAATTGCTGCCAGGGAGGCTCTTCGCCAAGTGAACCATGTCATGGAGCAGGTGAAGGTGATGCACGAGGCCTGTCAGGTGGCTTATAACGCCAGCTCCGCCCTGCAGACCAATGTTAAGGTCAGCGAACTCCGACTGAACTTTTTTGAACGTTTTTTTATATCCGATCACCCACTGGGGTGTGCCTGTGTTTAGAGTTTTAAGAATCCGTCCACTTCACTCGACTCGTGTTGAGCCTTAGTAATCTGTCCGGACCAGTGGGGGGACGCTGAGTGCACGCACTGGGTGTAGTCCCTGATTCCGCGGTCGACTGTGGGCAGTCGACTGAGGTCTTAGAATCTGATTTTCTCTTCTCTCTTTTTTTGACTCACGCTGGGCAGACCCAGCCGAGTGTTGTTCGGAACCTGTGGGGGCACGCTAAGTGCACCTATTGGGTGTAGTCCCAGAGACTACTGTTGAATATTTGATTCGGCTGTAGTCTTAGAGTTACTTATCACCATCTTTCTCTTAGAGTTACATATTTGATTCTTGCTGACTGCAGGGGTCTTGTGATCTTGGAGCTCGACTTTCTGAATTAAAGAAGAAGCATATCAGCATTGAACTTGATCTTGAACTCACGAAGAAGAACCTCAAGACCGCTCCAGAAGAGACAGCTATTATGGGAGGTAACCAATCGACTGTTTTGTCCACTTGGTAGCTCGCATCTTTTACTGCCTTTTCTCTCAGTCTCTTTGAAACGAGTTACTTCACAGAAGCAAATGTACGTAGTGAAAACTGTCAACTTCAGGCTCGTCTGAAGAGTGTTGTTTCTTTAGAGAAAATGAAGGAAGCTTTGAAGAAGAAGGACCTGGACCTTGCTGATGCTTAGAAGGAAGCACGTGAGAAGACAACGCTTGCAGACAAGAAGCTGGCATCAGTCGACAAGTTGGAAGAGGAGAACGCGAAGTTGAAGATCGCCATCTCTGACGCCAATCGGGAAGTTGAGCAGCTGAAGAAAGACAAAGAGAACCTGACCAACGAAGTCAGAAGCCTCAGAGCAAAAACGGGCGAGCTAGAGTCCCATCTAGGACAGCCTGCTGCAAAATTGGTCCTCAAACTTGAAGGTATCGTTGCTAGACTGACTGATTGTTGCCGATTGGAATATCTTGTTATGCCATCGACTCAATATTTTCTCCAATTGTGCAGAATTTTGTCAGGACTTTGAGGCCGAGACTGGGCGGGTTGAGACAGGTCTCGACCCCATCAATTGCCCTGTCAAGGATGACGTTGCGATGGACTTGCTGCGGTTGGAATCACGCTTGGACGGCGCCATCGCCTATCTGGCTCCACTGAAGGCTGCCATGACCCGTGTGGACGCTGAACTCTGGCCTCAGGCGGAACTCTCTCAAGACCTCGAGTCACTGATGACTCGACTCAATTAGATTCCTGGTCGAGTGCAGGAGTGGAAGAAGTCATCCGCCCGTTGCCGTGCTGACGTCGCCCTGTCGTTGGTTCAAGTGCACTACAAGGAGGCTAATGAAGAGAAGCTGGTGGCCCTCAAGGTTGTGAATACCAAGAAGCACACCTTCCAGTATTTCATGGACACCTTCCTTGAGGCTGCCACTCGCATTGCGGACAGCATTGACCTCGACAGCTTCTGCGATCCAGCCAGTCCTTCTCCCGCCGAGTGATCGACAAAAAACATTATGCTTTACCCTTATTTACCTCGGAATTCCGAGTGGATCTGTAATTGATAAAACTCCTTCGGGCCTGACGCCCGAGTACTTTGAATTCGCTGTTAGCAACCTTCAGATTTATCTGAACTTAGTTTATCTTCCAATATGTTGTGTTTGTACCCCTGATGCAGCTCCCGAGGACAAGCGTTGAGCGGTATTGATCAACTCATCACCGAGACACTCGGCAATGGTCTTGACGTCCCTGAAAGCAGCTAGTTGTTGGATGAGCCTTTGGCAGCATTGATCATCTCATCAGCGAGGCATTTTGCAGTCGTGCGCACAATCTCGTCCTTCTTCTTGACGGTGCATCCCTGGGGGGGGAGGGGTCGTGGTCGACCCGTACCACTCGCCACTCGGTAGGATTTTTAATACTTAGGCGGGTACTGGACTGTAGCTAAGCCCCCGAGTGGGAGGATTGCTCACCACTCTGTAAGATTTCTAATACTTAGGCGAGTGCTGGGCTAGAGCTAAGCCCCCGAGTGGGAGGATTGCTCACCACTTGGTAGGATTTCTAATACTTAGGCGAGTGTTGGACTGCAGCTAAGCCCCCGAGTGGGAGGATTGCTCACCACTCGGTAGGATTTTGAACACTTAGGCG